>NC_137358.1:17856262-17981262 GCF_965287045.1 Carcharhinus amblyrhynchos
ACCTGCACATCTTTTAACACATCTCCATGTTAAACGAGAGACCCCTTATTTGTAAACTGTAGTCCCTAGTCCCAAGTCTCTCCCACATCCTTTCAATATCCATCCTGTCTAGTCCAAGTAGGCTCTTCTTCAATGAGATCATTCAAAAAGCTAGTACATGTATGACAGGCAGAATGGCCTCTTTCTGTTTGGTTGCATGTATTTGTTGGCCATTAACTATATCTCAGCTATTTACCTCAAGTGGCAGTAAAGATTCTCACAACTCTAAGCAGAGAGGTTTCTCTGTATTTTTATTTCGTTGCTGGCTGGGCCAGCATTTGTCAGATATTTTATTATCATAGAATCCATCTGTGTAGAAAGAGGCCCTTTGGCCCACCAAGTCTGCACCGAGCATGATCCCACCCAGCCCTACCCCATATCCCTACATATTTATCCACTAATCCCTCTAATCTACACATCCCAGGACACTAAGGGGCAATTTTAGCATGGCCAATCAACCTAACCCACACATCTTTGGAGTGTGGGAGGAAACCAGAGCACCTGGAGGAAACCCACGCAGACACGAGGAGAATGTGCAAACTCCACACAGACAGTGACCTAAGCCAGGAATCAAGCCCAGGACTCTGGAGCTGTGAAGCAACAGTGCTAACCGCTGTGCTACCGTGCCTCCCAGTCTCAGTAGTCTCAGTAATGGTGATCACGAAAGCCACTGTCGATTGTTGGAAAAACCCATCTGGTTCACTAATGCTCCATAGTGATTGCAGAGCCTCTGGCGATAATCTTTGCACTGTTGATGGAGACGGGAGAGGTTCTGGAGGATTAGAGGATTGTGGATGTGGTTCCTATTTTCAAGAAAGGGAACAGGGATAGCCCGGGAAATTACCGACCGGCGAGTCTAACCTCAGTGGTTAGTAAGTTGATGGAGAAGATACTGAGGGACAGGCTTTATGAACATTTAGAGAGGTTTAGTATGATCAGAAATAGTCAGCACAGCTTTGTCAAGGGCAGGTCGTGCCTTACGAGCCTAGTTGAGTTCTTTGAAAATGTGACTGAACACATTGACGAAGGAAGAGCGGTGGACGTGGCTTACATGGACTTCAGCAAGGCGTTTTATAAGGTCCCCCATGCAGGACTTCTTGAGAAGGTGAGAGGGCATGGGATCCAAGGGGCTTTGGCCTTGTGGATCCAGAACTGGTTTGCCTGCAGAAGGCAGAGAGTGGTTGTGGATGGGTCTTTTTCTGCATGGAGGTCAGTCACCAGTGGAGTGCCCCAAGGATCTGTTCTAGGACCCTTGCTGTTTGTCATTTTCATAAATGACCTGGATGAGGAAGTGGAGGGATGGGTTAGTAAGTTTGCCAATGACACGAAGGTTGGTGGTGTTGTGGATAGTCTGGAGGGATGTCAGAAGTTGCAGCATGACATAGATAGGATGCAAGACTGGGCGGAGAAGTGGCAGATGGACTTCAAAGTGGATAAATGTGTAGTGGTCCATTTTGACAGGTCCAATGGGATGCAGGAGTACAATATCAAGGGTAGGAGTCTTAGCAGTGTTGAGGAGCAGAAGGACCTTGGGATCTGGGTCCATAGGATTCTTAAATCGGCCTTGCAGGTGGAGGATGTGGTCAAGAAGGCGTATGGAGTGCTAGCCTTCATTAATCGAAGGATTGAGTTTAGGAGTCGGGAGGTAATGCTGCAACTTTATAAGACCCTCGTCAGACCCCACTTGGAGTACTGTGCACAGTTCTGGTCGCCTCACTACAAGAAGGATGTGGAAGCTATTGAGAGGGTGCAGAGGAGATTTACAAGGATGTTGCCTGGATTGGGAGGCATGCCTTATGAAGATAGGTTGAGGGAGCTGGGACTGTTCTCCCTGGAGAGACGAAGGTTGAGAGGCGACCTGATAGAGGTTTATAAGATGTTGAGAGGAATAGATAGGGTGGATTCTCGGAGGTTATTTCCCAGGGCTGAAATGGTCACTATGAGAGGACACAGGTTTAAGGTGCTGGGGAGCAGGTACAGAGGAGATGTCACTCATCACCTTTTTTCACTCAGAGGGTGGTGAGTGAGTGGAATCGGCTGCCGTTGGTGGTGGTGGAGGCGAACTCGCTGGGGTCTTTTAAAAGACTCCTGGATGAGTACATGGGGTTGAGGGTTATAGGTAAGTCTAGTAGGTAGGGATATGATCGGCGCAACTTGTGGACCGAAGGGCCTGTTTATGCTGTAGTGTTCTATGTTCTATGTTTTGGCCTCAGCTGCTTTCTGTGCTAGTGAATTCCACTCTGGGTGAAGAAATTTCTCCTCATCCTGTGTGGAGTTTGCACATTCTCCGTGGATTCACCCCCCTCCCCCCATCCCCACACACATGCTCTAAATGCTGCATTTTATGTTCATTTGCTTTCAGTCTCGGGGAGTTGGAATTAAACTCTTGACTTTCTGAGACTATGTGGATTAAAGCTGCCTCAGTTCAAAGGGGATCAAAGCTGATGTCTCCTGTCACAGGAAGCACCTTCCCAAGAAAGGTGCTATGTAAATGCAAGGCATTTCTTTGTTCTAAGTTCCAGATGTGCCATCTGTCTGCCCCCCACACCCTGCCCCCATGGCCCCATTCAGCTCAATCCCCCACACTCTGAGGGTAAGAATTGAGGACAGCAGTGGCACAGGGGATGTTGATAGTGAGTGTGTACACTCCCTGGAGACACACAGCCCACACAAGCGTGCAGTAAAGGCCGCTGTCACTCTCCCAGCAGTTAAATGGGTGCTAACGATATTGCTTTAATAGCTGTCTGCTCAAACCAGGCGGCCCAGCCTTGATGAGCTTCATGCACACAGGACACTGAACATTCACGACAAAAACTTGACAAAATGCCAACTCCCTTCCTGCTCGCTGTGTGTAATTAGCCGACCGTTCCGCATCACACTGTAGGCGCTCCGAGCTCTCCCCAATCATTCTCTGGGACTGAGTGCACAGTGTGGGATGGGGGGAGAGGGGGTGGTGGTGGTGGTGGGGGGACAGTGCGCAGTGTGGGGATTGAGGGGATGGTGGGGGTGGCTGGTCAGCAAAGGGGGATGGGGGGGTTGGTCAGTGAGAGGGGGTAGGGGTGGTCAGTGAGTGGGGTGGTTAGTGAAGGGGGGTAGGGGTGGACAGTGGGGGGAGTGGACAGTGAGGGGGGTGGTCAGTGAGGGGGGTGGACAGTGAGGGGGGTGGACAGTGAGGGGGGTGGACAATGAGGGGGGTGGTCAGTGAGGGGGGTGGTCAGTGAAAGGGGGTAGGAGTGGACAGTGAGGGGGTGGTCAGTGAGGGGGGTGGACAGTGAGGGGGGTGGACAGTGAGGGGGGTGTAGGGGTGGTCAGTGGGGGGCTGGACAGTGAGAGAGGTGGTCACAGAGGGGGGTGGTCTGTGAGAGGGGGTACGGGTGGACAGTGGGGGGGGTGGTCAGTGAGAGGGGTGGTTAGTGAGGGGAGTGTAGGGGTGGTCATGGAGGGGGGTGGTTAGTGAGGGGGGTGGTCATGGAGGGGGGTGGTCTGTGAGAGGGGGTACGGGTGGACAGTGGGGGGGGTGGTCAGTGAGAGGGGTGGTTAGTGAGGGGAGTGTAGGGTGGTCAGTGGGGGGGGTGGACAGTGAGGGGGGCTGGTCAGGTTAGAAGGGGGGCAGTGAGGGGAACTGGGCAGTATGGGGAGGGGGGCAGCGATGGGATATGCGTGAGTGGACAGAGAGAGGGATGTGAGCAGCAAGGGGGAGGTTGGTAGTGCGTGGGGCTGGGGGGTGTTTGGTGATGCCCCGGCAAAACTGAGAATTAATGTAAAAGAGGGTTTTGGGTGATAGACGGAGGGATTCTAATCCGATTGTTCAGGAACAGCTTCGTTTCTGATGCAGTTAGGGCAATTCTGCTCTGTGTGAACAGCAATGATAAGACAGGAGTGAGTCCAGAGGGAGTTGAGTGTGTCCCGTCTGCTGGCAATCTGGAAAGAACAGCTCGAGGTGTTTTCACCCAGTATCACTGTCTACGTTATCACTACAACTCCAGAGAGAAAAATACTTGCATTTATATAGCACCAGTCACGACCTCAGCACTGCCTGAGGCACTTTACAATCAATTAAATATTTTGCAAGTGTCGCTATTGTAAGGGGAGATGGTGCCATAATGTTACTGGACAAAGGCCATTGGGTTCAAATCCCGGCATGGCTGCTGCAGGAATTTAAATTCAATTAATTAACACAAATTAAAAGCTTGTCCCGCTGTGATATTGTTTAAAAATCCAGCTTGTTCACTTCACTGATGTCCCTCTAGGGAAGGAACCTCCCCTCCATCACCAGCCACTAACCCGATTAATAGCAACTTTCAGTTTGATGGTGCCACAGTTATTGGTGGTAAATACCAATAATGCAAGACCAGTAATCCAGGGGCCCAGGCTAATGCTCTGGGGACATGGGTTCGAATCCCATCACGGCAATTTCAGTTCAATTAATAAATCCTTCGGCCCATCGAGTCTGTACCGAACACAATCCCACCCAGGCCCTACCCCCATATCCCTACCTATTATACCCTCTAACCTACGCATCCCTGGATACTAAGGGACAATTTCTTAGCATGGCCAATCAACCTAACCCGCACATCTTTGGACTGTGGGAGGAAACTGGAGGAAACCCACGCAGACACGAGGAGAATGTGCAAACTCCACACAGACAGTGACCCAAGCCGGGAATCGAACCCAGATCCCTAGAGCTGTGAAGCAGCAGTGCTAACCACTGTGCTACCGTGCCGTTATGGCATGCCACAAACTTATCCAGGTACTTTTTAAAGGATGTGAGGCATTCCAGACTGCCACCACCCTCTGGGTAAAAATGTTTTTTCTCAAATCCCCTGTAAACTCCCACCCCTCACTTTTAACTTGTGTCCCCTTGTAACTAAGGGGAACAGCTGCTCCCTGTCCATCCTGACCATGTCCCCTCATCATCTTGAACACCTCAATCAGGTCACCCCTCTAATCCCAAATCCCGACATGTTTCATGTTTGTGAGAGTGAAGTTGGGCTGGAGGTTTGCACCTGTATACTTTACCGAGAGGTTTGGGAAATTAAAGCATCAGCTACCTCCGCTGAGATGGGATCAGGAGTGTAAAACCTGGAGTGTGCAGATTAGACCAGATAAGAAGAGGGTGTGAAATCATAGAATCCCTGCAGTGCAGAAAGAGGCCATTCGGCCTATCGCACCGATCACAATCCCACCCAGGCCCTATCCTTGTAAACCCACATATTTACCACATACTGTCAGGGGCCATTCCCCTGACACTAAGAGTTAATTTAGCATGGCCTATCCACCTAACCCGCACATCTTCAGACTGTGAGACAAAACCGGAGCACTTGGAGGAAATCCACTCAGACATGGGGAGAATGTGCAAACTCCACACAGACAGTGACCCGAGACTGGAATTGAACTGGGTCCTTGGTGCTGTGAAGCAGCAGTGCTAACCACTGTGCCACCCCAATGGGTGGATTGGTTTGGATAACCAAGGTAGCCCTTTGGATAGGGTCTTGGGACACATTTGGTAGAGGCAAGGCACCTTTTGGGATTGTTAAATGTAAATGCAAGTGTAAAAATGCAAAAACACATCGGAACTGTCAAAGGACTCCTGGTGAGTTGGATTGGAGAGGGCTGGAGCAATGGGTGGGAGATGGTGGAATATGATTTGGCATTGAGTTGGAAGTAGGTTTGTATGGGGCTATGAAGGGGGTGGGTGGAGGTGGCATGGGGGTGTTTGTGGGGATGGGGGCTGGGGTTGCTGTTCTTTGCTTTATTCTTACTGTCACTGAATTGAACCGACTGACAGAGAAGAGAGGAAGGTCTCCCACTCAGCCCGCCTCCACATCCATCCTGGGAGCAGTGAGTTCAACCTCCAAACCAGCCCAATCTCTCACCCTGGAATGATAAATCACAGCTGCAGGCCACCCACCATCTTTCAGGTTCAGAGAGCGGGGAACTCGCCCCTCGCTCTGCAGCCCAGACAGGAGCAATAAACAGAACCAAGAAACCCAACCTTCTCCAGACCTGACCATCTGTCTGAAGAACAATATATTCCACACACACATTCCCAACGGGACTTAAAATCCACTCCTCTCTGGATGCTGTAATCTAGGTTGTAGCACAAGCAGGAACCATAATTTAATAATTCATAAACCCTTCCACCAAGAATTCTTAACACAGGGAGGAGGAAATGAACAGTGTTGGAGTCATAGAGATATTTACAGCAAACAACGAGACCATTGCGAACAATCCAGTCCGTCCCATTCTCTCTCGCCCCATCCCAGAGCGCCGTGTGCTTACTTTCCTCACCAGCCCATCCAATTTCCTTTTGAAATCATTATTTCCATTTGCACCGGGGCAGTGAGTCGCAGCTCATTAACACTCGCTGGGTATTTAAGTCCATCCTCACATTCCTGTATGTCCCCACCCCCCCAGACCTCCCAGTATCCTTCACCCAAAATCTTAAAGCTGTGTGGCCCAGTCTATGTCCTATCAGCCAATGGCAACAGCTTTTCCTTATCCAAACCTGTAACACTCTTGTTCAAATCTCCTTCACTCCAAGAGGAATAACCTCCTTCTTCTTCAACCCTAAGCCTGGAACTAAAATGCCCCCATCCTGCCCTGGAACCATTCTGGTGAATCCTCTCTGCACCTCCTCACAGATCCTCACATCCTTCCTAAATTGAGCAGAATTGGGGCCTACCCCAGGCTTTATGCAAATTCAACATCATTTTCCTACTTTTGTCCTCAGTGCCTCTATGTATGACCGCTCTCAATATGTCCGGTTGTCTTCATTGATTGGTGCACATGAACCCGCAGGTGTCTCTGTCCCTGCTCACTCTCCAGCGCTGTGCCATCGCCTCGATCCTGTCTCTCTCTATCCCTTTGCCAAAATGTATCACCTCACCCCTCTCTGTATTAGATTCCATCTGCCACTCCTCTGCCCATTCAGTCAGCCCATCTGTGTCCTGTTCCAGATGCTCTGTATCATCCGAACTCTGTCACTGGCCCACGTTTGGTATCATTAGCAGAGTTTAAAATTTTACCATGATTCCAATATCCAAGTCATTGATATATTTATTAACCTTCATCCTTGTTTTGTCAAAACCATCAATGAGATTGGCCAAGCACAAAGTGTCTTCTCAAACCCTTGCTGGTTCTGCTAAATTAACTCGAACATCTCCAAGTGCCTGTTGATTTTTCCCTCTCATTAACGATTCCAAAACCTTCCCCATCACTGATGTTAAACTAACTAGTCTGCAGTTGCCTTTTCTTGCATATGGATGTTACTTCCTGGTAATGGTGGGTGGCACGGTAGCACAGTGGGTTAGCACTGCTTCTTCACAACTCCAGGGATCTGGGTTCGATTCTTGGCTCGGGTCACTGCCTGGGTGGAGTTTGCACATTCTCCTCGTGTCTGCGTGGGTTTCCTCCGTGTGCTCCAGTTTCCTCCCACACTCCAAAGATGTGTGGGTTAGGTTGATTGGCCATGGTAAAATTGTCCCTTAGTGTCCTGAGATGCTTAGTGAGACAGATTAGTGGGTGAAATATGTAGGGATATGGGGGTAGGGCCTGGGTGGGATTCTGGTTGGTGCCAACTTGATGGGCCGAATGGCCTCTTTCTGTACTGTAGTAGGGTTTCTATGATGACTGATGACTTTACTGTAGCCTCTCCAAAGCCTCCACATCCATCTGGTTGTGTGGCAACCAAAATTGTGCACAATATTTTAAATGTGGCTTAAGAAAACCGCTGTACAGCCACAACAGCTGGCCAATTTTTACACTCTGCGCCCCGACCGATGAAGGCAAGCATGCCATACGCCATCTTGACCACCTTATCCGCTTGTGTTACCACTTTCAGAGAGCTGTGGGCCTGTACGCCCAGATCCCTCTGCACGTTAATGGTTCTGCCGTTTGCTGTGTAATTCTACAAAGGTAGGCAAGCCAGGATGATTGAGCGCCGGGCTCGCTAAACACATGCAACCTGCGATTTCCATAAATTTAAATAAACTAGCCAGCCTCTTGCCCATTTCCGGCGGGGAACTGACTGTGCCTGCGCTGGTAAAATGGCGGCGGTGGTGAAAACAGGCACCAATCGCGTTATTGGCTTGACGCCCTGCTTCACAACTGCGTCGCTCCTGAAAGCGGGTTGGTAAAATATCGCCCTGTGAGTACAGCTCCGCCTGACTTTCTTTAAAACTGAATTCCAAACCGCCGTGTGAATGAACTTAGCCCTGCTGTCTGGCATCGAGTTCTGACACAACCCTCACATAACCCTGGTTCGGAGTCAGACCCTTTAATTGTCTGCTCAGGAAATGATCCCAGAGGCTGGATTCATTTATAAAAAGGATGCAAAAGTAGCCTCTGATGACGCTCTTTCTATTTCCCGTGGAAGGAGCCAGTGGGAGCAGCAGCTGTGTGTGGTAATGATAGAGCAGGGCGATGTTAGGGTCATCATCATTAGGAAGGGCAGTGGGAACCGTCACGGTCGACTGGACTCCAGTCCGCTGACAGGAAGCTTCACATCTTGGGGCTATCACACATGCTGAAGTCACCCTGTTAGACTGAGACATTCTTCACTGCGAGGGAGGGGATGGAGAGGCATTCGGTCAAGATAGACTTGTGTTTTTATAGAGCCTTAGCAAGAAAAAAAATCCCCAAGCTGCTTCACATTATAACTAATCCAGCTCACAGTTAATGCGCAGGAGAAGGCCATTTGGCCCATCATGTTTGCCCTGCCTCTCTGAAAGTGCAACTCAGCCGGTCATCACTCCTCCTGCCTCATTCCCACAGCCCTCGTCAGTCAGGGAAAGCACCCTCCAAGTATCTATACTGGTGAACCTTCAGAAATTTACACATTTAATAGAACCCTAGAATCACCAAATGGTTACACAGCACAGGGGGGAGGCCATTCGGCCTATCCTATCCATCCTTGCTCTCTGCAAGAACCATTCACTGAGTCTCACCCTTGCCTTATCTACCGGAGAATATAGGTTCAGCCCACCCTTTCTTTGCCAATATTCATTTATTTTAAATTCCACATTATTTCTGAAGAGAGAGACATGTTGCCAAAGCTTTTCATCTCGTGTGGGCCAAGTGCTTGATGGGCCGAAGGGCCTCTCCTGCACTCTACGATTCCACAATAGTGTTGAGAGATCAGTATGGGTTAGATAAAATCACAATATTATGTAGGTCTGAGTGGGAGGAAGCAGGTTTAATATTGAGTGTTAGAAACAGCTACTTTGGCATTTGTTCAAGGTCTGGTCATTAAGTCGAGAACCGTAATGTGTGAATTCTCCAGTGACGACAGAAGCTCCGAGTGGTTATATAACTATTATCCAAAGAAGTTATCACTGTGTGCTTAATTTCCACGGTGGTCATAAATCTTTTGGATCCTGATTATTTGGAGGCGATTCCCATTCTTATCTTCTCCGATCTTCCCTGAGTGTTAATGGAGATTACAGGGAGTGGGGAGCAGGCAGCGAGCAGTGAAACTTACTGCTTACTATCAAGAAATGAAAATCAGGTCTCACTTAATGCAACTGCAGCCCCTTATCAGAACTAGGTTGGAAACACCACCATTGGGCAAGTTGGGCAGCCCCACCGAAACCATTCAGCACACAAACCCATTTGTCTCCTCTGGACCATGCTGGTGTTTGTGTTCCACTCTACACCAGCTCACCAGATCCTTCTATTCCTCTCTCACACTTGCGTTTATCCAGTTTCCCCCTTAAATGTATCCATGCTATTCACCTTAGCTATCCCCCATGAGAGCGAGAGTTCTACATTCTCCCCACTCCCTGTGGGAGTGAGTCCCACGTTTACCCCCACTTCCCCGATCTCAAGATCAGAAAACCATTTGGCCAAGAGCCAAATGTAAATCCATGGAATCGGCATTGTTAACACAGCTGCAGAGCCTTCCTACACGGGCTCATGTATCTTACTTCTTAATACAGGATTCATCTCATTTTCACCTCGTGGTGGCAAAGCAGTTCGTACCGCTGCCTCACAGCGTCAAGAACCAGGGTTCAATTCCCGGCTTGGGTTACCGCCTGTGTGGACTCTGCACATTCTCCCCGTGGGTTTCCTCCGGGTGCTCCGGTTTCCCCCCACAGTCCAAAAGACATGTTGGTTAGGGTGCATTGGCCATGCTAAATTCTCTCAGTGTACCCGAACAGGTGCCGGAATGTAGCCACTGGGGGATTTTCACAGTAACTTCATTGCAGTGTTAATGTAAGACTTACTTGTGACATTTGTAGAACATAGAAAAAACGTAGAAAAACTACAGCACAAACAGGCCCTTCGGCCCACAAGTTGTGCCGATCTTATCTCTACCTACTAGGCTTAACTCTCAATCCTATTAAATCCCATATACTCATCCAGAAATCTCTTAAAAGACCCCAGCGAGTTCGCCTCCACCACCACCAGTGGCAGCCGATTCCACTCACTCACCACCCTCTGAGTGAAAAACTTACCCCTGACATTTCTACTCCCCAGCACCTTAAACCTGTGTCCTCTGTGGCAGCCATTTCAGCCCTAGGAAAAAGCCTCTGAGAATCCACCCGATCAATACCTCTCAACATCTTATACGCCTCTATCAGGTCGCCTCTCATCCTTCGTCTCTCCAGGGAGAAAAGACATAGCTCCCTCAACCTATCTTCATAAGGCATGCCTCCCAATCCAGGCAACATCCTTGTAAATCTCCTGTGCACCCTTTCAATGGCTTCCACATCCTTCCTGGAATGAGATGACCAGAACTGAGCACAGTACTCCAAGTGGGGTCTGACCAGGGTCTGATACAGCTGCAGCATTATCTCCCGACTCCTAAACTCAATCCCTCGATTAATGAAAGCCCGTACACCATACACCTTCTTAACCATATCCTCTACCTGTGAAGCCGATTTGAGAGTCCTATGAACCCGGATCCCAAGATCCTTCTGATCTTCCACACTGCTAAGAGTCTTACCCTTAATATTATACTCCTTCATCCCATTTGACCTGCCAAAGTGAACCACCACACATTTATCCGGGTTGAAGTCCATCTGCCACTTCTCCGCCCAGTCTTGCATCCTATCTATGTCACGCTGCAACTTCTGACATCCCTCCAGACTATCCACAACACCACCAACCTTCGTGTCATCAGCAATTATAAGCTTTTCAATCACTGAACATTAGTGTGTGGCATTGCCTAGACAAGGCAGGCCATTCAGCCAAGGCGTTACCTACCTACGCTGCTCCTTGATGTTCTGGGTGTCAGGCTGTCAGCGATGGGGACCTGGACTGTCCCAAAGCTCCCACCCCGCTCGATGTAATCCATGGTGTTGTTCTCCTGTTGCTTGAGGATATCTGTAAGGGCTCTGGAAAGAGAAGAGAGAAAACTCACCAACATGCTCTGATTTGAAGAGGTCTTTAACCTTCTTCACTCCGTTCCCTCCTGAAGCACCCCCGGAGGAGTCACAGTGGAACATCCTCACTGGAATCCCACCTGCCCCTGGTCAACATGCCACTGAAAAGCCATTGGGAGCAGGGACCATGTCAGATTCATGCCCCTCCTTACCTCGATGAACTCAATCCAGCCTGAGACACTGCAGGCCACGGGAACCACTGTACACACCAACCCAGTCACCCAACTTAACCTTCTTAACTAATCACATCACCACTAACAACATGAGTGGCATCGCTTAACAAATTCTCCTGGTCAGCGAGCATAACTAGCATGGCTCCAATAGTGTGAATGCAGTTTGGCAATCCTATCTCAGTTGCGGTGTTTCAGTGAGGCCTGGTTTTGTGTCTGGAGCTGTACCAGAAAGGCCGCATCATGGAGCTGCACCAAGGACCCAGATTGCTCCATCATGGAGCCGTATAGTGGAGCTGCATCACAGAGCCACATTCCTGCATGATGGAGCCATATGGCGGAGCTGCATCATGGAGCCGTATAGTGGAGCTGCATCATAGAACCACATTGCTGCATGATGGAGCTGTTTGGTGGAGCTGCACCACAGAGCTGCATTGCTATGCCATGGAGCCATATGGTGGAGTTGCATCACAGAGCCACATTGCTATGCCATGGAACCGTATGGTGGAGCTGCATCACAGAGCCACATCGCTGCAGCAAGGAGCCGTATGATGGAGCTGTACCACAGAGCCACATTGCTGTGCCATGGAGCCGTATGGTGGAGCTGCACCACAGAGCCACATTGCCGTGCCATGGAGCCATATCATGGATTCTGGAGCTTTGTGGTGGGGCTGCACCATTGAGGAAAGAATTGGGGTGGCATGGTGACTAGTATTGCTGCCTCACAGCTCCAGGGACCCGAGTTCAATTCCAGCCTCAGTCACTGTCTGTGTGGATGCCATGATGTGGAGTTGCCGGTGTTGGACTGGGGAGGGCACAGTAAGAAATCTCACAACGCCAGGTTAAAGTCCAACAGGTTTATTTGGTGGCACAAACATTCGGACTGCTACCCCTTCAGCAGGTGAATGCTCCAAAAGCTCGTGGTTCCAAATAAACCTGTTGGACTTTAACCTGGTGTTGTGAAACTACTTACACTGTCTGTGTGGAGTTTGCACGTTCTCCCCATGTCTGCGTGGGTTTCCTCCAGGTGCTCCGGTTTCCTCCCACACTCCACGGATGTGTGTGTTAGGTGGATTGGCCATGCTAAATTGCCCCTTAATGTCGGGGGGATTAGCTAGGGTAAATGTGTGAGGTGGGATTGTGGGTCGGTGCAGACTTGATGGGATGAATGGCTCCTTCTTATAAGACCCTTGTCAGACCCCACTTGGAGTACTGTGCACAGTTCTGGTCGCCTCACTACAGGAAGGATGTGGAAGCTATTGAGAGGGTGCAGAGGAGATTTACAAGGATGTTGCCTGGATTGGGAGGCATGCCTTATGAAGATAGGTTGAGGGAGCTGGGACTCTTCTCCCTGGAGAGACGAAGGTTGAGAGGTGACCTGATAGAGGTTTATAAAATGTTGAGAGGAATAGATAGGGTGGATTCTCGGAGGCTATTTCCCAGGGCTGAAATGGTCGCTACGAGAGGACACAGGTTTAAGGTGCTGGGGAGCAGGTACAGAGGAGATGTCAGGGGTAAGTTTTTCACTCAGAGGGTGGGGGGTGAGTGGAATCGGCTGCCGTCGGTGGTGGTAGAGGCGAACTCGCTGGGGTCTTTTAAGAGACTTCTGGATGAGTATGTGGGATTTAATGGGATTGAGGGTTATAGATAGGCCTGGTAGGTAGGGATATGATTGGCGCAACTTGTGGGCTGAAGGGCCTGTTTGTGCTGTAGTGTTCTATGTTCTGCACTGTGGGGATTCTACGATTCTTTGACCATTTCATATTGTAAAATCTAAATTTTAAAGGAAAGTGTTTTCTATCCTTAACATTGGGAACCAATCCAGCAGAAACATATATTTAGATTGCAGTCAGAGCCTGCGGCCCTCAGCTTGCTCTGATCTTGTTGCTTTCTCTGTTTATTTGGATCTTCCAGCTCTGTGACCTTCCGAATATAACACACAAAAACATTTCAGCAACAACTCCAAGGCTTTGACTTTGTTTTTCTCTCCCAATTTCTCCTCAAGCTGTTGCTTCAATGGCCAAGAAATGTGACTGACGACCAAAACACAGCTGATGGGATGGCTCCACAATGCAGCTCCACGTTGACCATCTACCTTGTCTGTGCCCCTCGTTATTTTATAGACCTCCATAAGATCACCCCTCAGCCCCCTACACTCCAGGGAGAAAAAGTCCCAGTCTGTCCAGCCTCCCCTTATAACTCAATCCATCAAGCCCCGGCAGCATCCTAGTAAATCTTTGTAGTTTAATAATATTCTTCACCCTGAGTTCGCAAAGCGGCTGGGAACTTTAAACAAATCTGCTTTACGGCAGCTGGTGCTGTAAAAAGGGAGGGGGGGTGTGGTTTCACAGTGTGTGGGTGTATGGGGTGGGGGGGTGCAGCGTGGGGGGTGGGGGGGGAGACACTCAGGAGCCAGGTAAAGGGCACATTTCTCTCCCTGTCCAGGTAGGAAGATTGGGTCGAGAAACTTGCAGCCCCTGACCTGGGTGAGGGAAATGGAACAGGGTGACCATTGAATGATGGCCAATCCACAGGCGTTCGAAGCCAACTGGATCGATTTATTTCAAATAAAAATGTGCAAATCGGTGACACAGTGGGTTAGCACTGCTGCCTCACAGTGCCAGGGATCTTGGTTCGATTCCCGGCTTGGGTCACTGTGTGGAGCCTGCACATTCACCTCGTGTCCACATGGGTTTCCTCCGGGTGCTCCGGTTTCCTCCCACAGTCTGAAAGACGTGCTGTTTAGGGTGGATTGGCCGTGCTAAATTCCCCCTCAGTGTAACCCGAACAGGTGCCGGAGTGTGGCGACTTGGGGAATTTCACGGTAACTTCATTGCGGTGTTCATGTAAGCCTTACTTGTGACACTAATAAACAAGCTTAACTTAAATGGCCAAAACTGGCCACTGACAAAATGGCCTCTTGCAGAAATGTGGCTGCTGTGTTTGCCTTGATGATACCGTGCTCGAAAATAACTCCATATATTCAGCTGAAGACGCTGAAATTTTGGCAGAAATGCAATTCTCTCTTTTTTGCAGCCTGCTGCTGCAGACAAGAAGAAGCTATAATGAAATGATGTCATCCTGACCCTTGGGAACGCTGCATAATTGCCTCACAGTTTGATTAACGTCCAGTCTGCCTTAAGGTGAACGTGGTTAGTGTACACTTAAACTGGACCAGCTGACGGGCAACACGACAGCTCAGTGACTATCACTGTTTGCTGTGCAGATACATGGATTTGGGCCGGTGTCTGCGGGAGTTTGCGCATTCTCCCCGTGCTTGCGTGGGTTTTCTCTTAGGCTGTGCTCTTAGGCTGATTGGTGTAACAAATTGTCCCTAAATTAGTCTCCCCTCAATCTGGTTTCCAATGTGGAGTGCCATAGGCGTAGACAAGGGTCACGGGTGGAAGAGGGGACTCACAATGTTAAAATGGGGGCGTGGGCTCGTTGGGCCAAAGGGCCTGTTTCCCGTGCTGTGTTATTCTTCGTTCTTTGTTCTTTGATAAAGAGGCTTCTGCACAATTTGGGAAGGAGGGAGAAGGCTCGAGTCCTGGCCAACATCCCGCGTTCAGTCATCACCAGGAAACAAACTAACTGGCCCGCCTTCCCATCGCATCCATTCTTCTCTCAGCACTGGAGTAATGTGTCCGGGGGGAAGATTCCAGAACACTGTCCACTCCCCACACCCTCAGCAAACCTGTCCCCACCCCTCACATAGTCCTGAAGGACCTGCCATTGAGAGAAAATGAAAATAATATCAGTACAGCAACCATTAATGCAGACTTGAATTCAGATAGTGCCTTTCTTAAAAACTCTTTTAAAGGCATGGTGGTGCAGAGGTTAGCACAGCTGCCTCACCTCACCCCCATTTCTTGTCTTCCAACAACTGCACAACCTCAAACAGGCCATTGTTCGCAGCAAACTACCCGGCCTTCAGGAGAACAGTGACCACAATACCACACAACCCTGCCACAGCAACCTCTGTAAGACACGCCGGATCATCGACACGGATGCCATCATCTCACGTGAGAACACCATCCACCAGGTACACGGTACATACTCTTGCAACTCGGCCAACGTTGTCTACCTGATACGCTGCAGGAAAGGATGTCCCGAGGCATGGTACACTGGGGGGACCATGCAGACACTATGACAATGGATGAATGAACATCGCTCAACAATCACCAGGCAAGAGTGTTCTCTTCCTGTTGGCGAACACTTTAGCGGTCATGGGCATTCAGCCTCCGATCTTCGGGTAAACGTTCTCCCAGGCGGCCTTCATGACACACGACAGCGCAGAGTCGCTGCACAAAATCTCCAGACAGGACAGTTAGTGAGATTTTGCAAGCCCAGGCAAGTCGTGGGGGTTACAGATAGTGTGACATGAACCCAAGATCCCGGTTGAGGCTGTCCTCATGTGTGCGGAACTTGGCTATCAGTTTCTGTTCAGCAACTCTGCGCTGTCGTGTGTCGTGAAGGCCGCCTTGGAGAACGTTTACCCATCTCTTTAACCTGTGCTTAACCCTCTCTCCACTCACATTGTTTGTACCTTTAAGACTTCAGCATGCTACGGTGCAGGGGGACCTGGGGTCCTTGTGTGCGAGTCACAAACACCCAGTCTGTAGGCGAATGGAATGTCGGCCTTTATAGCGAGGGGGATGGAATATAAAAGTAGGGAGGTCTTGCTGCAACTGTACAGGGCACTGGTGAGGCCGCAGCTGGAGTACTGTGTGCAGTTTTGGTCGCCGCACTTGCGCAAGGATATATTGGCCTTGGAGGGAGTGCAGAGGGGGTTCACTAGGCTGATACCAGAGATGAGGGGGTTGGAGTATGAAGAGAGACTAAATAGACTTGGTCTGTACTCGTTGGAGTTTAGAAGGATGAGGGGGGATCTTATAGAGACGTATAAGATAATGAAGGGGATGGATAGGGTAGAGGTAGAGAGATTCTTCCTGCTTAGAAAGGACAGCAGGACTAGGGGACACAGCCTCAAGATAAGCGGGGGACAGTTTAGATCAGAGTTGAGGAGGAACTTCTTCACTCAAAGGCTGGTGAATCTCTAGAATTCTCTGCCCGTTGAAGTGGTGGTGGCTACGTCGCTAAATATATTTAAGTCACGGGTAGATAGGTTTGTGATAGACAAGGGAATTAAGGGTTATGGGGAGAAAGCGGGAAAGTGGAACTGATCCACTTCAGATCAGCCATGATCTTATTGAATGGCGGGGCAGGCTCGAAGGGCTAGATGGCCTACTCCTGCTCCTATTTCTTATGTTCTTATGTACTTGATTACCTGTAAAGACTCGCATTCCAACCATTATTTTGTAAATTGAGTTTGTGTCTTTATATGTGGCCAAATTCCTGTCCAATTCAATTTTCACGTTTGCTGATGACGCCACCGTAGTGGGTCGGATCTCAAACAATGACAACAGAGTACAGGAATGAGATAGAGAATCTGGTCAATTGGTGCGGCAACAATAATCTCTCCCTCAAAGTCAACAAAATGAAGGAGATTGTCATCGGCTTCAGGAAGTGTAGCTGAGAACATGCCCCTGTCTACATCAATGGGGATGAAGTGGAAATGGTGAAGAGCTTCAAGATTCTAGGTGTCCTAATCACCAGCAATCTATCCTGGTTCCCTCCATGCTGACACTATAGTTAAGAAAGCCCCACCAACACCTCTAATTTCTCAGATAGCTAAGGAAATTTGGCATGTCCACTACAACTCTCACTAACTTTTATAGATGCCCCATAGAAAGCATCCTTTCTGGTTGTATCACAGCTTGGTATGGGCTCCTGCTCTGACGAAAATCGCAAGAAACTACAAAAGGTCATGAATGTAGCCCAATCCATCATGCAAACCAGCCTCCCATCCATCGATTCTGTCTACACTTCCCGCTGCCTCGGCAAAGCAGCCAGCATAGTTAAGGACCCCACACACCCTGGACATTCTCCCTTCCACCTTCTTCCATTGGAAAAAAGATACAGAAGTCTGAGGTCACACACCAACCAACTCAAGAATAGCTTCTTCTCTGCTGCCATCAGACTTTTGAATGGACCTACCTCACGTTAAGTTGATCTTTCTCTACACCTTAGCTATGACTGTAACTCTACACTCTGCATTCTCTCCTTTCCTTCTCTATTAAGGGTATGCTTTGTTTATATAGTGTGTAAGAAACAATACTTTTCACTGTATGCTGTGACAATAATAAATCAAAAGGTAGCCTGCAGGCTAGGTCTCCTATCTCTGTTAAATATGGTCTGGCTTTGTGCTTTCTGGGTTAAATCTTGCGTCACACCTACATCTCCCCTCACACTGACAGCCACCCAGATATCACTGGTGGGTTGCAGGCACTGATTGCAGAGGCTGCCCTGGGTTAACCTTAGAGGGTTGGCAACTTCATCCATCTGTTCTCCCCAGCACCTGTTTACACCTCAGGTCAACCAGCCATCGCCAGCCCAGCTCCCCACCTTAATGGAACGAAACCCACTGACCTTGTGGCAAGGTCATTGATGAAGCAGCTGAAGATGGTTGGGCCTAGCACACTAGAACATAGAATATTACAGCGCGGTACAGGCCGTTCGGCCCTCCATGTTGCACTGACCAGTGGAACCAATTTAATGACCCTCTAACCTAAACTATTCCAATGTTATCCATATGCCTATCCAATGACCACTTGAATGCCCTTAAAGTTGGCGAGTCCACAACTGCAGCATGCTAGCACAGTGGGTTAGCTCTGCTGCTTCACAGCTCCAGGGTCCCAGGTTCGATTCCTGGCTCGGGTCACTGTCTGTGTGGAGTTTGCACATTCTCCTCGTGTCTGCATGGGGTTCCTCTGGGTACTCCAGTTTCTTCCCAGAGTCCAAAGACGTGCGGGTTAGGTTGATTGGCCATGCTAAGAAATTGCCCCTTAGTGTCCAGGGATGCGTAGATTGGAGGGATTAGTGGGTATAGTATGTAAGGATATGGGTGGGAATGTGTTCGGGGCAGACTTGATGGGCCGAAGGGCCTCTTTCTGCTCTGTAGGGTTGTATGATTCTGCTGCAGGCAGGGCATTCCACGCCCTTACTACCCTCTGAGTAAAGAACCTACCTCTGACATCCGTCCTATAATTATCACCCCTCAATTTAAAGCTATGTCCCCTCGTGTTAGCCATCACCATCCGAGGAAAAAGGCTCTCACTGTCCACCCTATCTAACCCTCTGATCATCTTGTATGCCTCAATTAGGTCACCTCTCAACCTTCTTCTCTCTAACGAAAACAACCTCAAGTCCCTCAGCCTTTCCTGATAAGACCTTCCCACCATACCAGGCAACATCCTGGTAAACCTCCTCTGCACCCTTTCCAATGCCTCCACATCTTTCCTATAATGCGGCGACCAGAACTGTACGCAATACTCCAAGTGCGGCCGCACCAGAGTTTTGTACAGCTGTAACATGACCTCACGGCTCCGAAATTCAATCCCTCTACCACTAACCCTGAGGAATTCCTGCAGTGATATCCTGGAGCTGAGGTGATCGACTAACAAGCACCACAACCATCTGCCTTTGTCCCAGGTACGACTCGAACCAACAGAGAGCTTTCCCCCATTCCCATTGACCTCAGTTTCTCCAGGGCTCTTTTATGATTGGTCAGATTCTGCCCAATGTCAGGGCAGTCACTCTCACCATCACCAACAAATGTCTGATTCTGGAGATTGTTAATGTGCCACGTTCATCTACATCTTCCATTAATGAACAAGTGTTTCTCTTTGGCTGTGACTTTTAAGCGATAATTAACTGCAAATAGCTTTCATTTTTAATACCCTCCAGTCTCACCAATCAGTGTAGCACAGTCTGTGCTGTTTGGACTTATGAATGCTGAAACTTCCCGTCTTCCCAGAGTGCTGTGTAAAGCCACTACCTTCCCAGGATCAGAGGAGGCTTAGGGTCATAGTATTCCCTCACTAGCTCCACCAAGGGTTTGATATCTGGTGCCTCCGGGAAGGTTAAGCTGCAGGTTAAATGCAGATAGTCGGAAGAAGGACCCGCTGCTTTCCATCTACCACAATGCCATTCGTCCTAAGAAAGTAACTCGTGCATTCGACATACCAGTCCTCCACGGCTGGGTAAAAACAGCCCAGTTTCCCAAACAGCAGCACAATCCCTGACAATAGCTTACCCACAGTGTGAAGCAGGCTGTTAGCCAGCAACTTCCTTAGGGTCGTTCTTTTTTCCTCATCGCCATTGCAATGGCTCCTCAGCAGCCGGTGTCCCTTCACCGGATTCCTTGTATCCTCAAACTCCACTCCTCGAGTGCTTTAGGTTTGAGAGTGAGGGGTGCGAGTGGCCTCTCCCACACTGGGCCAGTGGGCCGACAAATGGCAGATGGAGTTTAATTTAAATAAATGCGAGGTGATGCATTTTGGTGGATTGAACTAGGGCAGGATTTACTCAGTGAATGGTAGGGGGCTGGAGAGAGTTACAAAGATCTAGGGGATACATGTTCATAGCTCTTTGAAAGTGGAGTCACAGGTGGACAGGGTGGTGAAGAAGGCATTCATCACGCTGGTTTCATTGGTCAGAACATTGAATACAGGAGTTGGGACGTCTTGTTGAAGTTGTACAAGACATTGGTGAGGACACACTTGGAATACTGTGTGCAATTCTGGTCACCCTATTAAAGAAAGGATTTTATTAAACTAGAAAGAGTGCAGAAAAGATTTACTAGGATGCTACCGGGACTTGATTTGAGTTATAAGGAGAGGCTGAATAGACTGGGGCTTTTTTCTCTGGAGCGTAGAAAGCTGAGGGGTGATCTTATAGAGGTCTATAAAATAATGAAGGGCACAGATCAGCTGGATAGTCAATATCTTTTCCCAAAGCTAGGGGAATCTAAAACTTGAGATCATAGGTTTAAGGTGAGAGGGAAGAGATACAAAAGTGTCCAGAATTTTTTCACACAGAGGGTGGTGAGTGTCTGGAATGAGCTGCCAGAAGTCGCAGTAGAAGTGGGTACAATTTTGTCTTTTTGAAAGCGTTTAGACAGTTACATGAGTAAGATGGATATCGAGGGATATGGGCCAAATGTGGGCAGTTGGGACTAGTTTAGGGATTTTAAAAAAAGGGCAGCATGGACAAGTCGGGCTGAAGGGTCTGTTTCCATGCTGTAAACCTCAATGACTCTATACTGATAAAGGTGAGAGCCTCTGACTGGGCAGGCAATTATGACCTCAATCAGGGGTCATAATCTAAGCGTCCGACCTCATGGGCCTTGTTGGTCATTACAGCCCTTCCCCCTCTCCCAAATCCAAGGAAACCCTCCTGGGTCTCTTACGTTTCATTGCTGGGTCCAGATCCTCCAACTTGGCATCCAGCATGGGAGGGGTGTATCTAACAGGTGCCCGTCTCTTACAACGTGAGTGCCAGAGTTCTGGTTAGCTCCCTTCCTCAGGCAGTCGAAGGATAGCCATGGCTTCTTCTACAGTGTCCATTTTGGACTCTGAGGTCCTAACGATGGTGATGGAGAGGCGGGGCTGGCACGTCTGGGAGGACTTTTGACTGTCTCTCAAAAGTTGGCTTTGCTTTGGGGCTTTACTGCAGGAAAACCAGAGTTTACTTGTATCCGATACTTCCTGAGGGAGGTGATGTAATCCTCTGTGCTCAAGGGGTAGCCACACAACTGGGCGCGGGCGTCCACTTCCATCAGGATATCTTCCCACTCATACATCCCACTATCAGCATTGTCCAATGACAAGGCCAGCCGCAGCACCTGTTTGAAGTTGGGTTTTTGGGTCGGTATGTTATTTACCCCGCATACCAAACAGTCTCTTAGCATCTCATTAAACATCAACCCAAATTCACAAGCTTCAGCCAATCATCTCAACCTTGTTAGGAAACCCCCGTCTCCCAGAGTGCTGAGTAAAACTGGTACCTTCTCAGGATCAGAGGAGGCTTAGGATTATAGTATTTCCTCACTAGCTCCATCAACGGTTTGCTATTTGGTGCCTCCAGGAAGGCTAAGCTGCAAATAGCCGCAATAGAAGAACGACCCGCTGCTTTCCATCTGCTACAATGTCATTAGCCCTGTAAAGGTAACTCACGCATTCGACATACTGGGCCCAGCCCTCTACAACCAGGTAAAAAAAACCAGTCCAGTTTCCCAAACAGCGGTACAATCCCTGACAATGGCTTACCCACAAATGTGAAGCAGGCTGTTAGCGAGCAACTTCCTTAGGTTCGTTCTTTTTCATCGGCAATCTTTCTTCAGCAGCCGGTGTCCCTTCACTATTCCCTGTATTTTCCCTCTCCCTCTCCACTCCGCTCCCTCTCCACTCCGCTCCCTCTCCACTCCCACTCCCTCTCTGCTCCCTTTCCACTCCAGACCCTCTCCACTCTACTCCTCGAGTGCTTTAGGTTGAAAGTCAAAGTTAGGTGTGCGAGTGGACCTGAAACCCCCATATTTATATAGAGGTGAGACTCCCTGATTGGACAAGCAATTATGACCTCAATCAGGGAGCTCATAATCTAACAGCTCAATCTCAGGGGTCTTGCTGAAGTCACCACACAAACGAGATCATCAGTGCCCTTTAGACAACATCTTGCCAAGCCCCAACCTTGACCACCTAAAAGGACAAGGGCAGCAGATACCTGGGAACATCATCTTCTGGAGGTTCCCCTCCCAGTCACTCACCATCCTGACTTATAGAACACAGAAAAACTACAGCACAAACAGGCCCTTCAGTCCATAAGTTGCACCTAACATGTCCCTACCTACTAGGCTTACCTATAACCCTCTATCTTACTAAGTCCCATGTACTCATCCAAAAGTCTTTTAAAAGACCCTATCGAATCCGCCTCGACTTGGAAACCTATCTCTGCTCCTTCACTGTCACTGGGTCAAAATCCCGGAACTCCCTCCCTAACAGCACTTTGGATGTACCTACACCACAAGGACTGCAGCGGTTCAGTGAGACAGCTCACCACCACCTTCTCAAGGGCAATTAGGGATGGGCATAAATGCTGGCCTAGCCAGCGACGGCCATAAATAAACTCAAATTTCTAAAAGATTATTTCAGGCTGTGTCTCACGTCCCACTCTACTGGGGCAAACTCTGAATTCACCCCGTGTGTTATTTTTAGTCAATGGATTCATCCTGTCTGTGCTATTTCCAACAACCCATAACTTCTAGAATAAAGTAAACAGAACAAAGAACAAAGGACAGTATAGCACAGGAACAGGCCCTTCGCCCTTCAAGCCTGTGCCAATCATGATGCTTGCCTAAACTAAAACCGTATGCACTTACGGAGCCCGTATCCTTCCATTCTCATCCTATTTATGTATTTGTCTCGTTGCCTCTTAAATGTCGCTATCATACCTGCTCCCACCCCCTCCCCGGGCAGCGTGTTCCACCACCTTCTGTGTAAAAAACTTGCCTTGCACATCTCCTCTAAACTTCTCCCCACGCACCTTAAACCCCTGTCCCCTAGTACTTGACTTTTCTACCCTGGGAAAGAGCATCTGACGATCCACTCTGTCCGTGCCACTCATAATCTTGTGAACCTCCATCAGGTCACCCCCTCAACCTCCATCATTCCAGTGAGACCAAAGTGAGTTCCTCAAACCTCTCCTCATAGTTGATACCCTCCAGACCAGGCAACATCCCTGTAAACTTTTTTGTACTCTCTCCAAAGATCCACATCCTTCTGGTAGTGTGGCAACCAGATTGTACACAACATTCTGAATGAGGTCTAACTAAGGCTCTGTACAGCTGCAGCACGACCTGCCAATTTCTATACTCAATGACCTGACCAATGAAGGAGAGGTTGCCTTATGCCTTCTTGTCCACCTGTGTTGTCACTTTCAGTGATCGGTGGACATGTACGGCCAGATCTCTCTGCCTGTCAATACTCCTAAGGGTTCTACCATTTACTGTATAATTCCTGCACACATTGGACTTTCCAAAATGCATTACCTCACCCTTGTCCGGATTAAAAGCCATCTGCCATTTCTCTGTCCAAGTCTCCAACCGGTCTCTATCTTGCTGTATCCTCTGACAATCCTCTTCATTATCCACAACTCCAGCAAACACATGCCCTTTTCTCTAAGCAATGCAGGATTGATAAAACTAATCCCAGAGTAAACACAAACAATCCCATTTAAACTATTTAAGAAGCGATGATAGGACTCATCGTAGTCAAATCAGCAAGCTATTAGCTGAGAAAGCACAGAAACTGAGAGAACTGCAGTAATCATGGTTAAAAAAGCCTTTCTTAAAGGGACACTAACCTCACAGATGAATCTATGTCACGTTAGCTGAAGGATGGACCGTGGAGCCTCCTATGGAGCATGTGAAACCTTATCTCTCTAAACATCAGAAGGCGGCACGGTGGCACAGTGGGTTAGCACTGCTGCTTCACAACTCCATGGTCCTGGGTTCCATTCCCAGCTCGGGTCACTGTCTGTGTGGAGTTTGCACATTCTCCTTGTGTCTGCGTGGGCTTACTCCGGGTGCTCCGGTTTCCAAAGATATGCGGGTTAGGTTGATTGGCCATGCTAAGAAATTGCCCCTTAGTGTCCAGGGATGTGTAGGTTAGAGGGATTAGTGGGTATAATATGTAGGGATATGGGGGCAGGGCCTGGGTGGGATTGTGTTCGGTGCAGACTCGATGGGCCGAAGGGCCTCTTTCTGCACTGTATGATTCTACGATCTTCTATGAGTTCAGTGTAGAAAATGGCATCATCTTATGGGGAGCAAATGTGGTTGTCCCATGTCCAGACTAGTGACCAAGAATTGCACAATGGCCACCCAGGAATTTATTTAGAATCACAGAATCCCAAAAGCAGGCCATTTGGCCCATTGAGTCTGCACCGACAACAATCCCACCCAGGCCCTATCCCCGTGACCCCTGCTAATTCCCTGACACTAGTGTAAATTTATCACGGCCAATCCACCTAACCCACACATCTTTGGACTGTGGGAGGAAACCGGAGCATCCGGGGGGAACCCACGCAGACATGGGGAGAACGTGCAAACTCCACACAGACAGTGACCCGAGGCTGGAATTGAACCCAGGTCCCTGGGTGCTCTGAGGCAGCTGTGCTAACCACCGTGCCACCATGTTGCCCCAAAAAAGAATTTCTAAAATGACAATGGGGTTTCCATTTCCAAACTTAAATTGAAAGATTTTTTTGATCGGCAAAAGAGATAGAGGCCCAATGGAACTAAAACAGGTAGATGGAGGTAATATACAAAAAGAAGATTTCTTTCTGTTTTACCCCAGTCCAACGCTGGCATCTCCACATCGGTAATATACAAACCAGCCATTATCTAACCGAGTGGTGGAACAGGCTTGAAAGGCTGAATGGCCTCCTCCTGTTCCGGTTTCCCAGAGAGAAACCCAGCTAAAAAGATCAAATGGTAACAAGAAACAAGGGAGGGAAAGAAGTCAAAAGCTTGCAGCAATGTCCCTGAGACTTGAAGCTTGACACTGCAGTGAGATTGAATGGTTTGTACAAGGAATGGGTGAAGAACAAAGCAATGGAGGAAATCACAGCTGGTGACAGAGAGAGAGAGAAGGGCGAGGGGGAAATAAGGAGATATCCTGGATAAGAAATGGAGTTAAAGAGTAAATGACCGGTGACATGGTGGTTAGCACTGCTGCCTTACAGTGTAAGAAGTCTGACAACAGCAGGCTTAAGTCCAACTGATTTATTTGATAGTAAACTCACAAGCTTTTGGGGCTTGCCCTTCGTCAGGCGAATGGAGAGTTCTGTCTGTGCTGTTATATGCTCTGTCTGAGGCCAGAACTCTCCATTCGCCTGACGAAGGGGCAAACCCCGAAAGCTTGTGAGTTTACTATCAAATAAATCGGTTGGACTAAAACCTGGTGTTGTCAGACTTCTTACTGTGTTTACCCCAGTCTAACGCCGGCATCTCCACATCATGCCTTACAGTGTCCCAGGGATGCAGGTTCAATTGCAACCTTCAGTTACTGTCTGTGTGGAGTATGCACTTTCTCACCGTGTCTGCATGGGTTTCCTCCGGATGCTCCGGTTTCCTTCCACAGTCTACAAGACTTGCTGGTCAGGGTGCGTTTACCCAAAGAGACACTGGAGTGTGGCGACTAGAGGAATTTCACAGTAGCTTCATTGCAGTGGTAATGTAAGCCTTACTTGTGACTAATAAATAAACTTCAAATGATTAACAGAAATAAGAAGATAATGGCTGAGACAAAACTAACCACAATGGGAAAATGAACTGGATAGTAATAAATATTTTCAGCGTGGATACAGGCAGAATAATTCAGCTCAGGAGACACAGAGAGAGAGGGAGAGTCACCACCAACTGCTGTAAACACAGCATCTACTCACTGCAGTTAATTAGCACATTCTGAGCTTGTGGAATTAACACTAATTCAGTTTATTTTTGTCATGATCCCTGGATCGTGCTGTCGGAACCTTGGGAAAAAGGCCGACCTGGGTTCCTTGGCACTGGGAGGAAGGGTTCTGGGCTGGAGGTAGAGCTGTGGCCTTGACACTCCCTCATTGATGGGGAGTTGCGATGATGCCCTGTGGTGAGGGTGGGGGGGTAGCAGTGATGTTGGCAGGTGGCGTACAGACCTGAACCACAATAAGGCAGAAAGGGACAGACTGAGTAATTTAAAAGGCCTAATCTCAGGGCTTAGGAAAGCTAATAAAAAAGTAATGACTAATAAATAAACTTTACTTTTAATATTGGAAAGAATTCTGAGAAAAATATGAACCGATCAAAGACAGTCAGCACGGATTTGTTAAGAGAAGATCGGGAATAAGTGGTGATGAGAAGGGTCAATGAGGGCAGCATGTTTGATGTAGTCTATTTGGATTTCAGCAAAGCTTTGGATAAGGTTCCACATGACAGACTTTTCATGAAGCAGAAAGACTGTGGGATCCAAGACAAAGTTGAATCCAAAATTGATGCCGTGGCAGGAAGCAAAGGGAGGGGAGTTTCTGTGGCTCATTCCCATTGGGTTCCACAAGTCTCAGTTCCCGGAACCTCGCTTTCTGTGGAATAGAACCTTAGAGTGATACAGCACACAAAAAGGCCCTTCAGCCCAACCAGCCAATGCTGACCATGATGCCCTCTCAGCTAGTCTCAATTGCCCACATTTGGCCCATATCTCTCTAACCCTTTCCATCCATATAGAGCATAGAAAAACTACAGCACAAACAGGATAAGACATATACTTATCCAAATGCTTTTTAAAAAAATATTGCTATTGTACCCGCCTCAACAAGGCACGGCACGGTAGCACAGTGGGTTAGCACTGCTGCTTCACAGCTCCAGGGTCCTGGATTCGACTCCTGGCTCTGTCTGTGTGGAGTTTGCACATTCTCCTCGTGTCTGCATGGGTTTCCTCCAGATACTCCAGTTTCCTCTCACAGTCCAAAGGTGTGTGGGTTAGGTTGATTGGCCATGTTAAGAAATTGCCCCTTAGTGTCCAGGGATGTGTAGGTTAGAGGGGATTAGTGGGTATAACATGTAGGGATATGGCGGTTGGGCCTGGATGGGATTGTGTTTGGTGCAGACTCGATGGGCCGAAGGGCCTCTTCCTGCGCTGTAGGGTTCTATGATCTATGAACAACTTTCTCTGGCAGCTCATTCCATATACGCACTGCCCAAAATTACACACTGTGTAGATTAGTGATGTAGATTTGATTGTTGGAGGTGTGATGAAGAGGTTTGTAATCAATGGGGTGGTACAGTGGTTAGCACTGTTGCCTCACAACTGCAGGGACCCTGGTTCAATTCCCAGCTTGGGTCACTGTCTGTGGGAAGTCTGCACATTCTCTCCGTGTCTACGTAGGTTTCCTCCCACACTCCAAAGACGTATGGGTTAGGTTGATTGGCCATGCTAAATTGACCCTTAGGGAGAGTAGCAGGGTAAATATGAGGGATTATGGGAATAGGGTCTGGGTGGGACCGTTATTGGTGCAGACTCAATGGGCCGAATGGCCTCCTTGCGTGCTGTAGGGATTCTATGATTCTAATTGCTGTGTGGTTGATAATGAAGGAGAAAGATTTTTTTATTAATTCATGGGGCATAGGCACCACTGACTGGCCAGCATTTATTGCCCATCCCTAGTTGCCCTTATTCAGACGGCATTGAGAATCAACAATATTCCTGTGACTCTGGAGTCACATGTTGGCCAGACTGGGTAAGGACGGCAGATTTCCTTCCCTAATGGGACATTAGTGACCCAGATGGATTTTTCCAACAATTTTCAATGGTTTCAGTAGATTCTTAATTCCAGATTTTTTTATTGAATTCAAATTCCACCGTCTGCCCTGGTCGGGATTCGAACCCGGGTCCCCGGAACATTAGCTGAGTTTCTGGATTAATAGTCTGGTGATGATTCCACTGGGCCATCGCCTCTATTGGGCCTTGGGTAGAAAAATGGCAAATGGAGTTCATTCTACTCAGAGAGAAAAATACAGTAAAACAGGGAAATAGGAATCATAGTCTGGATTTTCCAGACTATGGAAAAGAGTGAAGTATGTTTGAGAAAGTTTATTGAGGGAAGGACATATAATCCATATAAGTAAGTAATTGGTTGGATGTTGAGAAGGGGGATTAGCAAGGTCAATACATGGGGGATAGAGCCTGGGTGGAGTGTTGTCAGTGTAGGTTCGATGGGCTGAATGGCCTCCTTCTGTCCTGTGGGGATTCTGTGATGCTAAGTGCAGGGGAACGGAGGAACATTGGATTTCCACAGATTCCTGAAGGTAGCTGGAGAGGTAGAACGCTGCGATTCGGAATACACTGAAAGAGTGGCTGGAATTCTCCAGCTCCAGCGGGATTATCCGATCCTGTCGATGGCGAACCCCCTGCCAAGGGGGGCAACTTCAGTGGGAACTCCTGATGACAGCAGCAGGACTGGAGGACCCCGCTGCCAGCAAACAGCGCACCCCCTCCATCCCCCAGGAAAACCCCTGAAGGGAGGCTGGAGAATCTCACGCAGAATGGGACAACTTGGAGATGATGCTGGGAGTGTATAAAATACTGGTGAGCGCACAGTTTGAGTACTGCATGGTGTCAAAGCATTATGGGATTGCGAGAGAAGAGAGACAGAGTGAGACAGAGTGAGAGAGAGAAAGATAGAGACACACACTCAGAGAGTGAATGAGAGAGAGAGAGATTGAGAGAATCAGTGAGGGAGAGAGAGAGACAGGGAGGGAGAGAGAAAGAGAGTGTGAGAGAGAGAGAATGAATGAGAGAAAGAGAGAGACAGAGACAGAAAGAGACAGAGAGTGTGAGAGAGAGAGAGACAGAGAGAGAGAATGTGAGGCACACAGAGAGAATGAATGAGAGAGAGAGTGAGACATTGAGAGAATGAGTGAGAGAAAGACAGAGAGAGAGAGACAGGCAGAGAGACAGAGACAGAGAGAGAGAAAGACAGAAATAGAAAGAGAGAGAGAGAGACAGAGAGAGAGAGAGACAGAGAGAGAGAGACAGAAATAGAAAGAGAGAGAGAGAGAGAGACAGGGACAGAGAGAGAGGGACAGAGGGAGAGGGACAGTGGTACGGTGGTTAGCACTGCTGCCTCACAGTGCCAGGGACTCAGGTTCGATTCCCGACTTGGGTCACTGTCTGTGCGGAGTCTGCGTGTTCTCCCCGTGTCTGCGTGGGTTTCCTCCGGGTGCTCCGATTTCCTCCCACACTCCGAAAGACGTGCAGATTAGGTGCATTGGCCATGCTAAATTGCCCTTTAGTGTCCCAGGATGTGTAGGTTAGAGGGATTAGCGCGGTAAATGTGTGGGCTTGTGGGAATAGGGCCTGGGGTGGGTCGGTGCAGACTCGATGGGCTGAGTGGCCTCCTCCTGCACTGTAGGGATTCCATGAGGAGATTTACAAAGAGGCTGCCTGAATAATTTTAACTTTGAGGAAAGATTGGATTGGCTGGACCAGAGGATGTGAAGATTGAATTGAAGAGTATAAAATGAGGGGGATAGAGTGGAGGTGGGGGTGGACTATTCTCCTCAGTTGAGGAAACCATAAGCAGTGGCGGGGGCCGGGGTGGGTGGATTTTGGTTAAGAGGCGTAACGCTCAGAGGGGGTCTGGGGGCAAATTCTTTTATCCGGAAGGTGGTGGAATTTTGGGTGGTGGATACAGAAACCTTCGTAACGCTTAAAACATACTGGAAATCTGAAGTGCTATAACCTATACAGCTATTGGCTAGGAGCCAGCGAGTGGGATTCTGCTGAGTGGCTACTGTCAGAAATGAGAGACCGAATGGCCTCGTTCCGTGGTTTCGAAGGCTGGGACTTTCCGATGTGGTGTGACCTGCGCTTCTCAGGAGAATCGAGAGCCCAGGGCGAGAAATCCATTCCACTGGGCCAGGAATCATCACTCTAATTCGGTGATTGTAGAGGGTGAATTTTAGTTTACTACTTGTTATTTTAATAATATTTTGTTTGCAATTTTAATAATCTGGGACTGTGGCTGGAGGGGAAAATGAAGGTCACGTGACCTGTTTTAAACTCCAATGCAGGCTGGGTGGTGTGACCGTTGAAGGTTGGCTGGGCTGGGAAGGAAAGGTAAGGTGTTGTCACTTGAGGACAATGGCAGAAGCACCTATGTTTACGGCAGCCAGACTGCCATCTCTCCAAAGTCACCAGAATAAAACCCCTCACCATGAAAGACAGTTATAAGTTACTAGGTCAGGAAGGAACTAAAGCATACCTTTGTGTTCTAGACAGTCATACTTTAAATGGTCCATTTACTTGTAAGATGTTGTCTCAAAGATAATGAATCACTAATTCTACCTGGATCCAAGGCTCATGTGATTCACAATGTCATGGAGCTCGGTTTTGAGAGGGGATGGGTTTCCAAGCTATTCCTGAAGCCTACAAACAGGAAGTCTACTAGAACCTGGGAGAGGTAGAGCAACTAGAGGCTGGTAGTCTCCATGGTCAACTGTGCAGGAATGCAGGTGAGAGCTCACGCTTGGATTGAAAGGCCTAAATTTAAAATGAAGCTGGAAGAGTTGCCTAACTTGAGTCAGAGGAAGAATCACCAGGATAAACCCTCACCATGAAAGGCAATTCTGAGGTTGGAACTTACCAGCTTGGAAAAGGAAATGAATGGAAATAAATCCTCGGGATCTAAGAATCACTTTGGATAAGGGGCCAGGAAAATTGAATGACTACTGAAGGGACAGTGTAAATTATACCTGTGAGGTGGGTTTTTGGTTGTGTTAAAGGTAAAAGGGAAAAGTTGTGTTCTGTAGAATAAGGTGCAAGTTACCCGTAATGTTTAGTCAAAAATGTTTTTAGTCTGTTTGTTACAGTAAAAGTCTTAAAATGTGAAATTCTGTAATATCATTCTTTCAGCTAAAAACTGTAATGTCAAATTTCTCTTTGTTTACAGTTACCAGCCTATAAGGGGATTGTAAAGTGGGGCTTTTATCTGTATGGATGGGGGAGGAGGGGAGAGATCACTCCATTGTAAAACCAAAGTATGGAGAGATAAATGAATAGACAAATGAAGAGTGTGACACTGATGACCAGACAGATTCATGGACAAACATCGAGAGCTGAGACCAGATAGAAAGAATGCAGAGGGTTGTGAGGTAGGCAGTGACAGACAAATAAAGACTTGTCCATACGGGAGTCAGAGTTGGCCTTTTGATGCTCTGGACGTTGCATCCTTGAAATTGCAGTGCACTAATTGCTGTTAATGATGTGACTGTGATCTCACTTCTTTCATTAGTGGGCGTGAGCTGGTTGTGCTCAACTCCTGGGGACAGAGTGTGTAGCTGGAGCTGTAGGAAAGAGCTTTCGCTCGAAGACATCCCTGAGGCTCATACTGAACTTATCAATAAAACAGGTACACACTCATACAGATAGGCAGATATGGACAGACACACATGGATAGACAGACACACACATGGACACTCAGACACAGACACATACACAGACAGGGACATGTGCGCAGACAGGGACATGCAAGGCAGACACACACACACAGACAGAAGGACACACACAGATAGATGGACACACGCACACACGCATAGACAGACAGACACACAGAGTTGGGCGGACATATAGACAGATGGACAGACTGACACACACAGACGGAAGGACACACACACAAATCATAGAATTATAGAATCTACAGTGCGGAAGGAGGCCATGTGGCCCATCGAGCCTGAACCAATCCATCCAGGCCCTACCCCCCGTAACCACATATATTTATCCTCTAATCCCCCCGACACTAAGGGTCAATTTAGCATGGCCAATCAACCTAACCCGCACATCTTTGGATTGTGGGAGGAAACCGGAGCACCTGGAGGAAACCCACGCAGACACGAGGAGAATGCGCAAACTCCACACAGACAGTGACCCGAGCCAGGAATTGAACCCGGGTCCCTGGCGCTGTGAGGCAGCAGTGCTAACCGCTGTATCACCGTGCCACCCACAGAGGTGGACACACAACAGACATATAGGCAGACAGACAGAGACAGATGGGCAGATACACAGACAGATGCAGACATACACACTGATGGTCACGTGCTGACAGACAATAGACAGACAGACAGACAGACAAATACACACACACACACAGACACACACACACAAACAGATGGACACACACAAACAGATGGACACACACAGACAGATGGACACACGCACGTAGATAGATACACATACGCAGACAGATAGATATAAACACGCCGACAGGTGAGACACACACGTAGATAGATACTCACACACAGACAGATGACGCACGTACACAGATAGATACACACACGCAGACAGATAGATACACACACGCACACAGATGGACACGCACAGCCTCAGTTTAACGCCTTCTCTGAAGGGCTACACCCCTCAGCAGTTTACTGAGGTGTCAGCCTGGATGCTGTGCTCAGTCACTGCAGTGGGACTGGAAGCTGTGACTCTGGGGGTGCCCACCAACCCAACCCGGGGTTCAGGAAGGGGGGTGGGAGGGAACGGGGGGGGTTGGTCTGTGACACTGCAGCTCATTGGTTACTATTCCCAGTCAAGTGTCTGTGAACGTGCCGTTCCCAGCCCAGGGCCAGACACTCAGACAGGTATCCGAATGTCACAACACTGCAGCAGGGGTCAGCGGAACCCCTTCGGGGGTCGGGGGGAGGGGGGGGTTCAGCAGGGGTTAGCGGAGTGCCTTCGGGGGTGGGGGGGAGGGGGGGTTCAGCAGGGGTCAGCGGAACCCCTTCGGGGGTGCGGGGGTGGGGGGGAGGGGGGGTTCAGCAGGGGTTAGCGGAGTGCCTTCGGGGGTGGGGGGGAGGGGGGGTTCAGCAGGGGTCAGCGGAGTGCCTTCGGGGGTGGGGGGAAGGGGCATTCAGCAGGGGTCAGTGGGGTGCCTTCGGGGGGGGAGGGCAGCACCTGGTTGGTTCTGCCTGCCCTGACCCAGGGCACTGAGGCCAATCCCGGCCCTCTGTGATAGGGGCTAACCCAGATTACAGCAGGTCCCCTGGCCTGTCTGAACAGGCCGCTGATGGGTCCTGAGCCCTCAGCCGTTGGGAGAACGCCTGCTCTTTACCACTTCTCCTTCGCTTCATTAACCCCAGCAAAGCTCAGACAGAAAATGGGAAGAACTGAAGGAGAACTTGTTTCCGCTGGCAGGCAGCCCAATGATCAGCGGACATGGGAGTGCGGTGAAGGAGAGAGAGTCCCTTACCCACTGTGTTCTGATCTGAAATTTACTGCAGAAAGCAAGATCAGAGAGGGAGCTGGAGAAATATACAAAAAGGAAACACAGAGCGATGGGGTCAAGCGAGTCTGATGGGATAACTCTTTCAAAGGAGCTAGCATGAATAGAAGGGGCCGAATGGCTTCCTCCGCGCTGTCAGATTAATGAAGGAGAGGAAATTAGATGGTGTTGATAAAAACAAAGTAAATAATTGACAGAAATGTAAGAATAAAGGAGAAGAAATCAGTTGCCTCATCTTAATGCAATAGGATTTAAAATAGTGAGCTCATTATGTAAATTAGGTTCTATGATATGCAGATGTAGTTACTTGAAAACTACGCTTCCCCCAATAACTTAAATAGAATCTTACCCTTATGAAATTCGGAGACTGATTATTATCTTATTAGTACTACTATTAATGATTAGGCTAATGACATCGAAATTATATATGTAAATTCTGCTACCCAGGAGATAGGCTAATATGGATCTTCTTGGTTTGTGAGCTGTTTCCTCGCTGTTCTCCAGCCTTTCCCCCTCCCCAGGAGGCACACAGTGCCTGCCAAAAGTATGCGTACTAGTTTGAGAGTACAATGGGCTCTGGCAGGAGTATGTCAGGGGGTGCTAAGCTATTGAAGAGAGTTAGTTCATGGATACACAGGCTTTGGGAATGACCGCACCCATCCATTCCCAAACCAACTCCAACCAGAGAGGGAACTGCCAGTGTTGATGTAACTCCCACCCACATTGCGGTGATGAGTGGGAACACATTCACCTCCAGGCAAACCGTGAAACATCGCCAGACCTCTCCAAGACACTTCATCGCAGCAATCACCCAACTTCGTCATCATAGAATCCCTACAGTGCAGAAAGAGGCCATTCGGCCCATCGAGCCTGCACTGACCACAATCCCACCCAGGCCCCACTCCTGCAACCCCACACATCTATCCTGCTAACCCCTGGAACCATTCTTGTAAACCTCTCCTGCGCTCTCTCCTTTGTGTTCACATCCTTCCTATAGTGTGGCGTCCAGAACTGTACACAATATTCCAGCTCAGCTCTTGTATAAGTTCAGCATAGCTTCTTTGCTCTTGTACTCTGTGCCCCAATTAATGAAGCCCAGGATACTGTATACTTTACTATCTGCTCTCTCCACCTGTCCTGCCATCTTCAATGATCTCTGCAAAAATACACCCAGCTCCCTCTGCCCCTGTCCCCTTTAAGAATTTTACCCCTTATTTTGTATTGTCTATGTTCTTCCTTCTAAAAATGCCCCACCTCATACTTCTCCACTTTGATCTTCACAGCCACCTACCTGCCCTCTCCACCAATTTATCCACGTCCTTTTGAAGTTCTGTACTGTCCTCACCACTGTCTACAACGCTTCCAAGTTTTGTATCATCTGCAAACTTTAAAATTGTCCCCTTCACACCAACATCTAGATCATGAATACATATCAGGAAAGGCAAGGATCCCCACACAGACCCCTGGAGATCCCCCTCTCACTCTTCTAAACTCAAATGAATATAATCCTAACCGACTTAGTCTCTCCTATGACAGACCTGCCATCCCAGGAATCAGCCTGGGAAACCTTCGCTGTGCTCCCTCTATAGCAAGGACAACCTTCCTCAGATAAGGACACCAAAACTGCACACAGTATTCCAGGTGTGGCCTCACCTCTATACAATTGCAAGTCCCCGGAAAGGTATCTATTTATGTGGAGTCTCTGGAGTGTGTAAGTCTTTAACTCAGTGACAGTGAAATCATAGAGTATCATAGAATCCTACAGTGCAGAAGGAGGCCATTCAGCCCATCGAGTCTGCACCAATTACAATCTCACCTATGTCCTATCCCTGAAACCCCACACATTGACCCCTCTAACCTCGGCATCCCGGGACACTAAGGGGCAATTTAGCATAGCCAATTCACCTAACCCTGCACATCTTTGAACTGTGGGACGAAACCGGAGCACCCAGAGGAAACCCATGCACACATGGGGAGAATGTGCAAACTCCACACAGACAGGGAAGCCGGGAATCGAATCTGAGAGACAGCAGCGCTAGCCACTGCGCTACTGTGCTGCCCCAGAAAGAAAGATGAATTTGTTCTAACTCAGGATGGTGAGTGTCTTGGAGGGGAACTTGCAGATGGTGGTGTTCCCATGTACCTGCGGCCTTGTCCTTCTAGATGATCACAGTCATGGGTTTGGAAGGTGCTGTCGAAGGAGCCTTGGTGAGTTGCTGCAATGCATCTTATAGATGGTGCACACGGCTGCTACTGTGCATGGGTTTGTGGATGTGTTGACAATCAAGCGGGGTTGCTTTGTCCTGGATGGTGTTGAGCTTCTTGAGTGTTGTTGGAGCTGCACTCATCCGGGCAAGTGGAGGGTATTCCATCACACTCCTGACTTATACCTTGTAGATGGTGGACAGGCTTTAGGGAGTCAGGAAGTGAGTTACTCTCTGCAGGATTCCCAGCCTCTGACCTGCTCTTTAGCTACAGTATTTATATGTCTAGTCCAGTTCAGTTTCTGCTCAAGGGTAACTTCTACTAATACCTCTGCAGCTTGTTCCAGACATTCACCACCATCTGTGTGAACAAAATGCCCCTCTGGACCCTTTTGTATCTCTCCCCTCTCACCTTAAACCTATGCCTTATAGTTTTAGACTCTCATACAGTTGGGAAAAGATATTGACTATCAAACTTATCCATGCCCTTCATTATTTTATAGATTTCTCTATAAGATCACACCTAAGCTTCCTACGCTCAAGGTAAAAAAGTCCAAGTCTATCCAGCCTCTCCTTATAAATCAAACTATCGCATCTCAGTAGCATCCTAGTAAATCTTTTCTGCACTCTTTCTAGTTTAATAATATCCTTTCTATGTAGGGTGACAAGAACTGTATACAGTATTCCAAGTGTGGCCTTACCAATGTCTTGTACAACTTCAACAAGACGTCCCAACTCCTGTATTCAATGTTCTGACCAATGAAACCAAGCATGCTGAATGCCTTCTTCACCACTCTGTCCACCTGTGACTCCACTTTCAAGGAGCTATGAACCTGTACCCCTAGATCTCTTTGTTCTGTAACTCACCCCAATGCCCTACCATTAACTGAGTAAATCCTAACCTGGCTCGATCTATCAAAATGCATCATCTCGCATTTATCTAAATTAAACTCCATCTGCCATTCATCAGCCCATTGGCCCAATTGATCAAGATCCCGTTGCAATCCTAGATAACTTTCTCCACTTTGCCAACAATCTTGGTGTCATCTGCAAATTTACTAATTGTGCCTCCGAAATTCTCATCCAAATCATTAAGGACCCAGCACTGATCCCAGAGCACATCGCTGGTCACAGGCCTCCAGTTTGAAAAAAAAACCTCTACAGCCCCCCCTCTGTCTTCTGTCATCAAGCCAATTCTGTATCCATTTGGCTACCTCACCCTGGATCCCATGAGATTTAATCTCATGCAACAACTTACCATGTGGTACCTTGTCAAAGGCCTTGCTAAAGTCCTTTATGTATTGGATATCCAATGGAATAGCAACAATTCACACAGCTTTGGGGGAAAGATGGAAGAGTGGGACTCAGTGAGTCACTCTGGCAGAGAGCTAGCATAGACAAGGCAGCCTGAATGGCCTCCTTCTGTGCTGTAACCATTCTATGATTCTGACTTTGACTCCAACCATTGCAGAGTATCCCAGTGATTCGCACTGACTCCAGTTTTGCTGTGGCTCCTTGATGCCACACTTGGCCAAATGATGTGAAGGGCAGCCACTCTCACCTCACTGACAATAATTAGTTATTCCAGCTCTGCTTCTTTATCACCTCCAGTGTCACAAGTGGCCCACTTCTGAGCTGGATCACTGGATTGACTGCTCTTTTACTGGACCCTGACTGACCGCCTCGGTATGGCCAGTATTTTGTCTGTTCATTTCCAGTATCCAGTTTCTGTTGTTTCTTTGTTGCCCCAATGAAGACAGGTAATTTTTTTTATAGAATCTCTGCAGTGCAGAAGGGGGCCATTCGGCCCATTGAGCCTGCACCAACTCTCCAACAGAGCATCTTATCCAACTCCACCAACCCTGTCCTATCCCTATAATCCCCATGCATTTACCCTGATAATCTCCCTTTGGACATCTTTGGGCAATTTACTATAGCCAATGCACCTAACTGCATGTCTTTCAGACTGTGAGAGGAAACTGCAATCCCATATATTTACCTTGCTAATTTAGCACGGCCAATCAACCTAACCCACACATCTTTGGGAGCGTGGGAAAAATTATGTGGAGATGCCGACGTTGGACTGGGGTAAACACAGTAAGAAGTCTGACAACACCAGGTTAAAGTCCAACCAATTTATTTGATAGTAAACTCACAAGCTTTCGGGGTTCGGGGATGAAGGGGCAAACCTCAAAAGCTTGTGAGTTTACTATCAAATAAATTGGTTGGACTTAAACCTGGCGTTGTCAGACTTCTTAATCTGGGAGGAAACCAGAGCGCCCGGAGGAAATCCATGCAGAAGAGTGTGCAGACTCCACACAGACAGAGACCCAAGCCGGGAATCGAACCCGAGTCCCTGGTGCTGTGAGACAGCAGTGCTAACCACTATGCCACCCCATGCACGGTGAGTAAACCATTCAGCCCACCTGCTCTATGCTGGCCTCGGGTGTTCCCCAGAGACTCCCCCCTAACCTTTCTATCTTCCTTGATCAGAATATCCTTCTATTTCATTCTTGACCCTGTCTTCCCCCAGCTTTCTCTGAAATGCATTGATGAAGCTTCACGTCAATCATTTGATGTGAATCCCACATTTTAAGCCGTAAAAAAGTCTCCCCCTGAATTCCCGGTTGGATTTATTTGTCAATATTTCAAGTTTAAGGCTTGCAGACTTCACGCCCGACCCATGTGTGACCATGTCTTTACATACAGGGGTGCAAGGGGAGGGTGTGGGTATCGAGGCAGACTGATTAGAAGGCTTATTTCTGTTCTCCAGCACAATCCCAGCTCCCTGTGGCATTTAAAATCCTCCCCTAACCTCACCACCCACCTTCCTGACTGCTCCGCCACCCCCAAGGCTGCCCATCCCTCCCCCATCATCACCCCATCTTCCCCAAAGACCCTAATATATTCCCCATAGTCACTCATCCCGTACACACCATGTAAAGCTCTCCGATTCCATGCAACACCAATGGATTGTGTTTTATATTCCTCCAAAGTAAACCCCACACCATCTAATAAAAGCCTCCATGCCATTGGTGCGAGAAAAATTGCGTGTGAAAAATTCCTCGTAATACTTGTAATCCTATTGGCTTGCGTCAACAATCCAAAAATCACACCAAAGAAACAATCTGTTATTACTATTTCTTGAAACTGGCACTCATTCTCAGATGAATGGAACAGCTGATGTGCTGAAACCCAACAGCACTTGAACATCAGCCAAGTGTTTAGAATGGCACAGCTGTGCAAACAATACTCTGTGAAATGAGGTGCTGCTTTCAAATTCAAAGCAGGATGCTTGCCAATCACTGTAAGAGAGAAGGTGGTTGGGTGTTTTTAAGTGCCAAAACCAAGTCTTTTTCCAGCCAGAACCATTTAAATCACAGTAGAAAAGATGGCAGCACAGGCTGACAGGATATTTTGTAACAGTTTTCACTGCATTGTGATGCTTTCTCCATTGGAAACATGCTATAATGCAAATATGCAGGACTGGTCAATGTAAGGGCTTAACTTACCTTTAAGGACGGAGCTCCATAATGAAACACTACATTAAAAACTACATTGTAGTAGAGAACTGAACAGTGAGGTTTGAGAGTGCAAAAATACTTTACACTTACCTTTCAGAGTATTCCAGCAGGATTTCCATTTTCTTCACAAATTCTCAAACCTTTTATGCTTTTAATAGACCCAAAACCCCAAACGAAAATGGCACATGGGAAAAACTCTGACTTTGCCCCCCATTAGAACCCGAACTCATTGGGCGCAGGTCCCTTATTTGTACACCAGGCATCCCTAACCCACGAGAAATGTCAGAGAAAAAAGGCACACATCCAGGGATGCAGAGGAAAATCGGAGTTCCCGTCTCCTGTATAACTATGCCTCTTAGCTACAACATAGGGGTGCAGGGTGGCACAGTGGTTATCACTGCTGCCTCACAGTGCCAGGGACCTGGGTTCCTGGTCTGGGTCACAAACAGTGTGGAGAATGTGCAAATTCATCCTCCCACTCATATATACCCACCCCACCCATGCATACACACCCAGTCATACACACCCATCCCACTCATACACACGTCCCACCCCACCCATACATACCCACACACACCCAACCATTCAAACCGCTCCCCCCCCCCAACCCAACACACACACACACACACACACACACACACACACACACACACACACACACACACACACACACACACACACACACACACACTCAGTGACAGATCTGGAAATGCAAATAAAGAGTGCAGGGATGTTGAGAATTAGATTGTGAAGTGCTGCATGGTAATGGAGCTGTGCTTCAGGAGGAAGAGGAGGCCCTGGTTATTAACAAGCCGCCAGTGTTGTTGGAGAGATTTAACCCACGTCGCTCACTGTCTCCTGGTCTCTGTCACAGGGACCTCCCTCCCACTGATTCTCACCGAACACAGCCTCTGCTTCCAAGGTGATTGTCTGAGGGCACATTGACCCCTCCACCCGGCACTGAGCTCTCCGTGTGTGGATCTCAGCACGTGCAGGAGGTATCTCAGCGGCCAGCACTCTAGACTCGGGATCAGCAGGTGGTGGATTCAAATCCCACTCCAGACATTTGAGCAGCTAATCCAGCCCGGAACTGGGGTGGGGTGGGCGGGTGGGGAGGGGGGGAATGGGCAGAACTGAGCGGAACGATCAGAAACATCAGGAATGTGGGGATAGAGCAGGGAAGTGGGATGCACTGGATTGCTCAACAGAGTCAGTATGTACACAATGGGCCAACTGTCCTCTGTACTGTTACCGATGAGATGTTTAACTCTGGGCTGGTCCTTGTCAATCCATAGAATCCCCACAGTGCAGAAAGAGGCCATTCAGCCCATCGAGTCTGCACTGACCACAATCCCACCTATCCCCGTAACAGCAAGTATTTACTCTGCTAATCCCCTTGATACTCAGAGGCAATTTACCATGGCCAATGCACCTAACCCGCACATCTTTGGAGTGCGGGAGGAAATCGGACCACTGGAGGAAATCCATGGGGAGAACGTGCAGACTCCGTACAGACGGTGACCTGAGCCAGGAATCGAACCTGCGTCCCTGGCGCTGTGAGGCAGCAGCGCTAACAACTGTGCCATCATGCCAATTGTGAGAGGATTGGTGTGTGGCATCAGAGAGAAGGAGCAAGAGAGGGAGATGCCGAGGAGATGATTAATGTGTTGGGGGGAGGGGGAGATTGTCCCTTTTCTAAGGGCAACACAAAGAGGAAGATCACTTAGCTTGAGGGACCAATCGGGAGCGAGAGCGGGTAATCATCTCAGGGGATGGAGTCCTGTCTTTGGCAGAAGTGAGGCTGAAGGCTTCTAGAAGATATGTAGATATGTAGGGCAGCACATTAGCACAGTGGTTAGCACTGCTGCTTCACAGGTCCAGGGTCCTGGGTTTGATTCCTGGCTCGGGTCACTGCCTGTGTGGAGTTTGCACATTCTCCTCGTGTCTGCGTGGGCTTCCTCCGGGTGCTCCGGTTTCCTCCCACAGTCCAAAGATGTGCGGGTTAGGTTGATTGGCCATGCTAAGAAATTGCCCCTTAATGTCCAGGGATGTGTAGGTTAGAGGGATTAGTGGGTATAATATGTTGGGAAAAGGGGGCTAGCGCCTGGGTGGGATTGTGGTTGGTGCAGACTCAATGGGCCAAAGGGCCTCTCTCTGCGCTGTAGGGTTCTATGATGCAAAGCAGCTGATGGTCTGCTCCAGGAGAGCTGGGATAGTGGTCAGGCGGAGTGAGGGGAGGGGGGGTGTTGAGGCTGGGAGCCTCTGTACAATTTTTCCCTGAATATTAAACACCCTTTGAGTTCCTGAGATGAGTGAGCGTGCGGCATTACGATGGGGAAGAACTTTTCTTCCTTTAGGCCCACAAGCTGTGCTGGGTAAATATTTAAACGCTGCAAATGGCCACCGCTGCCTCTCTACAGCTACCGGCTTTCCCGAACCTCGGGAATCTCAGCCGACAAATCAACTGACGGATGGAGCCTCGTTCGTGGGAATAAACGGGTCTTTTTCCGAGTGGTCAGCAATGACTGGTGGGAGACCGCAAGGATCAGAGCCGAGGCTCCGACTAGTCACAGTATCTGGATAAACGAGGGAACCGAATGTTACATTTCCATTTCCAAGTTTGCCGAGAACACAAAACTGAGAATAGTGAGGAGGCTTCAAGGTGGTCTAGACTATGAGTGAGTGGGCAAAGGCATGGCAGATACAGTACAATGCAGCTGAATGTGAAGTTGTACTCTCCAGTGTGGAAAACAGAAAGCAAGCTTATTACTGATTTGGTGAGATATTGGGAAGTACGGATGCACAAAGGCATCTGGGTGTCCTTGTCCAGCAGTCGATGAAAGCGAAGAGGAAGGTACAGCTCACAAGCAGGAAGACAAATGGCATGTTGGCCTTCATTGCAAGGGGCTTTGAGAAGCAGGAATGTTTTAATGCAGTAGAACAAAGAACAGAGACACAGGACTTATAGCCTAGTACTTCACGTCGTTAGTGTACGCTTAAACTGGACCATCTGATGGGCAACACGACAGCTCAGTGACTATCGCTGATTGCTGTGCAGACACATGGATTTGGGCCGGTGTCTGTGGGAGTTTGCGCATTCTCCCCGTGCTTGCGTGGGTTTTCTCCGGGTGCTCCAGTTTCCTCCCACACCCCAAAGATGTGCTATTAGGCTGATTGGTGTAACAAATTGTCCCTAAATTAATCTCCCCTCAATGTGGAGTGCCATAAGCATAGACAAGGGTCATGGGTGGAGGGGGGACTCATAATGTTAAAATGGCGGCGTGGACTCATTGGGCCGAAGGGCCTGTTTCCCGTGCTGTGTTGTTCTTTGTTCTTACTCTTAATCTGTTACCCATCCCTAATTGCCCCTTGGTGGTGAGCTGCCTTCTTGGACCCACTGCAGTCCTTCTGGTGTAGGTACACCCACAGTGCTGTTAGGGAGGGAGTTCCAGGATTTCGACCCAGCGACAGTGAAGGTACGGCCGATATATTTCCAATTGAGGTGATGCTGTCAGCACACCCCTGATGTCCTTACCCTTTGAGAGTGTTTGCAAAGTGCCAATGAACCCCTGGCTTGTGCACTGTGTGCACAATATGGACCCTAATCCGCATCTTGGGGGAAAACCCAGGAAAGCATCCGCGAAACAGAAGCTGAATATTCCCGTAACGTGAATCTAACTGCCGTGGATGCTGGAAATCCAAATAAACCCAACCATTGGATGTTCTTGGAAGAACTTCCATTTAAACCCACCAGTGAGCGAACCCTGCCAGGAGTGGTTAACTGGGGGGTGACGCTGCGGGAGGGGGGACACCGCAGAAGGTGGGGATGGGGGGGGGGGGGGGGGGGTGAGGGAGGGGGGGGGGCATGGGAGGGGGTGCACAGGAGGAGGGAAAGTGCAGGAGGTGGGGTCACTGCAGGAGTGGGGGACAGTGTGGGGGGCACAGTGCAGGAGGGGGGGACAGTGCCGGGGGGGAACAGTGTGGGAGGGGGGGACAGTGCGGGAGGGGACAGTGTGGAGGGGGGACAGTGCAGGAGAGGAGGGACAGTACGGGATGGGGGGACCATGCGGGAAGGGGTACAGTGTGGGAGGGGGGGACATTGTGGGAGGGGGGGACAGTGTGGGAAGGGGTACAGTGTGGGAGGGGGGGACAGTGTGGGAGAGGGGGGACAGTGTGGGAAGGGGTACAGTGTGGGAGGGGGGGACAGTGTGGGAGAGGGGGGACAGTGTGGGAAGGGGAACAGTGTGGGAGGGGGTACAGTGTGGGAGAGGGGGGACAGTGTGGGAGAGGGGGGACAGTGTGGGAGAGGGGGGACAGTGTGGGGGAGGGGGGACAGTGTGGGGGAGGGGGGACAGTGTGGGAAGGGGGACAGTGTGGGAGGGGGGACAGTGTGGGAGAGGGGGGACAGTGTGGGAAGGGGAACAGTGTGGGAGGGGGTACAGTGTGGGAGAGGGCGGACAGTGTGGGAGAGGGGGGACAGTGTGGGAGAGGGGGGACAGTGTGGGAGAGGGGGGACAGTGTGGGAGAGGGGGGACAGTGTGGGGGAGGGGGGACAGTGTGGGAAGGGGGACAGTGTGGGAGAGGGGGACAGTGTGGGAGAGGGGGGACAGTGTGGGAAGGGGTACAGTGTGGGAGAGGGGGGACAGTGTGGGAGAGGGGGACAGTGTGGGAGAGGGGGGACAGTGTGGGGGAGGGGGGACATTGTGGGAGGGGGGGACAGTGTGGGAAGGGGTACAGTGTGGGAGAGGGGGGACAGTGTGGGAAGGGGGACAGTGTGGGAGAGGGGGGACAGTGTGGGGGAGGGGGGACAGTGTGGGGAAGGGGGGACAGTGTGGGAGAGGGGGGACAGTGTGGGGGAGGGGGGACAGTGCGGGAGAGGGGGGGACAGTGTGGGGGAGGGGGGACAGTGTTGGGGGGGGGACAGTGTTGGGGGGGGGACAGTGTTGGGGGGGGACAGTGTGGGAGAGGGGGGGACAGTGTGGAGGGGGGGACAGTGCGGGAGTGGGGGGACAGTGCGGGAGAGGGGGGACAGTGTGGAGGGGGGGACAGTGCGGGAGAGGGGGGACAGTGTGGAGGGGGGGACAGTGCGGGAGTTGGGGGACAGTGCGGGAGTGGGGGGACAGTGCGGGAGAGGGGGGACAGTGTGGGGGAGGGGGACAGTGCGGGAGAGGGGGGACAGTGCGGGAGAGGGGGGACAGTGTGGGAGTGGGGGGACAGTGTGGAGGGGGGGACAGTGCGGGAGTGGGGGGACAGTGCGGGAGAGGGGGGACAGTGTGGAGGGGGGGACAGTGCGGGAGAGGGGGGACAGTGTGGAGGGGGGGACAGTGCGGGAGTTGGGGGACAGTGTGGGAGAGGGGGGACAGTGCGGGGGGGGGGGACAGTGTGGAGGGGGGGACACTGTGGAGGTGGGGGAGGAATGCTGTGTGGGAAGGATGCTGGGGAGGGGGGACACTGCGGGAAGAGTGCCTTGGCGAGGGGGGTAACACTGCGGGGGGGGGGCACACTGCAGGGTGTAACTCGAAGCTGTGGTGGTGTTTTGTAGACCTGTTCCTCTCTGGATTGGAACGGTCACTCCCACGAGTGACTCACCTCTCTCGGACAGGAGCTGCCCCCCACCCCCCGCCCCCCCCCAGCGATGCTCCCTGGATCTGAATGATCTGTAACGTCTCTCCCACCCCCACCTCCCCTTTCCACCTCTGCCAAAAAACCAACGTCACTGGGGGTGAAGAATGATCATCACTTTCAGCCTCCACGATACCAAATTTATTTAATTACCCGGGAGTTCAGTTCAGCTCCATCACCCAATTTGATGGCAATGCGACTTAATAACTTCCTCCCAGCCATCGTGCTGCTGAGTCAGAGGCCGCGGGTTCAAATCCCACTCCGGATACTCTGGCCGGGGAACGGGAGCTGACAGACCGACACATCATCTCTCCTCTGCTCTCCCGCTGGGCGGGAGCTGCCCTCAGCCACTTCCATTCCCATCTCTCCACTCTCATTGCTCCCTCTTCCTGCATCATCACCTCTGGTGTCCCCCTGAGATCCATTCTTGCACCCGGGCCCTCCCCACCTCCTGTTTCTCTCCTACTCACTACCCCTCAGCAACACCACAGTGTTAGGGTTCACGTGCACTGTGCCTCACCGCTAACTCTCTCCCGCCTCCTCCACTCGTACCAACGGATCAGCTGCTTTTCATCGAAGATCACAGAACCCCTACAGTGCAGAAGGAGGCCATTCAGCCCATCAAGGCTGCGCTGACCCTGGCCCCATCCCTGTAGCCCCATTCCCTTACCCACTAATCCCCTTGACACTGAGGGGCAATTTTGTTTGTGTGGCCAACTCACCTAACATCCAGCCCCGGATAACCAGGAATTTCCTCCAATTTAATGTTAGGAAGTTTGAAACCAGCGCCTTCAGTCTGAACAGCAGGTTTTGCTCCCCAGTTCCTGGCTCCATTCCCTCTCCTTATCTGTCAGAGGCTTTTATCGTGCATGACCTCAAACTGATATCTGGCCTAGTGCGTGTTTTCCAATCACATGGAAGGATGTGGAAGCTATTGAGAGGGTGCAGAGGAGATTTACAAGGATGTTGCCTGGATTGGGAGGCATGCCTTATGAGGATAGGTTGAGGGAGCTCGGTCTCTTCTCCCTGGAGAGACGAAGGATGAGAGGCGACCTGATAGAGGTTTATAAGGTGTTGAGAGGAATAGATAGGGTGGATTCTCGGAGGCTATTTCCCAGGGCTGAAATGGTCGCTACGAGAGGACACAGGTTTAAGGTGCTGGGGAGCAGGTACAGAGGAGATGTCAGGGGTAAGTTTTTCACTCAGAGGGTGGTGAGTGAGTGGAATCGGCTGCCGTCGGTGGTGGTAGAGGCGAACTCGCTGGGGTCTTTTAAGAGACTTCTGGATGAGTACATGGGATCTAATGGGATTGGGAGTTACAGATAGTTCTATGACCTGGTAGGTAGGGATATGATCGGCGCAATTTGTGGGCCGAAGGGCCTGTTTGTGCTGTAGTGTTCTATGTTCTATGTTCACATCTCCGCACCTTCACTAAAATGGCCCATTGCCACCGGATTCCTGCCTCAGCTCCGCTGCTACTGAAGCATTCAGTCATTGTCACTATTCTAACTCACTCACAGAATCCTACTGTGCAGAAGAGGCCCTTCAGCCCATCGAATCTGCACTGACACGTGAAATGCCCTGACCTGCCCATCTAATCCCACTTGCCGGCACTTGGCCCACAGCCCTGAATGTTACGGTGGGCCAAGTGCTCACCCAGATACTTTTTAAAGGATGTGAGGCATCCGCCCTCCCCCACCCTCCCAGGCAGCGCATTCCAGACCCTCACCACCCTCTGGGTAAAAATGTTTTTCCTCAAATCCCCCCCTAAACCTCCCATCCCTCACTTTTAATTTGTGTCCCCTCGTAACTGACCCTTCAACTCAGGGGAACAGCTGCTCCCTGTCCCTGTCCCTCATAATCTTGAACACCTCGATCAGGTCTCAGCCTTCTCTGCTCCAGAGAAAACAACCCAATCCCATCCAACCTCTCTTCATAAATTAAATATTCCATCCCAGGCAGCATCCCGGTGAATCTCCTCTGGATCCTGTCCTGACCGACTCCTGACCAACCTTCCATATTCTACCCTGCAACACTCTCTAACCTGCGCCCTCGCTCACACCAAGGGGTTGAGTTTCTGTTCCCGCCCCTGTTAATGGGGTTTCCTGTCCCCTGTGCCACCTCCCCCTTTTCCCCCCATGATGTGGGGGGTCGACAGGATCAATAGATTTCTGCCCCCCCTCCACCGCTGGCAGGAACAGCCAGAACGCTCCATCCCAAATCTCCATCACTCTGGCACCTTCTGACCTGGTCAAGCATCACTTTGATACTCTCCTCATTTCTGAACCCCTCCACAGTCTCACCCTCTCCCCTCTCTCTGGAACCTCCTCCACACCTTTCTCAGGAATCTCTGCTCATCTATTTCCGCTCTCTTACACGTTCCCGATTTGAATCCAGCAACGGCAGCCATTCCTTCAGTTGCCGGGTCCCCGAGCTCCGGAATTCTCTCACTAAACCTCTCCCCCTCACTTTACTCATTCGAAACCTCTCACTTTGACCTACCTTTAGATATTGTGTTCATTTTGCTTTACAGTGCTGCCTGTGTGCTTTTATTTTGCCATTGTTTAAGCTAAGGCCTGGTCTCCTAGGAACATAAGAAATAGGAGCAGGAGTAGGCCATCTAGCCCCTCGAGCCTGCCCCGCCATTCAATAAGATCATGGCCGATCTGAAGTGGATCAGTTCCACTTTCCCACTTTCTCCCCATAACCCTTAATTCCCCTGTCTGTCAGAAACCTATCTACCCGTGTCTTAAATACATTTAGCGAGGCAGCCTCCACCACTTCAATGGGCAGAGAATTCCAGAGATTCACCACCCTTTGATCTAACTGGATATGGGACAGGCTCGAGGGGCTGAATGGCCTCCTCCTGCTCCTCCATGAAGAAGCCTCACTAAAAAAAACTGTCAGGGATTTCTTAGGCTGCAAACCAAGCAAAAAACAGAAGACTGGGCGCCAGCTTTAATAAACACAGGCCCAGAAACACCAATAAACACAGGCCAAGAAACACCGATAAACACAGGCCCAGAAACACCGATAAACACAGGCCCAAAAACACCAATAAACACAGGCCCAGAAACACCAATAAACACAGGCCAAGAAACACCGATAAACACAGGCCCAGAAACACCGATAAACACAGGCCCAGAAACACCAATAAACACAGGCCCAGAAACACCGATAAACACAGGCCCAGAAACACCGATAAACACAGGCCCACAAACACCAATAAACACAGGCCCAGAAACACCAATAAACACAGGCCCAGAAATGCTGATAAACACAGGCCCACAAACACCAATAAACACAGGCCCAGAAATACTGATAAACACAAGCCCGGGAACACCAATAAACACAGGCCCAGAAACAATGATAGCTCACTGCAGCTGGAGCTCCGTCTCCCAGAGGTAAAGATAATGAATGAGACTGAGTGGGACAAATACTCAGCGTGATTCAATTGCAGTTCCTGTTTTCTTCCCTGCGCAGTGCAGACTCAATGGGCTGAAGGGCCTCTCCTGCCCTGTAGTATTCTGTGATTCTGTGATGTGGGGTCGCCAACAAGGGCAGCATTTGTTGCCCATTCCTAATTGCCCTTCAACTGAGTGACCTGCTGGGCCATTTCAGAGGGCAGAGTCAACAATTCTTTACAGCGTTTGCATAACGGTCCGAGGACAAAACCCTTCTAAACCCCGTGACCTCTCCCATTGAGAAAGACAAGGGCAGCTGATTCCTGGGGACACCACCACCTGGAGGTTCCCAAGCAAGTCACTCTCCGTCCTGACTTGGAAATATATCGGCTGTTCCTTCACTGTCGCTGGATCAAAATCCTGGAACTCCCTCACTAACAGCACTGTGGATGTACCTACACCAAATGAACTGCAGCGGTTCAAGAAGATGGCTCACCACCACCTTCTCAAGGGCAATGGCTGGCACCGTGGCACAGTGGTTTGCACGACCCGGGTTCAATTCCCGGCTTGGGTATCTGTGCGGAGTTTGCACGTTCTCCCCATGTCTGCCTGGGTTTTCTCTGGGTGCTCCAGTTTCCCCCCACAAGACATGCTGGTTAGGTGCATTGACCATGCTAAATTCTCCCTCAGTGTACCCAAACACGTGGCAGAGTGTGGAACATAGAACATAGAACATTACAGTGCAGAACAGGCCCTTCGGCCCACGATGTTGCGCCGACCAGCATTTTAAAAAAAAAACAACACTCACCCACTAATCTAAACCAATCCCTTTCCATCCATAAACCTATCCATAGATCTCTTAAACGCCCCCAAACTAGGCGCATTTACAACTGCAGCTGGCAGGGCATTCCAGTCCCTCACCACCCTCTGGGTAAAGAACCTACCCCTGACATCCGTCCTATAACTACCCCCCCTTAATTTAAAGCCATGCCCCCTCGTGCTAGCTTTCTCCATACTAGGAAAAAGGCTATCACTATCCACCCTGTCTAAACCTCTAATCATCTTATATGTTTCAATAAGGTCCCCTCTTAGCCGCCTTCTTTCCAGCGAAAACAACCCCAAATCCCTCAGTCTCTCCTCATAGGACCTCCCCTCCATACCAGGCAACATCCTGGTAAACCTCCTCTGCACCCTCTCCAATGCCTCCACATCCTTCCTGTAATGTGGGGACCAGAACTGCACACAGTACTCCAAGTGCGGCCGCACCAGAGTTGTGTACAGTTAAAGACTAGGAGACTAGTCTCCTAGGAGACTAGGAGATTTTCACAGTAACTTCATTGCAGCGTTAATGTAAGCTTTACTTGTGACTAATAAATAAATTTTAAATTGGGCAATTGATGCTGGCCAGCCAGCAACACCCGTATCCCAGGAAAGAATGACATTGCTGTGGGTCTGGAGTCACATGTAGGCCAGACCAGGTAAGGATGGCAGATTTCCTTTCCTAAAAGAAGATTGCAGAGAACAATCCATGGTAGTTTCATGGTCACTGTTACACAGACTGGAATTCAATAGCCCTGCCACTCCTGCCAGCAGGAGTGGGGAATTTGGCACTCAGCTGAAGCTTCATTCATTGCTCAAGGATTGGATAATTCCAGCCACGGACAAGATTGGAGAAGCCTGGCCAAGCTTTCAATTCCAAACAGAATCACGGAATTTCAATTCAATCTGAACCTGTGGCTTTAGCCCAGTTGGGTCTCGGGATTACTAGATTACTGGATTACTAGGGAAGGAAAGTATGCAGTAAATGGTAGACCCCTTAGAAATATTAGCGTACAGAGGGATCTAGGCGTGCAGATCCACAGTTCCCTGAAGGTGGCAACTCAGGTGGATATGGTGGCTAAGAAGGCGAATGGCATGCTGGCCTTCATCGATCAGGGTATAGGATTTGGAAAATCAGCTGTATAAGACTTTGGTTAGGCCACATTTGGAGTATTGTGTACAACTCTGGTCTCCACACTACCGGAAGGATGTTGATGCATTGGAAAGGGTGCTGGAGAGATTTACCAGGATTGGAGGATATGGACCGTGATAAAAGGTTGAACGAACTTGGATTGTTTCCATTGGAGGATGAGGGAGGGAAACCTGATAGAGGTTGACAAGATTCTGACAGGCTTGGATAGAGTGGATAGTCAGAGTCTTTCTCGCAGGGTCGAAGGATCGATTACTCGGGGGACATCGGTTGAGAGTGAGAGGGGGAACGTTTAAGAGATGTAAGGGGCAGGTTTTTCGCACAGAGGGTGGTGAATGTCTGGAACGCGCTGCCGGGGGAGGTGGGGGAGGCAGATTCTGTAACAATTAAGAGGCATCTGGGTAGATACATGAATTGGCAGGAATAGAGGGATATGGAGCACATAGAGGGAAGAAAATATTAGATTAGAGAGGCTGTGTTGACACAGTTTGATGGGCCATCGAGTCTCTCCCTGTGCGGTACTGTTCCTTATTCCAGCGACATTCCCACTAAACCACTCTCTTGCCCCATTACAGAGGGTACATTCCATTATCTCATGCTGGATAGAATCGTAAATACAGAAACACAGTGTGCAACTGCAAGGGGATTCACACTAAAAGACCATCTGCAAACAGGTAAATAAATCGTGGAGGGGCTGAAACTCAGACACGATGTGTGGGATCTTCCGGCTGTGTGTGCCTGAATCCGGGAAATCTGGCCCCGAGGTTGATGGAACTCCCTCACTAACAGCACTGTGGGTGTACCTGCACTGCAGCGGTTCAAGAAGGTAGCCCACCACCACCTTCTCAGGAGCAATGGCTGGCACGGTGGCACAGCGGGTTCACACTGCTGCCTCACAGCAGCAGGGATCCGGGTTCGATTCCCGGCTTGGGTGACTGTCTGTGTGGAGTTTGCACATTCCCCCCGTGTCTGCCTGGGTTTTCTCCGGGTGCTCCGGTTTCCTCCCACAAGACGTGCTGGTTAAGGATGCATTGACCGTGCTAAATTCTCCCTCAGTGTACCCAAACAAGCGGCCCCGTCCCGCCTGCTGCCATTCCCGTGGCGGGAACATCCCACCCAATGTCCGTGACGCATTTTCTGAAATCCTGTGGATGGGTCAGGGTGACGTATAAATGCAAGTGTGGTCTGTCTTCTGTTACAGTGGCGTTACCATGGGGACAGACGCTGTCCCGCCCACTGAACAACGAAGGACGTCAGCGGGGCAAAGCGTGCTGAACCGAGAGTAATGAATGTAACTTCAGTAAGTCGCAATACTCCGGGGCCCTGGGGCTGCGATTAGGATCCTCTTGAAAGCACTAATATCATCTCAGGATTGAAAAGCTTGCTGCACAGATTGGCAAACAGGGATATGAGAATCAAACCTGTAAGCTGTTCCTCCATTATGTACATAGAACATAGAACGTTCCAGCGCAGTACAGGCCCTTCGGCCCTCGATGTTGTGCCGACCAGTGGAACCAATCTAATGGCCCTCTAACCTAAACTATTCCAATGTTATCCATATGCCTATCCACTGACCATTCGAACGCCCTTAAAGTTGGCGAGTCCACAACTGCTGCAGGCAGGGCATTCCACGCCCTTACTACCCTCTGAGTAAAGAACCTCCCTCTGACATCCGTCCTATAATTATCACCCCTCAATTTAAAGCTATGTCCCCTCGTGTTAGCCATCACCATCCGAGGAAAAAGGCTCTCACTGTCCACTCTATCTAACCCTCTGATCATCTTGTATGCCTCAATTAGGTCACCTCGTAACCTTCTTCTCTCTAATGGAAATAACCTCAAGTCCCTCAGCCTTTCCTGATAAGACCTTCCCACCATACCAGGCAACATCCTGGTAAACCTCCTCTGTACCCTTTCCAATGCCTCCACATCTTTCTTATAATGCGGCGACCAGAACTGTATGCAATACTCCAAGTGCGGCCTCACTAGAGTTTTGTACAGTTGTAACAAGACCTCACAGCTCTGAAATTCAATCCCTCTACCAATAAAAGCTAACACACCGTACGCCTTCTTAACAACCTTATCAACCTGGGTGCCAACTTTCAGGGATCTATGCACATGCACACCGAGATCTCTCTGCTCATCGACACTACTAAGAGTCCTTCCATTAGCCCTATATTCTGTACTCCTGTTACTCTTACCAAAGTGAATCACCTCACACTTTTCCGCATTAAACTCCATCTGCCACCTCTCGGCCCAGCTCTGCAGCTTATCTATGTCCGTCTGCAAAACTGTAACATCCATCCTCACTGTCTACAACTCCTCCGACTTTGGTGTTGTCAGCAAATTTACTAACCCATCCTTCTACGCCCTCATCTAGGTCATTTATAAAAATGACAAACAGCAGTGGCCCCAAAACAGATCCTTGAGGCACACCACTTGTAACTGTGACTAGTTGTGACTAGTATAACTGTCATTCCTCTGAAGCTGTCAGCAAAGTTTATTTTCTCCTGTCGAGAAAGGACAAATGTAAACACAGCCTTTCTTACCTGGACATGTTCATCTCTGTCTGAGGTCTGCGAGCCTTCTCTAAGCCCAGTTTGGTGAAAATACCAATGAGCACCATAATGGCCACCACACCGCAGATGATATAGACAATCATGTTGGTCTTATCCTTTGCAGGGTCTTCGATGGTGTCGTCTACTTTGACGGGGGGCTTGCCGGTGTTTGCCCAGTTGGGCGTGTCGTAGTTGGTACAGGTGCTCTGATCCAAGCGGTCATGCTTAAACTCACAGCAGAAGCGGTAGCCACATGTCCCACAGCAGTACAGGTAGGTGCCCGCGTTGCAGTTGAACGGGGGGTCCCACTGCCCCATCACGTCATAGTAGCCTCGACACCTGTCCGAATTCAGGGGGGTCTCCGTTGCGCCCGGCAAGGGGGCGACCTTGGTGCCATTGTCGGTATGTGCCAGGGCTCCTTCCACCTTCTCCACCTTGTCGCTGTGCGCCCGGGCCCAGATCAGCACCTGCCCCGTCAGGAAGTAACCCCAGACACCTATCGCCAAGTGGAACTCCATTGGGGTTGGCTTCCGTCAAACCTCGGCGCGGCGGGATTGGTCGCAGGCGGCGTCCGGCCAGAGGGACTCCCCGTGAAGGTTGGGGCTGGAGTGCACTCGGCCGGGCTTTTGGCCACGGAGAAGAGAGGCAGCCACGCGCAACTCCGAGAGACAGTCCGACATGGAAACCCAGCCCCCTGGAGTCACTTTTCCCGAGACGTGCGTGTGTGAGGAACCATGGACCAGTGCCAACCCTCCGGAACTGCTGTGAGCTGGAGAGAGAGAGATGGTAAATCACATCAGTGGGTGAACTCTGTAGGAATCAGGACAGGGAGCAATAACAATTCATTGCCATTTGCAATGAACACAATGCCATTAACGCAGCATTACTCAGAGCACACCAGCACCCTTCCTCCATTATTTTGTTAAAAGCTATTCCTGTCATGCAATCAGGCTTCTATTTTTAATGTGTTCTTTGTGTTGTAGCATTTCACCTCCCCATGTCCCCTCTCCTTATTAACATGCTCTTATCCTTCAAGAACTGAGTGCCACTGGCAGGCATTCCCTCACAGCACTGCTTATTGTCAGTGTTTTCATATTAAAATACACGGAATGGGCAGAATCAGGCCATTCGGCCCAACTGCTCCATGCTAGCCCTTACGCTCCACTCAAGCCTCCCAACGCTTCCTGTCCCTGCCCCCCCTCATCTTCCCCCGAAATAATTTTCACTCGTCGCCTCAGTGAGTTTCCACATGAGAGTCACAGAAGTCTCCAGCACAGGAAAGGCCCTTCGGCCCATCGCATCTGTACAGTCGCCAAGTTATTCTAATCCCACTTCCCAGCACTTGGTCCAAAGCCTTATAGTATCCTACAGTGCAGGAGGAGGTCATTCAGCCCATCGAGTCTGCATTGACCACAACCCCACCCAGGCCCTGTCCTCATTAACGCCATGCACTGACCCTGACACTAAAGGGCAATTTAGCACGGCCAGTCAGCCTTGTATACCTTGGCATCGCAAGTTCAGGTCTAAATACTTCTTCAATGTTGTGAGGGTCTCTGCCTCCTTTCAAACAGTGAGTTCCTGACTGCCCCCCCCACCCTCTGGGTGATAAAGATTTTCCTCACATTCCCTCTAACCCTCCTGCCCCCTTGCCTTATCTAAGCATCTCTATCATTGATGCCTCTAAAAGTTTCTTCCTGTCTACTCTCTCCATGCCCATCAGAATTATATACATCTCAGTCACGTCCCCTCTCAGTCTCCTCTGCTCCAAGGAAAACAACCCCAGTCTACCCAATCTCTGTTAAACACTCCAGGCCAGACAACATCCCGGTAAATCTCCTCTGCGCCCTTTCCCATCCCTCTGATCATGTGAATTCCAGAACTGCACTCAATACTCCAGCTGTGATCTAACCAATACCCCAACATAACCTGCTCTTAAACTCTACGCCTCGGTTAATGAAGGCAAGTACACCATTTGCCTTCTTAACCGCCTTATCCACCTGTCCTGCCACCATAAGGGACTGGTGTACCTGGACACAAGGTTCCTCTGATCCCTCGGAGCTTTCCAGGATCCTGTCGTTTATCATGGATTCCCCATTTGCCCCTGAAAAGCCCGTCCATGTCCTCCTGGAATCTCAGGCTGCCCTCCTCACTATTTCCCACCTCACTAATTTTCTATAGCTTCCTACTGATCAACCCTCCTTCACCCAAATTTAAACCATAAACCACAAACAGCGAGGGTCCCGACACTGACCCCCGTGGGATTCCACTCCCTCAATTACCCAGTGGATTTATTTGTTACTGTCTTATATTCATGACCCTGTTGCCTCACTCAGCATTGTGAACTGTGAGGGAGAGAGCGATAGACTTCACAGAATGCTACAGTGCAGAGGAGGCCCTTCGGCCCATCAAGTCTGTACTGATGCACAAAAGGACCTGACCTGCCCACCTAACCCCACTTGCCAGCACTTGGCCCATAGCCCTGAATGTTATGCTGTGCCAAGTGCTCATCCAGGTACTTTTTAAAGGATGTGAGGCATCCCCTCTCCCAGGCAGTGCATTCCGGACCCTCACCACCCTCTGGGGAAAAATGTTTTTTCCTCAAATCCCCCCCCCCCCGAACCTCCCACTCCTCACTTTTAACTTCCATCCTGTCCATGCCCCGCATAATCTTGAACACCTTAATCGGGTCACCCCTCAGTCTTCTCTGCTCTAGAGAAAACATCCCAATCCTATCCAACCTCTCTTCATAACTTCAATGGTCCATCCCTGGCAATGTCTTCAAGAGGGCGGAGACAGGTTGGTGGGATGGGTGGACATGTGACAGATACAGTGTAATGCAGGGAAATGTGAAATAGAAATGATTCAGGAGAATGAGCGGAGATAATATAAAAGTTGGGGCACAGTTGCAAAGGGGTGCAGGAGCTGAGGGACATGGTGGGGTGGAATTGTGTGCAAATCATTGATGGTGACAGAGGGGACTGGAAGCTTGGTGTAAAAAGCAGACAAGATCCTGGGCTTTACAAATGGAATCAAACAAAAACAAGACAAAACACTGGTTCAGCCACAACTGGAGGATGTGATCTAACTCTGGGTGCTGCACTAAGGGAAGTTGTAAGAACATGAGAGGTGGTATCGAAAAGGTTCATGAGAACAGATCCAGGGCTGAGGATACAGGAGGCAAAATGCGCAAAGGAGACACAAGGAGAAATGTTCCCACACAGCGAGTGGTGAGGATCTGGAATGTACTGTGTGAGTGTGTGGTGGAGACAGATTCACACAGCGAGTGGTTAGGATCTGGAATGTACTGTGTGACTGTGTGGTGGAGACAGATTCACACAGTGAGTGGTTAGGATCTGGAATGTACTGTCTGAGAGTGTGGTGGAGACAGATTCACACAGCGAGTGGTAAGGATCTGAAATGCACTGTCTGAGAGTATGGTGGAGACAGATTCACACAGCGCGTGGTTAGGATCTGGAATTCACTGTCTGAGAGTGTGGTGGAGACAGATCCACACAGCAAGTGGTTGGGATCTGGAATGTACTGTCTGAGAGTGTGGTGGAGGGAGATTCACACAGCGAGTGGTTAGGATCTGGAATGTACTGTCTGAGAGTGTGGTGGAGACAGATTCACACAGTGAGTGGTTAGGATCTGGAGTGTACTGTCTGAGAGTGTGGTGGAGGGAGATTCACACAGCGAGTGGTTAGGATCTGGAATGTACTGTCTGAGAGTGTGGTGGAGACAGATTCACACAGCGAGTGGTTAGGATCTGGAATGTACTGTCTGAGAGTGTGGTGGAGGGAGATTCACACAGCGAGTGGTTAGGATCTGGAATGTACTGTCTGAGAGTGTGGTGGAGGGAGATTCACACAGCGAGTGGTTAGGATCTGGAATGTACTGTCTGAGAGTGTGGTGGAGACAGATTCACACAGCGAGTGGTTAGGGTCTGGAATGTACTGTCTGAGAGTGTGGTGGAGACAGATTCACACAGCGAGTGGTTAGGATCTGGAATGTACTGTCTGAGAGTGTGGTGGAGACAGATTCACACAGCGAGTGGTTAGGATCTGGAATGTATTGTCTGAGAGTGTGGTGGAGACAGATTCACACAGCGAGTGGTTAGGATCTGGAGTGTACTGTCTGAGAGTGTGGTGGAGACAGATTCACACAGCGAGTGGTTAGGATCTGGAATGTATTGTCTGAGAGTGTGGTGGAGACAGATTCACACAGCGAGTGGTTAGGATCTGGAGTGTACTGTCTGAGAGTGTGGTGGAGACAGATTCACACAGCGAGTGGTTAGGATCTGGAATGTATTGTCTGAGAGTGTGGTGGAGACAGATTCACACAGCGAGTGGTTAGGATCTGGAATGTACTGTCTGAGAGTGTGGTGGAGACAGATTCACACAGCGAGTGGTTAGGATCTGGAATGTATTGTCTGAGAGTGTGGTGGAGACAGATTCACACAGCGAGTGGTTAGGATCTGGAATGTACTGTCTGAGAGTGTGGTGGAGACAGGGTCAATTGTGGATTATTGGGAGAGAACTTAATCATTATCTAAACAGAACTATTTGCAGGGGGAAATGAAACAGCCTCTGTGTGACTGGGAGAGAGGCGAGGGGCCCAATGGCCTCCTGTGCTGCTAGAATTACCCGATTCAGTTTTAAATGATGCTGGAGCTTTGTGTCTTTCCATTCGCTATCTCGGCCCTGTTAAGAATTTAATAAAAGCCTCGATCAACTCTACCCTCAATCAGCTCTTTTCCCAGAGAAAGGAAACCTCTCTGCTCTGGGTTTATTCTTGTCAATCTGTTTTTTCTGAAGCTGTTCCACTGCCCCTCTGTCCTTTGGTTATTTGAAGAACGGCTCGCAAGTTTCTCTGAATAATGCAGCAGCTGGAAGTGGACGTCACTGTCCAAAGAAAGAGTTTGATTTGATTCTGACCAGGGATTCCCGGGCGGCTGAACTGTTTCCCGGCCTGAACGGCGACAAGCTTTCACACTGGCCACGTCCGAGGATGCGAACGGGGAGAGTTCCTGACGTCAGCTGAGAATTCGGGTGACCCGACTGGACCTGTCCAGGCACAGGAACATCCTGCATTTATCTCACAGATTCAGTACAGTGCAAGAGGCCATTCAGCCCATTGAGACTGTGCTAGCTTTGCTGCACCCTCTGTTTTAACCCTTATACAGCGGACAAAGAATTGTGAGTAGGCTTCTTGTTAATACAACCACTATTTATTTATTCTCTGATTTTGGTTTCCCCAATGGGACGGTTCTCTGTGCTTTTTCCTGCCATTCTATATTCAACGATAAGGGGTAGGGATTTGATCGGACTGCGGGTACGGCTTTGGGCTATATTCCGGTCCTAATCCCTCCGGATTCTAATGTAAACCTACGGAGTTTACCCAATCCCCCTTGTTAGTAACAACACATGCACAATAAACAGTTTCCCGAAAGCAGTAATTTGTCCAGTAAGGGGTTTACACCAGTTTCTCGGGGTGGTGACGGCTGAATTCAGCTGTTGCATTATTCACAAAAACCTGTGAGCCCTTCTTCAAATAACCAGTTTTAAATAATCGTTCAATGTAGACCTTTCACTCCCTTTGATTTATTTGTAATCCTGGCCATCACGTGGGGCACTTAATTCAAGCTCAGGCTGAATCTCCAGGGATATTCGGTTCTGTGGGATCCGATATCAGAGCAGCAAAGTTACTTCTTATCAACGTCCCACCAGACTCGCCAACTTGTCCTCATGATTTTAATCATCTCTACCAAATTTCTTTTCTACTTGAATAAATCACCTTAAAAAAAAACATTTAAACATCATTTAAACAGGGTGGCACGGTAGCACAATGGGTTAGCACTGCTGCCTCACAGCTCTAGGGTCCTGGGTTCGATTCCCGAATCGGGTCACTGTCTGTGTGGAGTTTGCACATTCTCCTCGTGTCTGCGTGGGTTTCCTCCGGGTGCTCCGGTTTCCTCCCACAGTCCAAAGATGTACAGGTTAGGTTGATTGGCCGTGCTAAAATTGCCCCTTAATGTTCTGGGATGTGTAGGTTAGAGGGATTAGTGGGTAAATGTGTGCGGATACGGGGGATAGGGCCTGGGTGGGATTGTGGTCGGTGCAGACTCGATGGGCCGAAGGGCCTGTGTCTGCACTGTAGAGATTCTATGTTCTATCTGTAACAGGAATGTCACGGTACATTCATTTGTAGTTTGAAGGTGAGGGTGAAGGGGTGGATGAGGTTGAGGGTGGGTGAGGGAGGAAGAGTGGGGGGGCTCTGGTACAATGGAATAGAAAGGTAGGGATGTCTTGCTATATCTGGTTAAATCATTAGTGAGAGCACTGTTCTGTGAACACTTGTTCTGTAGACATCTCTGCTCTCCTTTATAATAACAACTCCCACAACACCAGGTTAAAGTCCAACAGGTTTATTTGGTAGTAGCTTTCGGAACCACTCACTTGACGAAGGAACAGCGTTCCGAAAGCTAGTGGCTTTTGCTACCAAATAAACCTGTTGGACTTTAACCTGGTGTTGTGGGGGTTCTTACTGTGTTTACCCCAGTCCAACGCCGGCATCTCCACATCAAGCCTCCTTATTTATGCCAGTGTGTAGAACAGTTTCTTCCTGTCTGTCTGTGCACACAGACCACGGGGACCTCTCACTGTGCAGACACCGTAGCCGGGTAAGAGATTCGCACTGGGATGAGTTTCTGTTGCTGCCCTTGATTGTGTGACCAAGTCACACCTGATAGAAAAGAGGGGATTAGACGGGGTGATTTCACCGGAATGGAATGTACCTTGAACGCCGGATATTTGGCTGGAATTCTTGGAAACGTCCGGACTTCCTGCTCTCAAAACATTGCATGTGACTCACACACTAAGCTAGCAAGAGATACCACTGCCGTAAGGAGTGACTGGAGAGAGTAAAGTTCATTAAAGCAAAATATATCACACTGAAGAATAACCGGGGGAATATTTTGTCAGCTCTGGAGTTTGAGCCGTGTGTGGCATGATCCCAAATCCTGGGAAGCCGGAGAAACGGCAGCATGGGCCTGAGTAACTGCATGTGAAACACCGGGAAGGAGCTTGCATTTACATAGCACCTTGGGGACATCTCAAAGTGCTTCACAGCCACAATACTTCCGAGCAGCCGCGGTTTCCTCTTCCTGAAAACACAGCAGTCAAATTGTGCACAGAAAGCTCCCACAAAGAGCAGATGACACCATCTCTCCCTGGCAGTGTTGGATGAGGGATGAATGTGGGCCAGGAGGGCGCTCCTACAAGTTGTGCCTTAGCAGGGGGGAGGAATATAGGGCCTTGGATTATTTCCCCATCGTAAAGACAGTGTGGCACTCCCACGGTATTGCAATGTAATATCAATCTTGATTCAATCTTCTAAATCCTCCGGAGTGGGACTTGAACCCACGACTTTTAGATTGCTACCAGCTGACGTAGAATCTTCGAATCATACAGCGCGGAGAGAGGCCCTTCAGCCCATCGAGTCTACACTGACATGTGAAATACCTGCCCTCCCACCTAATCCCAGTTGCCAGCACCTGGCCCATAGTCCTGAATGTTACGGTGGGCCAGGCACTCATCCAGGTACTTTTTATAGGATGTGAGGCATCCCACCTCCCCCACCCTCCCAGGCAGCGCATTCCAGACCCTCACCACCCTCTGGGTAAAATCGTTTTTCCTCAAATCACCCCTAAACCTCCCATCCCCTCACTTTTAACTCGTGTCCCCTCGTAACTGACCCTTCAACTCAGGGGAACAGCTGCTCCCTGTCCACCCTGTCCCTGCCCCTCACAATCTTGTACACCTCGGTCAGGTCACCCCCTCAGCCTTCTCTGCTCCAGAGAAAACAACCCCAAGCCAATCCAACCTCTCTTCATAATTTGATTTGATTTATTATTGTCGCATGTATTAACATGCAGTGAGAATTATTATTTCTTGCGCGCTGTTCAGACAAAGCATACCGTTCATAGAGAAGGAAAGGGGAGAGTGCAGAATGCAATGTTACAGTCATAGCTAGGGTTAAATTGACTCTAGTGTCAGGGGGATTAGCAGGGTAAATATGTAGCGTTATGGCGATAGGGTGGGTTTGTGGTCGGTGCAGACTCGATAGGCCGAATGGCCTCCTTCTGTACTGTAGGGATTCTATGATTTGGAGCAGAGAAGGCTGAGGGGGGGGGGACAGGATTGAGGTGTATAAGATTACGTGGGGTGTGGACAGGGTGAGTAGGGAGCAGCTGTTCCCCTTGTTGAGGGATCAGTAATGAGGGGACGTCGTTTTAGGGAGGGGGCAGGAGGTTCAGAGGGGATTTGAGAAAACATTTTACACTCAGAGGGTGATGGGAATCTGAAAGGTGCTGCCTGGGAAGGTCGTGGATGCTGGAAACCTTACAAACTTTACAAAATATTTGGATGACATATCTTAACATTCAAGGATATGGGACAAGTGCTGGAAAGTGGGAATAACGTGGCCTTAATGCAACTGACTGGATTGTCCTCATGAGAGCAGCTAGCATGGACTCAATGGGCTGAATGGCCTCTTTCTGTCTGTAATGTCTCCATGTGATGTCTTTCTGTTCTGGTGGCTCAGTTGGACATCAAACTGTAATTATTGCCACTGGCTCGATAGAGTAAGTGGGTTCTGTTCTCCAACCCCTTCAAGGCCCTGGATCTCCAAAGGAGCTGTTGGTCTTGGAGGGGGTGGAGCGGAATGAGACCAGGGAGCAGGTTTGATGGGCTGAATGGTCTCCTTCTGTTTCTGTGTGCCTAACAGGATTGGAAGATGAAGACAGATTGTGTTTAGGGGGTTAATGGGCATTCTAAATTCACAAAATCATAGAACCCTACAGTGCAGAAAGAGGCCCTTCGGCCCATCGAGTCTGCACCGAACACAATCCCACCCAGGCCCTACCCCCATATCCCTACATATTATACCCACTAATCCCTCTAACCTACACATCCCTGGACACTTAAGGGGCAATTTCTTAGCACGGCCAATCAACCTAACCCGCACATCTTTGGACTGTGAGGGGAAACCGGAGCACCCGGAGGAAACCCACGCAGACACTGGAAGAATGTGCAAACTCTGCACAGACAGTGACCTGAGGCCGGGAATCGAACTCGGGACCTTGGAGCTGGGAAGCAGCAGTGCTAACCCACTGTGCTACCGTGCTGCCCACTGAGGTGTTTCAGACAGGATTTGATGGGCTGGGTGGAGGGAAGCTCGTTCCTCAGTTGGGTGGGGGGGCGGGGAGAGCTGGGTGCGGAGACAGAATAACGGGACAGAATCTGAACATCAGATTATGCTCCCTCAAAGAAACGGGGATGGAACTTTCTCTTCCTGTTGAGACTGGGGCAGGTCAACTCAACATTTCAAAATCAGCATCCAGAGGTTGTCAAACCAAGAGTGTTTGGAACCAAAGTGGATGCAGACTGGCAGGGTATAATCGTGTGGTGGAGGAGAGGGGCTGAATGGCCACCTCCAGCTTTGAGGAAAGGTCAGGGACGTGGCATCATTTCCCCCACCCTGTCCGATTCCGTTCTCCAATTGCAAAGGGGATCTCTCGAATTGGTCAGGCCAAAGTTCACCGCCTGACTGACCACTGTCTTGAAGCTGTGGTGAGAGTGGGAGTTGTTGGTGGGACAAAATGGCCACCACCCAGTTGGTTGCCATCCCATCAACAACGCTGACTGCCGTTCAAAACAGAATCACTGCGTGGGCAGTGGGCAGAGGCAGCCTGAGTGGCAGAGAGATCCAAGAAACTACAAAGGGTAGCCCGATCCATCACACAAACCAACCTCCCATCCACTGACCCTGTCTACACTTCCCGCTGCCTCGGGAAAAACAACCAGCATAATTAAAGACCCCACGCATCCCGGACATTCTCTCTTCCACCTTCTTCTGTTGGGAAAAAGATACAAAAGTCTGAAGTCACGTACCAACCGACTCAAGAACAGCTTCTTCCCTGCTGCTGTCAGACTTTTGAATGGACCTACCCTGCGTTAAGTTGATCTTTCGCTACACCCTAACTACAACTGTAACACTAAAGTTAAAGCTTTTGTTTGAAGTTTACTTATTAGTCACATGTAAGGCTTACATTAACACTGCAATGAAGTTACTGTGAAAACCTCCTAGATTCTACATTCTGCACTCTCTCGTTTCCTTCTCTATGAATGGTATGCTTTGTCTGCATAGCGCGCAAGAAACAATATCTTTCACTGTATGTTAATACATGTGACAATAATAAATCAAATCAAATTAGATTGAGATGGTCCAGTTGTGAGAAGATGTATATCCCAGGACATTGTGGGAGGGTAGGGAGGAAATTGCGGATCCCCTAACAGAGATATTTAAATCATCGATAGTCACGGGTGAGGTTCCTGAAGATTGGAGGGTGGCAAATGTTGTGCCTTTGTTTAAAAAGGGCTGCAGGGAAAAGCCTGGGAATTTAATTGAGTTTTTTGAAGGGGTAACCAAGAAAGTAGATGAGGGCAGTGCAGTTGATGTTGTCTACATGGACTTTAGCAAGGCCTTTGACAAGGCACCGCGTGGTAGGTTGTTGAATAAGGTTAAATCTCACGGGATCCAGGGTGAGGTATCTAAATGGATACAAAATTGGCTTCTTGAGAGAAGGTGGTTGTAGAGGGTTGTTTTTCAAACTGGAGACCTGTGACCAGTGGTGTGCCTCAGGAATCAGTTATTTGTCATTTATATTAATGATTTGGATGAGAATTTAGGAGGCATTGTTCGTAAGTTTGCAGATGACACCAAGATTGATGGCATAGTGGACAGTGAAGAAGGTTATCTCCAGTTGCAACGGGACCTTGATCAATTAGGCCAGTGGGCTGACGAATGGCAGATGGAGTTTAATTTAGATAAATGCGAGGTGATGCATTTTGGTAGATCGAACCAGGGCAGGACTTACTCAGTTAACGGTAGGGCATTGGGGAGAGTTACAGAACAAAGAGATCTAGGGGTACAGGTTCATTGCCCCTTGAAAGTGGAGTCACAGGTGGACAGAGTGGTGAAGAAGGTAATCAGCATGCTTGGTTTCATTGGTCAGAACATTGAATACAGGAGTTGGGATGTCTTGTTGAAGTTGTACAAGACATTGGTAAGGCCACACTTGGAATACTGTGTACAGTTCTGGTCACCCTATTATAGAAAGGATATTATTAAACTAGAAAGAGTGCAGAAGAGATTTACTAGGATGTTACTGAGACTTGATGGTTTGAGTTATGACGAGAGGCTGGATAGACTGGGATTTTTTTCTCTGGAGTGTAGGAGGCTGAGGGGTGATCTTATAGAGGTCTATAAAATAATGAGGGGCACAAATCAGCTAGATAGTCAATACCTTTTCCCAAAGCTAGGGGAGTGTAAAACTAGAGGGCACAGGTTTAAGGTGAGAGGGGAGAGATACAATAAGGTCCAGAGGGGCAATTTTTCATACAGAGGGTGGTGAGTGTCTGGACAAAGCTGCCAGAAGTAGTAGTAGAGGCGGGTTTTTAAAAAGCATTTAGACAGTTACATGAGTAAGATGGGTAGAGAGGGACATGGGCTAAATGTGGGCAATTGGGATTAGCTTCGGGGTTTATAAAAACAGGGGGCATGGACAAGTTCAGCTGAAGGGCCAGTTTCCATGTGTAAACCTCGACGACTCTTAAGTGTGAGAGAGATAAAGAGACAGAGAGGGAAAAAGAAAAAGAGATAGAGAAAGAGAGAGACAAAGAGAGAGAGAGAGAGAGTCACAGAGAAAGAAAGACGGGAAGAGAGGAAAAATGAAAGAGAGAGAGAGTGAAAGAGAGAGATTGAAAGCTATGTAGATTCAGCAAAGGGTTAAGCCCAGCTATATTTATAAAAATGAATCATTCCTTTTCACAGAAAGTGAATCTTAAAGAATTGATGTGAAGTGAAGGCTCTTTGCTTGTTGCTGGAGCTGGAGCAGAAATGTGGGGAATGAGAGAGTGGTGCTGAGGAATCTGCCTCGCTCGCCCAGGGGGAGGTGCCTGCCTCACCCAGACTGAGGTGTCTGCCTCACTCACTCAGACTGAGGTGTCTGCCTCACTCACCCAGATTGAGGTGTCTGCCTCACTCACCCAGACGGAGGTGTCTGCCTCACTCACCCAGACTGAGGTGTCTGCCTCACTCACCCAGATTGAGGTGTCTGCCTCACTCACCCAGACTGAGGTGTCTGCCTCACTCTCCCAGACTGAGGTGTCTGCCTCCCTCACCCAGACTGAGGTGTCTGCCTCCCTCACCCAGACTGAGGTGTCTGCCTCACTCTCCCAGACTGAGGTGTCTGCCTCACTCACCCAGACTGAGGTGTCTGCCTCACTCTCCCAGACTGAGGTGTCTACCTCACTCTCCCAGACTGAGGTGTCTGCCTCCCTCACCCAGACTGAGGTGTCTGCCTCCCTCACCCAGACTGAGGTGTCTGCCTCACTCTCCCAGACTGAGGTGTCTGCCTCACTCACCCAGACTGAGGTGTCTGCCTCACTCTCCCAGACTGAGGTGTCTGCCTCACTCACCCAGACTGAGGTGTCTGCCTCACTCACCCAGACGGAGGTGTCTGCCTCACTCACCCAGACTGAGGTGTCTGCCTCACTCACCCAGACTGAGGTGTCTGCCTCACTCACCCAGACTGAGGTGTCTGCCTCACTCACCCAGACTGAGGTGATGGCACCCCCCCTACAGCCTGCGGGCAGACGATGAAGAGAGGTGAAAGTTGCTTAGTGATTTAAAGCACTCATTCTGCCTGAATAAACACTCGCCCCCGAGGGCAGAGTCAGCTGCTGGAAAAGGGCAAACAGAAACTGAACAATGGAAGAACAATAAACCCTGCCTTCGTTAAGCTCTCCCCGTCGATCGAGGCTGGCAGCTTTTACACGAATCTCTCCTCTCTCTCCTTCCCACACCACTGCTGGAGCGCTGAGCGAGGTTTCCCTGAGCCCAGGGGCGAAGTAGTCCCTTCCCCAGCTCCAAAACCCCCTGCGTAGGAGAGCTCAGCACTGCCAGGTGGACAAGAGTTGCCCGATCTGGTCAGACATTGATCGGGATTTTCCAGTCCCGCTGCGTCGGGGCCCCCTGGGGGGTGATGGGTTGTCCATCCTGATGCCCATTGAGTTATTGGTGGAGAAAGAGAAAGTCCCAGCAATGGGAAAGCCTGGAAAATCCCCACCCTCAGTCCCATCCCCTAATGCCTCCCGCAGTCGACTAGCCATGGCCCCAGACACCCCCCCCTCCCCACCCCCAACACCCGCACCCAGCTGTTTTCAGGAAGAGGTGAATGGTGCCAAAGAAATTAGCAGCACAGCATCCAGACAGCACACACGCACATGCACACACAAACATAGCAGGCACATGCATCCACACGTATGCTCACTAACACCCACACATGCACACGCATTCACATGTGCAGAAACACAACATAAACATGCTCACATACAAACACACATTCATGGATGCACACATACCCTCATGCACAGACACACACACACCCGCACACGCATACACACGCCAACGTGTATACACACATGCACACACTCTCAAAACACAAACGTACATGCACGCATGCCCACACGCACACATGTATGCACGCACTCACATGCACGTGTGCACGCAAAGACACACAATTGCACACACACACATACATATGCACATGGATGCAGACATACATGCATACATAAATATATATGTGCACATGCACAGACATGTGCACACACAAACACACACAATCATGTGCACACTGATATCTACATGTATGCATACACGCACACGCATGCAAAGACAACATAAACAAATTCAGAGTTACAAAAAATGTGCACATGCACAGACACACACACTAGCACCACATTTGCACACGCACTCACTCACGTGCGCATTCACACACAAAAACGCTGGTCTCACACACACAAACACACACACTGACACACACACAGACAGACACACAGACACACACACAGACACACACACAGACACACACACACACACACACACACACTGACACACACACAGACAGACACACAGACACACACACAGACACACACACTGACACACACACTCTCATCTGCAAATACACACTCGCATACAGACATTATTTCTTTCCTTTTATCCGATGATTTTCTCACAATGAGTGTTAATTGTCCAGGAAACTAATACTTCAGTCCTGGAGCCAGCTCCAGGCTCAGGAAGCCAAATCTTCACTTGTTGTGTGTGGAGAACGCAGCCTCAGTATTGCTCTCTTCCGGAGCAATGCGGAGAGGAGGCAGGTGGGACATAACCATCCGGAATTCCCCCCCACCCACATCCCATCACCAATGTCGAGATTTCCAACCCTGTAAGATTGCCCTGAACAAGAGATTTAGTCGGGGTCAGAGGGCAGGCAGTTGGTAAAGATTGGGGAATGTAATAACCTTGTTTGTTATAGAAGTTTGGAATTGGTAATAGATGAGGATGTTGAATGGAAGACTGGGGAATGTTCCCAGAGAACATCCAACCCTCTCCCAATGATCATCAAATGCCAGGTCAGGGGTCACTGTTCTGGATTGAGGGAACCAATCAACTGCTGGGAAGCCTGACCTCCAATCAGGAGTCAAGGAGAGAGATCCATGGGAAACTGGCAATAACATCCTCTTAAACAAAATGGATGTGAGGGAATTAAGATGTCTGTCAGGGGTAAGGGATTAATTTTGGGATAATGGCCCAAACTCTACCAACTGCACCTGCCCCGGATTCGATGCGGGCAGGGGTCCCGCAACAGAAATCTCTGTTGACCTCACACAGGATCTTAAGGTCTTGCCTGAGCAAGGCAGTAAAATCCCACCCAGTGGGGTAATTTTAGGGGGAATGTGTTGGTTTTGGGGGGAATGTGTTGGTTTTGGGGGGAGTGTGTTGGTTTTAGGGGGAATGTGTTGGTTTTGGGAGGAGTGTGTTGGTTTTAGGGGGAATGTGTTGGTTTTGGGGGGAGTGTGTTGGTTTTGGGAGGAGTGTGTTGGTTTTGGGGGGAGTGTGTTGGTTTTGGGGGGAATGTGTTGGTTTTGGGGGGAGTGTGTTGGTTTTGGGGGGAATGTGTTGGTTTTGGGGGGAATGTGTTGGTTTTGGGGGGAGTGTGTTGGTTTTGGGGGGAGTGTGTTGGTTTTGGGGGGAGTGTGTTGGTTTTGGGGGGAGTGTGTTGGTTTTGGGGGGGGTGTGTTGGTTTTGGGGGGGGTGTGTTGGTTTTGGGGGGAGTGTGTTGGTTTTGGGGGGAGTGTGTTGGTTTTGGGGGGAGTGTGTTGGTTTTGGGGGGAGTGTGTCAGTCTGTTGCGTGTCTGTTGGGGGCGTCTGGTTGGGCACATCCCACTTCGCGATCGTTCCACACTCAGTCAGTGCTTTGCAGAGCTGGACGCTTGTCGCTGGCACGGGTGTGGGGAGTGGGGAGGACGGCAGGGGTGAACCTGGCTTCAGGGCACTTGGCCACCATCTCACCAGGGTGCCCCGATCCACTGGTGGACTGGGAGACCTCCTCCCATCCCTCCTTCTCCCAAAAAGACATTGGACCACCCCCTTCATTGACAGCATTTTCTCCCCCCCCACGGGTCACAGGGCAGGCACCAGGATCCCAACATGCCAATCCCGACCCCTGCGCCACCCCCCACCCTGTCTTGGCCCCCTTCATGCTCCTTTCCTGCATGAAATCCCCTGCATGACCCTCCCCGCAACTCAACAATGACCCCCCACCCCCACCCCCACCCCCACCCCCACCCTGCATAGGCCCCCAGCACCCCATTACAGCTCAGGCCCCATCTCCTTGGTACTGCCCGTGGCTCACACAATGCCCAACTGGCACTGCCAGGGTGCTGAATCCCCAACCGTTCCCCCCATCACCCCCGGGGGCTTCAATGGCCTCTGAGACCCCTCCCCACCCCCCACACCTCCCCCCCCCCCCACCCAGCGCGGTCCCCGCTCGTCCAGACCAGTTGGGAGTTACTCCATGTGACGTCTCGCCGGAGCCGCGGGGAGCATCCCGGAGAGGGGGGAGGGGGATGAATGTGTGCCGGACTCCCCGACGAGATGGAAATCCAAACAATTGGAGGGTCATCAGTTTTGCGCCATTTCCTGGCGGCTGATTACTTGGTGTCGCTGAGGAGGGGCTGGGTACTCAGTTTCCTGCTGGGATTGTTAAATCCATACGCGATTTTCCCAGCTTGACAAGCCCGGCGAGCTGAGTTAATCCCATCTAACGTTGGGGACAATAGAACCATAGAAAATTACAGCTCAGAAACAGGCCTTTCGGCCCTTCTTGTCTGTTGCTGACCCATTTTTCTGCCTAGTCCCACTGACCTGCACCTGGACCATATCCCTCCACACCCCTCTCATCCATGAACCTGTCCAAGTTTGTCTTAAATGTTAAAAGTGACCCCGCATTTATCCGGCAGCTCATTCCACACTCCCACCACTCTCTGCGTGAAGAAGCCCCCCCTAATATTCCCTTTAAACTTTTCTCCTTTCACCCTTAACCCATGCCCTCTGGTTTTTTTCTCCTCTAGCCTCAGTGGAAAAAGCCTGCTTGCATTCACTCTATCTATACCCATCAAAATCTTATACACCTCTATCAAATCTCCCCTCATTCTCCAGGGAATAAAGTCCTAACCCATTCAATCTCTCTCTGTAACTCAGCTTCTCAAGTCCCGGCCACATCCTTGTGAACCTTCTCTGCACTCTTTCAACCTTATTTACATCCTTCCTGTAACTAGGTGACCAAAGCTGTGCACGATACTCTTGGGTTGAAGCTCCTGGGTGATGGGGGAATGGTTGGGGCGTGCCCATTGAGCACTCTGGCAGTGCCAATGTATTAATCTTAGTCACTCTGATTGATTCTGTGCATCGACACTGAAAGCAATGAACTAAGTTGTCTTTAGAATTCTCCTTCAGTTGCCTCAAGGTAACTCTCCACTTGACATTAGTTTAATGTCCTCCCCCCCACCTGGACAATGATGCACCGCTCACGAACAGTCCCTGAGATTGTTTTTATTCATTCGCGGGATGTGGGCGTCGCTGGCTGGACCAGTATCTATTCCCCAGCCCTAATTGCCCCCCGAGAAGGTGGTGGTGAGCCGTCTTCTTGAACCCACTGTTGTCTGCCTGGTGTAGGCACACCCACATTGCTGTTAGGAAGGGAGTTCCAGGATACCGGGTGGCACAGTGGGTTAGCACTGCTGCTTCACAGCTCCAGGGTCCTGTGTTTGATTCCCGGCTCGGGTCACCGTCTGTGTGGAGTTTGCACATTCTCCTCGTGTCTGCGTGGGTTTCCTCCGGGTGCTCCGGTTTCCTCCCACAGTCCAAAGATGTGCGGGTTAGGTTGATTGGCCGTGCTAAGAAACTGTCCCTCAGTGTCCAGGAATGCATAGGTTAGAGGGATTAGTGGTTAAGTGTGTTGGAGTATGGGGGGTAGGGCCTGGGTGGGATTGTGGTTGGTGCAGACTCGATGGGCCGAAGGGCCTCTTTCTGCACTATAGGGTTCTATGTTCTATTTTGACCCAGTGACAGTGAAGGAACGGCTGATATATTTCTGACTCAGGATGGTGAGCTTGGAGGGGAACTTCTGGGTGGTGGTGTTCCCAGGTATCTGCTGCCCGCATCCTTCTGGATGGACGAGGTTGGAAGGTGCTGTTGAAGGTGCCCTGGTGAGTCGCTGCAGTGCACCTTGGAGATGGTACACACGGCGGCCACTCTGTGTCAGCAGCAGAGGGGGTGAATGGTGAAGGTGGTGCTTGGGGTTGAGTGGGACCGCCTCGTCCTGAATGGTTATGAGTGTAGAAACCAGTGATCACTCAGTAGGATCACCAATGTGCTCACCCTCCCTCGGGTTAAGGTGGCTGTCAAAGGGATCAGAGGTGACCTGGGGAAGAAGGTTAGTCCACAGTGAGAGGTTGTGACCTGGAAGGCGCTGCCTGAATGGGCAGCAGAAGCAGATTCAGCGGAAACTTTACAAGTAGAGTGAGATAAGGACTGGAAGTTGTAGAGTTCCAGGGAAATAGCAGAGTGATGGGACAGTTCTTTTCAAAGGGATAGTACAAGCACCATGGGCACAATGGCCTCCCTCTTGGCTGTGGATTCTAAAGTTCAGAACCTCCCCACTGAAAGAGTTAAAACGTAAATCAGAAATCTTTCTGTGAAGGCAAGACGTTTAAGAGGCTTTCTCTTTCTCTCTCACTCTCCCATTCACACTCTCCATCCCATCTTTCCTGCTCCCCATCTCTCCCTGTCTGTTCCCTTCCAATCTCTTCCACTGTTTCTCCTTCTATTTCTCCCCTCATTCCAGTAACTTCCCTCACCATCTTCCGATGGATCTCTCTCACTCACCCTGTTTCCCCTTGCAACACTTGATCTTCAGCTGCCCTTCCCTTTTTTGTTGTATTTCTTCCATCCTTCCTGTTTTTCCCTTCTCTCTCTCTCTCTCTCTCTCTGTTCAGTTGTTTACTGGCTGCCCTTTCCTACCTTCCTCCCTCTCGTTCGCGTCTGCCCCCTCGCCGTCCTCTTTCTTCAACTCTCTTCGCTCTCTCACTCCTCCTCCCTCGGCCTCGCTCTCTGTACTTCCTTGTCCCTGTTTCCCTGTGTCTCGGGTCTTGTCTCTTGCTCCTACTTTGTCTCTCCCTTTCTCTCTCTCTGACCCCCTTTCCTCTGCCTTCCCTCCCTGTTACTCTGCAGTTCGGCATTATTCACTCAGTCTGAATTATTATCTGTGTGTTCACAGGCAGTTGATTCCTGGGGGCGGATGGGGGTTGGGGGGGGGGGGTGGTGAATTGGGGGTGGGGGGGTTGGGTGAAAGAGGTGACAAAAAAAAGTGTCTTGATTGACACACTCTGTGCTCCAATCCTTCAGGTAGTCCCCACAGAACTCAGTAAAATAAAACTGTGTAACAGACGCCAGAAATAGGGAGCGAGTGAGTCCACAGGACAGAGGGATCTAAATGCTGCCGAAACAGATAAACATCTTTAAGAAAGAAAAGAACTCACCAGGGATGAATCAGACAAGTGAGATTGACTTTCATCCAGAAGCTTGCTGTTCTGCTCTTAATCCAAAGCTTTAACCGGGTAATGAGTTGACTTAGAGACGAACTCGGGCGACTGAAGGCTGGAGAAGATGCTCTTGTTTCCCTCTATCTGTATACCTCTCTCGTTCCCTCTCTCTCTCTCTCTCTCTGTCTCCCCGGTGTCAGAATTAATCTGGCATTGTAGCTCGCAGCCACTGATCACAGTACAAGCAGTGAGACGCAGGTCTGTGAGTGAGCAATCCGCAGATGGAAAAGGGGAAAGGCACTTGCCGGATCTTTCTCAGGATTTCAGGAATACAGAAATCCGGTTTGGATCGCCAGTGTCCACAGCCTGAACAGCTCAACAAGTCTACACCGCATTCAGTCCGGCTGGGTTTAACCCTTTTGATGTGTTTAAACTGGGACACAGTTTGCGAGCACCGTCCCTTTCTCAGCCCCCCCTTTTTGGTTCACTTTCATTCCCAATCAAAGTTTGTGTTTTTTTGGGGGGGAGGGGTGGGGGCGGATTTCACACTCTGACCCTTAAGGGGAGACATGCCACAGGCTCCGTCGGCCAATGGGATGCTGAGTGACAGTCCATCCACTGCCTCAGGAAGAGTGCCCCCTGCCTGCTGCAGCGTGGCATTGCCTGCTCTCCTCTGTCCGCCATCTTGTGGGCACTTGGCGTGAAGTTTGAGATGCAGTGCCAACCGGAAGCAGATGGACAACCTGCCTCTCACCGGGCAGAGTGAGAAAGGCCAAGTTTTAACCCAATGCCCCACTTAGTTCTCCCATCACATCAGAACCTTTCACTCCAGCAGCTTGACATAGAACATAGAACATTCCAGCGCAGTCCAGGCCCTTCGGCCCTCGATGTTGTGCTGACCAGTGGAACCAATCTAATGACCCTCTAACCTAAACTATTCCAATGTTATCCATATGCCGATCCACTGACCATTTGAACGCCCTTACAGTTGGCGAGTCCACAACTGCTGCAGGCGGGTCATTCCACACCCTTACTACCCTCTGACTTCAGCTATTCTTGAGGATTGAGTTCCTTCAGTAAAATCTCTTTTTATGATTTGTTTACGGGATGTGGGGGTTCGCTGGCTAGACCAGCATTTATAACCCTTCCTAATTGACCCTTGAGAAGGTGGTGGTAAGCTGCCTTCCTGAACCCGCTGCAGTCCTTGAGGTGTAGGTACACCCACCTTGCTGTTAGAGAGGGACTCCTAGAATCTTGACCAGGAAACAGTGATAAAACGTTGATCTTTTTCCCAGTCAGAAGGTGAACAAAGAACAATACAGCACAGCAACAGGCCCTTCAGCCCCTCCAATCCTGTACCGAACATGTGTTCCTAACCAGACCATTCGTTTGTATCTCTCTATTCCCAGTCTGTTCACATGGCTATCTAAATAAGTCTTAAAAGATCCCAGTGGGTCTGCCTCAACCACCTTGCTTGGTAGTGCATTCCAGGCCCCCCTCACCCTCTGTGTAAGATACGTCCCCCGCATATCCATATTGAACCTTGCCCCCCCGCATCCACCCCCCCCCCCCCCCCCCCCCCCCCCCGTTACCTTGAACTTGTGACCCCTGTGTCTGTCATTTCCAACCTGGGAAAAAGCTTCCAACTGTTCACCCTATCTATACCCTTCATAATTTTATAAACTTCTATTAGGTTGCCCCTCACCCTCCATCTTTCCAGGGAGAACAACCCCAGTTTACTCAATCTCACCTCATAGCTAAGACCCTCCAAACCAGGCAACATCCTGGTAAACCTCCTCTGCACTCTCTCCAAAGCCTCCACGTCCTTCTGGTAGTGTGGTGACCAGAACTGGACGCAGTATTCCAAATGTGACCTAACCAACATTCTATATAACTGCAACATCAGATGCCAACTTTTACACTCTATGCCCCATCCAATAAAAGCAAGCATGCCATGTGCCTTCTTCACCACCTTCTCCACCTGTGCTGCCATCTTTAAGGATCTGTGGACTTGCACACCCAGGTCCCTCTGCGTCTATACTCCTGATAGTTCTGCCATTTATTGTATAGCTCCCCCCAGCATTAGATCTACCAAAATGCATCACTTCGCATTTATCTGGATTAAATTCCATCTGCCATTTCTCCACCCAATTTTCCAGCCTATCTATATCCTGCTGTATTCTCCGACAATGTTCATCATTGTCCAGCAATCTTTGTGTCGTCTGCAAACTTACTGATCACACCAGTTACATCTTCCAAATCATTTATATATATCACAAACAGGAGAGGTCCCAGTACAGAGCCCTGTGGAACACTAGTCACAGACCTCCAATCAGAAAAAAAACCCCTCCACTGCTACCCTCTGTCTTCTATGGCCAAGCCAGTTCTGTAGCCATCTAGTTAGTTCACCTTTGCTCCTGTGAGATTTAACCTTTTGCACCAGCCTGTCATGAGGGACCTTGTCAAATGCTTTACTAAAATTCATATACACGACATCCACGGCCCTTCCCTCGTCAATCATTTTTGTCACCACCTCAAAAAACTCAACCAAATTTGTGAGGCACGGCCTCCCTCGTACAAAACCATGTTGTCTATCGCTAATGAGACTGTTCAGTTCTAAATATGTATAGATCCTATCTCTAAGAATCTTCTCCAACAATTTCCCTATCATGGACATCAAACTCACTGGCCTATAATTACCTGGGTTATCCTTGCTACCCTTCTTAAATAACGGGACCACATTTGCTATCCTCCAATCCTCTGGGACTTCACGTGTGACCAATGAAGAAACAAAAATTTCTGTTAGAGGCCCAGCAATTTCATCTCTTGTCTCTCTCAATAATCTAGGACAGATGCCATCTGGCCCTGGGGGTTTATCTACCTTAATGCTTCCTAAAACACCTAACACTTCCTCCCTTGTAATTGCGATTTGTTCTAATGGGTCTATATATCCCTCTGAGACAGTACTAATCAACGTATCCCTCTCCTTTGTGAATACTGATGCACAGTATTCATTTAGGATCTCACCTACTTCCTTGGGTTCTAAGCATAATTTCCCTCCTTTTGTTCTTGAGAGATCTGACTCCTTCTCTTGTTCTTAACGTATGTATAAAATGCCTTGGGATTCTCCTTAATCCTTGTGCCAAGGACATTTCATGACCCCCTTTGCCTTCTATCTCCCTGTTTGAATTCTTTTCTACTTTCTCTCTATATTCCTCCAGTGCTTTGTCTGTTTTTAGCTACCTGAACCTTATGTATGCCTCTTTTATCTTGTTGATTAGATCCACAATTTCTCTGGTTATTCACGGCTCTCGAATCCTATCCCATCTTTCCTTTTTACAGACACATGCCTGTTCTGTACTCCTATCAACTGCTCCTTAAAAGACTCCCAAATGCCAGATGTGGATTTATCCTCGAACAACCTCTCCCAATCAACAGCCACCAAATCCTGCCTAATCTGGCTGTAGTTAGACTTGCCACAATTCAGCACCTTACCCATAGGACAGCACTCATCCTTTTCCATGACTATCTGAAAGTTTACAGAATTGTGGTCACTGTTCGCCACATGTTCCTCCACTGAAACTGATGACCTGACCGGGCTCATTCCCCAGTACTAGGTCCAGTATAGCCCCCTCTCTAGTTGGACTATGAACACATTGTTCCAAAGAACCTTCCTGGACACATTTTACAAATTCCTCGCTGTCCAGATCCCCAGCCCTAAGGGATTTCCAGTCTATATGAGGGAAATTAAAGTCTCCCATTACAACAACCCTATTTTTTCTACACCTGTTCAGAATCGCCTTACACATCTGTTCCTCACCTCCCTGTGGGCTGTTGACAGGCCTGTAGTATACCCCCAGCATAGTGACTGCGCCCTTCCTGTTTCTGAGCCCTACCAACAGTGTCTTGTTACATGATCCTTCCAAATTGTCCACCCTCTAAAGCTATAATATGCTCCCTAACCAATATTGCTACTCCCCCACCTCTTCTAGCTCCTCCTCTGTCTCGCCTAAAACTCTTATACCCTGGAATATTCAGCTGTCAGTTCTGTCCTTCTTTTAACCAGGTCTCCGTCATTGCAACCACATCCAAGTTCCACACATGCATTAAGGCCCTATGTTTATCTGTTTTGCCCTTTACGCTCCTTATATTGAAGCAGATGCACTCCAGGCCCACTGAGTTCATCCTCACCCAGATTGCTCTTCCTCTTAGGTAGCCTTGTCTTGGCCCCATGTTCGTCACCAGTCTCTACACTTGCTGACCTATTGTTCTGATTCTCACCCCCCTGCCACATTAGTTTAAACCCTCCCGAACCACACTAGCAAACGTCCCAGCCAGGATATTGGAGCCCCTCCAGTTCAGGTGTAACCCTTCCTTCTTGTACAGGTCCCATCCTCCCTGGAAGACTTCCCAGTGATCCACAAAACTGAAACCCTCCCTCCCAGTTCTTTAGCTACATGTTCAGCTGCACAATTTCCCTTTCCTAGCCTCATGAGAACGGGGCACGGGGAGTAATCCAGAGATTGCTACCCTAGAGGTTCTGCTTTTAGCCTTCTACCTAACTCCCTGAATTGCTCTTGCAGTATCTCCCTGCTCTTTCTGCCTATGTCATTTACACCAATGTGGACAATGACGTCTATCTGATTACTCTCCCCTTTTAGAATACTGTCTACCCGCTCAGAGACATCCAGGAGCCCGGCACCAGGGAGGCAGACTATGATCCTGGAATCTCATTCACGCCCACAGAACCGCCTGTCTGTGCCTCTAATGATGAGGCCCCCACTACCATTGCTCTCCTATTCTCCCCCTTTCCCTTCTGAGCCAAGCCTGACTCCGTGCCAGAGACCTGGTCACAGTAGCTTACCCCAGAAAGTCGTCACCCCCCCCCAGTATCCAAAATGATATATTTATTTTGGAGGGGAACAACCACAGGGGATCCCTGTACTGACTGCTTCCTCCCCTCCCCTGACTGTCACCCAGCTAGCTTCGTTTTTAGGCGTTACCACTTCCCAATAACTGCAATCTATCACCCCCTCTGCCTCCCGAATGATCCAAAGTTCATCCAGTTCCAGCCTCTAATTCTCTAAGGCTGTCTGTGAGGAGCTGGAGCTGGGTGCACCTCCCACAAGTGAAGTCAGCAGGGTCACTAACGGTGACCCTTACCTCCCACATCCTGCAAGAGGAACATTGGACTGCCCTACCTGCCATCCTCTCCACCCGAACTCCTAACTCTCCCCGCTCTGTGTTCCCGCTCTTTAAACTCTCTCCGCTCTGTGTTCCCGCTCTTTAAACTCTCTCCGCTCTGTGTTCCCGCTCTTTAAACTCTCCCCGCTCTGTGTTCCCGCTCTTTAAACTCTCTCCGCTCTGTGTTCCCGCTCTTTAAACTCTCCCCGCTCTGTGTTCCCGCTCTTTAAACTCTCCCCGCTCTGTGTTCCCGCTCTTTAAACTCTCCCCGCTCTGTGTTCCCGCTCTTTAAACTCTCCCCGCTCTGTGTTCCCGCTCTTTAAACTCTCTCCGCTCTGTGTTCCCGCTCTTTAAACTCTCTCCGCTCTGTGTTCCCGCTCTTTAAACTCTCCCCGCTCTGTGTTCCCGCTCTTTAAACTCTCCCCGCTCTGTGTTCCCGCTCTTTAAACTCTCTCTGCTCTGTGTTCCCGCTCTTTAAACTCTCTCTGCTCTGTGTTCCCGCTCTTTAAACTCTCTCCGCTCTGTGTTCCCACTCTTTAAACTCTCTCCGCTCTGTGTTCCCGCTCTTTAAACTCTCTCCGCTCTGTGTTCCCGCTCTTTAAACTCTCCCCGCTCTGTGTTCCCGCTCTTTAAACTCTCCCCGCTCTGTGTTCCCGCTCTTTAAACTCTCCCCGCTCTGTGTTCCCGCTCTTTAAACTCTCCCCGCTCTGTGTTCCCGCTCTTTAAACTCTCCCCGCTCTGTGTTCCCGCTCTTTAAACTCTCCCCCGCACTGTGTTCCCGCTCTTTAAACTCTCCCCGCTCTGTGTTCCCGCTCTTTAAACTCTCCCCCGCACTGTGTTCCCGCTCTTTAAACTCTCCCCCGCACTGTGTTCCCGCTCTTTAAACTCTCCCCGCTCTGTGTTCCCGCTCTTTAAACTCTCTCCGCTCTGTGTTCCCGCTCTTTAAACTCTCCCCGCTCTGTGTTCCCGCTCTTTAAACTCCCCCCGCTCTGTGTTCCCGCTCTTTAAACTCTCTCTGCTCTGTGTTCCCGCTCTTTAAACTCTCCCCGTTCTGTGTTCCCGCTCTTTACACTCTCCCCGCTCTGTGTTCCCGCTCTTTAAACTCTCCCCGCTCTGTGTTCTCGCTCTTTAAACTCTCCCCCGCACTGTGTTCCCGCTCTTTAAACTCTCCCCGCTCTGTGTTCCCGCTCTTTACACTCTCCCCGCTCTGTGTTCCCGCTCTTTAAACTCTCCCCCGCACTGTGTTCCCGCTCTTTAAACTCTCCCCGCTCTGTGTTCCCGCTCTTTAAACTCTCTCCGCTCTGTGTTCCCGCTCTTTAAACTCTCCCCCGCACTGTGTTCCCGCTCTTTAAACTCTCCCCCGCACTGTGTTCCCGCTCTTTAAACTCTCCCCGCTCTGTGTTCCCGCTCTTTAAACTCTCTCCGCTCTGTGTTCCCGCTCTTTAAACTCTCCCCGCTCTGTGTTCCCGCTCTTTAAACTCCCCCCGCTCTGTGTTCCCGCTCTTTAAACTCTCTCTGCTCTGTGTTCCCGCTCTTTAAACTCTCCCCGTTCTGTGTTCCCGCTCTTTACACTCTCCCCGCTCTGTGTTCCCGCTCTTTAAACTCTCCCCGCTCTGTGTTCTCGCTCTTTAAACTCTCCCCGTTCTGTGTTCCCGCTCTTTACACTGTCCCCGCTCTGTGTTCCCGCTCTTTAAACTCTCCCCGCTCTGTGTTCCCGCTCTTTAAACTCTCTCCGCTCTGTGTTCCTGCTCTTTAAACTCTCCCCGCTCTGTGTTCCCGCTCTTTAAACTCTCTCCGCTCTGTGTTCCCGCTCTTTAAACTCTCTCCGCTCTGTGTTCCCGCTCTTTAAACTCTCCCCGCTCTGTGTTCCCGCTCTTTAAACTCTCCCCGCTCTGTGTTCCCGCTCTTTAAACTCTCTCCGCTCTGTGTTCCCGCTCTTTAAACTCTCCCCGCTCTGTGTTCCCGCTCTTTAAACTCTCCCCGCTCTGTGTTCCCGCTCTTTAAACTCTCCCCGCTCTGTGTTCCCGCTCTTTAAACTCTCTCCGCTCTGTGTTCCCGCTCTTTAAACTCTCCCCGCTCTGTGTTCCCGCTCTTTAAACTCTCCCCGCTCTGTGTTCCCGCTCTTTAAACTCTCCCTGCTCTGTGTTCCCGCTCTTTAAACTGTCCCCGCTCTGTGTTCCCGCTCTTTAAACTCTCTCTGCTCTGTGTTCCCGCTCTTTAAACTCTCCCCGCTCTGTGTTCCCGCTCTTTAAACTCTCCCTGCTCTGTGTTCCCGCTCTTTAAACTGTCCCCGCTCTGTGTTCCCGCTCTTTAAACTCTCTCTGCTCTGTGTTCCCGCTCTTTAAACTGTCCCCGTTCTGTGTTCCTGCTCTTTAAACTCTCTCCGCTCTGTGTTCCCACTCTTTAAACTGTCCCCGCTCTGTGTTCCTGCTCTTTAAACTCTCTCCGCTCTGTGTTCCCACTCTTTAAACTCTCCCCGCTCTGTGTTCCTGCTCTTTAAACTCTCCCCGCTCTGTGTTCCCGCTCTTTAAACTCTCCCCGCTCTGTGTTCCCGCTCTTTAAACTCTCCCCGTTCTGTGTTCCTGCTCTTTAAACTCTCTCCGCTCTGTGTTCCCGCTCTTTAAACTCTCCCCGCTCTGTGTTCCCGCTCTTTAAACTGTCCCCGCTCTGTGTTCCCGCTCTTTAAACTGTCCCCGCTCTGTGTTCCCGCTCTTTAAACTCTCCCCGCTCTGTGTTCCCGCTCTTTAAACTGTCCCCGCTCTGTGTTCCCGCTCTTTAAACTCTCCCCGTTCTGTGTTCCCGCTCTTTACACTCTCCCCGCTCTGTGTTCCCGCTCTTTAAACTCCCCCCGCTCAGTGTTCCCGCTCTTTAAACTCTCCCCGTTCTGTGTTCCTGCTCTTTAAACTCTCTCCGCTCTGTGTTCCCGCTCTTTAAACTCTCTCCGCTCTGTGTTCCCGCTCTTTAAACTCCCCCCGCTCTGTGTTCCCGCTCTTTAAACTGTCCCCATTCTGTGTTCCCGCTCTTTAAACTCTCTCCGCTCTGTGTTCCCGCTCTTTAAACTCTCCCCGCTCTGTGTTCCCGCTCTTTAAACTCTCTCCGCTCTGTGTTCCCGCTCTTTAAACTCTCCCCGCTCTGTGTTCCCGCTCTTTAAACTCTCCCCGCTCTGTGTTCCCGCTCTTTAAACTCTCCCCGCTCTGTGTTCCCGCTCTTTAAACTCTCCCCGCTCTGTGTTCCCGCTCTTTAAACTCTCCCCGCTCTGTGTTCCCGCTCTTTAAACTCTCCCCGCTCTGTGTTCCCGCTCTTTAAACTCTCCCCGCTCTGTGTTCCCGCTCTTTAAACTCCCCCCGCTCTGTGTTCCCGCTCTTTAAACTGTCCCCATTCTGTGTTCCCGCTCTTTAAACTCTCTCCGCTCTGTGTTCCCGCTCTTTAAACTCTCTCCGCTCTGTGTTCCTGCTCTTTAAACTCTCCCCGCTCTGTGTTCCCGCTCTTTAAACTCTCTCTGCTCTGTGTTCCCGCTCTTTAAACTCTCCCCGCTCTGTGTTCCCGCTCTTTAAACTGTCCCCGCTCTGTGTTCCCGCTCTTTAAACTCTCTCCGCTCTGTGTTCCCGCTCTTTAAACTCTCCCCGCTCTGTGTTCCCGCTCTTTAAACTCTCTCCGCTCTGTGTTCCCGCTCTTCAAACTCTCCCCGCTCTGTGTTCCCGCTCTTTAAACTCTCCCCGCTCTGTGTTCCCGCTCTTTAAACTCTCCCCGCTCTGTGTTCCCGCTCTTTAAACTGTCGACACTCTGTGTTCCCGCTCGTTAAACTCTCCCCACTCTGTGTTCCCGCTCTTTAAACTCTCTCCGCTCTGTGTTCCCGCTCTTTAAACTCTCTCCGCTCTGTGTTCCCGCTCTTTAAACTCTCCCCGCTCTGTGTTCCCGCTCTTTAAACTCTCTCCGCTCTGTGTTCCCACTCTTTAAACTCTCTCCGCTCTGTGTTCCCACTCTTTAAACTCTCTCCGCTCTGTGTTCCCACTCTTTAAACTCTCCCCGCTCTGTGTTCTTGCTCTTTAAACTCTCCCCGCTCTGTGTTCCCGCTCTTTAAACTCTCCCCGCTCTGTGTTCCCACTCTTTAAACTCTCTCCGCTCTGTGTTCCCACTCTTTAAACTCTCCCCGCTCTGTGTTCTTGCTCTTTAAACTCTCCCCGCTCTGTGTTCCCGCTCTTTAAACTCTCTCCGCTCTGTGTTCCCGCTCTTTAAACTCTCCCCGCTCTGTGTTCCCACTCTTTAAACTCTCCCCGCTCTGTGTTCCCGCTCTTTAAACTCTCCCCGTTCTGTGTTCCCGCTCTTTAAACTCTCCCCGCTCTGTGTTCCCACTCTTTAAACTCTCCCCGCTCTGTGTTCCCGCTCTTTAAACTCTCCCCGCTCTGTGTTCCCGCTCTTTAAACTCTCTCTGCTCTGTGTTCCCGCTCTTTAAACTCTCCCCGCTCTGTGTTCCCGCTCTTTAAACTCTCCCCGCTCTGTGTTCCCACTCTTTAAACTCTCCCCGCTCTGTGTTCCCGCTCTTTAAACTCTCCCCGCTCTGTGTTCCCGCTCTTTAAACTCTCTCTGCTCTGTGTTCCCGCTCTTTAAACTCTCCCCGCTCTGTGTTCCCGCTCTTTAAACTCTCCCCGCTCTGTGTTCCTGCTCTTTAAACTCTCCCCGCTCTGTGTTCCCACTCTTTAAACTCTCTCTGCTCTGTGTTCCCGCTCTTTAAACTCTCCCCGCTCTGTGTTCCCGCTCTTTAAACTCTCCCCGCTCTGTGTTCCCACTCTTTAAACTCTCTCTGCTCTGTGTTCCCGCTCTTTAAACTCTCCCCGCTCTGTGTTCCCGCTCTTTAAACTCTCCCCGCTCTGTGTTCCCGCTCTTTAAACTCTCTCCGCTCTGTGTTCCCGCTCTTTAAACTCTCCCCGCTCTGTGTTCCCGCTCTTTAAACTGTCCCCATTCTGTGTTCCCGCTCTTTAAACTGTCCCCGCTCTGTGTTCCCGCTCTTTAAACTCTCCCCGCTCTGTGTTCCCGCTCTTTAAACTCTCTCCGCTCTGTGTTCCTGCTCTTTAAACTCTCTCCGCTCTGTGTTCCCGCTCTTTAAACTCTCTCTGCTCTGTGTTCCCGCTCTTTAAACTCTCCCCGCTCTGTGTTCCCGCTCTTTAAACTCTCTCCGCTCTGTGTTCCCGCTCTTTAAACTCTCTCCGCTCTGTGTTCCCGCTCTTTAAACTGTCCCCGCTCTGTGTTCCCGCTCTTTAAACTCTCCCCGCTCTGTGTTCCCGATCTTTAAACTCTCCCCGCTCTGTGTTCCCGATCTTTAAACTCTCCCCGCTCTGTGTTCCCACTCTTTAAACTCTCCCCGCTCTGTGTTCCCGCTCTTTAAACTCTCCCCGCTCTGTGTTCCCGCTCTTTAAACTCTCCCCGCTCTGTGTTCCCGCTCTTTAAACTCTCCCCGCTCTGTGTTCCCACTCTTTAAACTCTCTCTGCTCTGTGTTCCCGCTCTTTAAACTCTCCCCGCTCTGTGTTCCCGCTCTTTAAACTCTCTCCGCTCTGTGTTCCCGCTCTTTAAACTCTCTCCGCTCTGTGTTCCCGCTCTTTAAACTGTCCCCGCTCTGTGTTCCCGCTCTTTAAACTGTCCCCGCTCTGTGTTCCCACTCTTTAAACTCTCCCCGCTCTGTGTTCCCGCTCTTTAAACTCTCTCCGCTCTGTGTTCCCGCTCTTTAAACTCTCCCCGCTCTGTGTTCCCACTCTTTAAACTCTCTCTGCTCTGTGTTCCCGCTCTTTAAACTCTCCCCGCTCTGTGTTCCCGCTCTTTAAACTCTCTCCGCTCTGTGTTCCCGCTCTTTAAACTCTCTCCGCTCTGTGTTCCCGCTCTTTAAACTGTCCCCGCTCTGTGTTCCCGCTCTTTAAACTGTCCCCGCTCTGTGTTCCCACTCTTTAAACTCTCCCCGCTCTGTGTTCCCGCTCTTTAAACTCTCCCCGCTCTGTGTTCCCGCTCTTTAAACTCTCCCCGCTCTGTGTTCCCGCTCTTTAAACTCTCCCCGCTCTGTGTTCCCGCTCTTTAAACTGTCCCCGCTCTGTGTTCCCGCTCTTTAAACTGTCCCCGCTCTGTGTTCCCGCTCTTTAAACTCTCCCCGCTCTGTGTTCCCGCTCTTTAAACTGTCCCCGCTCTGTGTTCCTGCTCTTAAACTGACGAGACTCTGTGTTGCCGCTGTGTGAACTGTTATGCTCCGTATTCCACTCTTTTAGTTGTGAGTGAGTTTGAGCGGAACCTGTTGGTGATGTTGTTCCCAGGTATCTGCTACTCTTGTCCTTCTAGATTGGAGCAGAAGGTGCTGCCTAAGGAGTCTCTGCGTTCCTGCAGTTTGTCTTGTTGATGGGACTCCTGGGGATCGAGTGGGCTGCTTTATCCTGAGTGATTGAATGATTTTTCTCTTCCTGTTCTTTGGTCTCTCTGACCCTGTTACTACAGGAATGGCGATTGCTCTGGAGGAAAAGACAATGCCTTGCTTAGCAACCTTTCATTATCTTTTCACAATATTCATTAATCACCCTGAGTTACCCCAACCTGATTATCTTGCTTGGCCATGTCAGGGGGCAGTTCAGAGTTGACCACATTGAAAGGACAAAGAACAGTGCAGCATGGGAACAGGCCCTTCGGCCCACCAAGCCCATGCCAATCATGATGGCCCAACTAAACTCAAACCTTTTGCCCTTACTCAGTCCGTATCCCTCTATTCCCTCCATATTCCTGTACCCATCCAGATGCCTCTTAAATGTTGCTAACGTGCCTGCTTCCACCACCTCCTCTGGCAGCTCGTTCCGGGCACCCGCCACTCTCTGCATGAAAAACTTGCCCCGCACATCTCCCTTAAACTTCCCCCCTCTCACCTTGAACCTGTGCCCCCCGCTTCCACCCTGGGAAAAAGCCTCTGACCATCCACCCTGTAAGAAGTCTCACAACATCAGTTTCAAGTCCACAGATTTATTTGATATCATGAGCTTTTGGAACACTGCTCACTCACCTGATGAAGGAGCAGCGCTCTGAAAGCTCATGGTTCCAAATAAACCTGTTGGATTTTAACCTGGTGTTGTGAGACTTCTTACTGTGTTTTCCCCAGGCATCTGCACATTATGTCCACCCTGTCCATGCCCCTCATAATTTTGTAGACCTCTACTGGGTTTCGCCTCAGCATCCTGTCTTTCCAGCAAAAACAATCCTAGTTTATGCAATCTCTCCTCATAACCGACATCCTCGAGATCAGGCAACATCCTGGTGAACCTTGTTTGCATTCTTCCCAAAGCTTCCACGTCCTTCTGGTGGTGTGGCACCCAGAAGTACATGCAGTATTCCAAATGCAGTTTTATATAGGATTTCCTAACTCTTGTACTCAATGCCCCAGCTGATGAAGGCAAGCATGCCACATGCTTTCTTAATCACCTTGGCCATCAGTGTTGGAGCTGTGGACCTGCACACCCGGATCCCTCTGTATGCTGTGGCTCTGGAGTCACATGTAGGCCAGACCGGGTAAGGATGGCAGATTTCCTTCCTTAAAGGGGATTAGTGAACCAGATGGGTCTTTAACAAAAATCTATGATCGTTCCATGGTCACCGTTACTGAGACTGGATTTATATTCCAGTTTATCCAGGGCGGCACGGTAGCACAGTGGTCAGCATTGCTGCTTCACAGCTCCAGGGTCCTGGGTTCGATCCCTGACTCGAGTCACCATCTGTGCGGAGTTTGCACATTCTCCTCGTGTCTGCGTGGGTTTCCTCCAGGTGCTCCGGTTTCCTCCCACAGTCTAAAGATGTGCAGGTTAGGTTGATTGGCCATACTAAAATTGCCCCTTAGTGTCCTGGGATGCGTAGGTTAGAGGGATTAGTGGGTAAATATGTAGGGATGTGGGGGTAGGGCCTGGGTGGGATTGTGTTGGGTGCAGACTCGATGGGCCGAAGGGCCTCTTTCTGTCCTGTAGGGTTTCTATGATATGATGGCAGATTTCCTTCCCTAAAGATCATTAGTGAACCAGGTAGGTTTTTCTGACAATCGGCAATGGTTTCATGGTCATTTGATTCCTAATTCCAGATTGTGGGCAGCACATGGTGAAAGTGGTTAGCACTACTGCCTCACAGTGCCAGGGATCTGGGTTCAATTCCAGCCTCGGGCCACTGCCTGTGTGGAATTTGCATGTTCTCCTCGTGTCTGCATGGGTTTCCTCCCACAGTGCAAAGATGTGTGGGTAAGGTTGATAGGCCATGAATTGTCCATTAGCATCAGGGGGATTAGCAGGACATATATCTGGGGTTACAGGAATAGGGCCTGGGTGGGATTTTGGTTGGTGAAACTCGATGGGCCGAATGGCCTCTTTCTGCACTGAAGGGATTCTAAGTTTTTTTTATTGAATTCAGATTCCGCCGTCTGCCATGGTGGGATTTGAACCCAGGACCCCAGAACATTTTCTGGATTAATAATAGTTTAATGATAGTATCACTAGGCCTCCCCGATTAAAGGGGATTAAAGGGACAGCACGGTGGCACAGTGGGTTAGCACTGCTGCCTCACGGCACCAAGGACCCGGGTTCGATTCCTGGCTCGGGTCACTGTCTGTGTGGAATCTGCACATTCTCCCCATGTCTGCGTGGGTTTCCTCCGGGTGCTCCGGTTTCCTCCCACAGTCCAAAGATGTGTGGGTTAGGTTGATTGGCTGTGCTAAAATTGCCCCTTAGTGTCCTGAGATGCGTAGATTACAGGGATTAGTGGGTAAATGTGTTGGGATATGAAGGTAGGGCCTGGGTGTGATTGTGGTTGGTACAGACTCGATGGGCCGAAGGGCCTCTATCTGCACTGTAGCATTCTATGATTTATCTATGGTTCACACTCCCTCCCAGAACTCATAATACAATTCAGGGACAAGAGTGTGGCATTGCTAAAAGCTACAGCCTGTTGACATGCTGAGCTCAGACCGGGAGAGAGACAGACCAACAGTGGAGAATTACTTACTGATCGCCCATTACAAGGGTTCCACCACCCACCTTGGCATTGACTGGACATTGTTTCCATGGTACCCACACTCTGCCTGGATGACATGATGGCTGGACTGGACTTTCCCCAAATCCCCACTTAGCTCCGAGACTCTCAGCACTTTTTTCCTTGAATTCACTCTCTGGAGTGCAAAGTGTGCAATGGAGGCTGGGGAATCCCAGCATTCACTGCAGCAGTGAAAGGCCTCTGTTAAAACAATGTGGCCTGCACTCTGACTGAGGGATTGCACACAATTCCCTCACTATCCAGGAATTCCTGCATGGAAGGCCTGTCTTTGCTGCGGGTGTGGGCAGGCTGCTCAGAATCACCCTGATGATGTGAATAAATCTGTTTATTTGGGGGAGGGAGGGATCTGACATTTCAGAGGGTGGGTTCAACTCACTCCCACCGACCCAAATCAGTAAATAACAATCTGGAACCACAGGAAGAGAGTGAGAGTGAGACCCCAGGGACGGAGAGTATTCGGGGGGGGGACGGAGAGTATTCGGGGGGGGGGACGGAGAATATTCGGGGGGGGGACGGAGAATATTCGGGGGGGGGACGGAGAATATTCGGGGGGGGGACGGAGAATATTCGGGGGGGGGGACGGAGAGTATTCGGGGGGACGGAGAGTATTCGGGGGGACGGAGAGTATTCGGGGGGGGACGGAGAGTATTCGGGGGGACGGAGAGTATTCGGGGGGACGGAGAGTATTCGGGGGGGGGGACGGAGAGTATTCGGGGAGGGACGGAGAGTATTCGGGGGGGGGGGACGGAGAGTATTCGGGGAGGGACGGAGAGTACTCGGGGGCCGAGGGGGAGGGAGAGTATTTGGGAGGGAGGGAGAGTATTCAGGACGGTGGAGAGTATTTGGGGTGGGGGGGGGTGTAGAGGATGTTCAGGGGGGTAGAGATGACCTTTGAACCCTGACACAGAAGCGCTGCCCATTGAACCCAACTCACTCATGCATCAGTTTGAAAATCCTCTCTGGCTATCATGGAAAGAGTGGCCAATCCCTGATGGTGTGGGAGGGGCAATGGGCGGCGGATCATTTCCCTGACCCGCTTGTCAGGACGGGGGTGGGGTGGGGTGACCAGATTATCTGTGTTTGGTGACACTTGGGGGATAAATATTGACCGGGACACACACCTGGGGTGTGGGGTGGTCCTTACTCTCTGCTTCTAAATATCTGCTATGACAGTGCGAGGGGGCAGGTGGGGCCTTGGTTTTATCCCAGGTGAACCCGGTTCTTGACATTTCGATCATATTTGTAACGGGCGGACTGGGCGATGGCGCTGAGGTTCAGGCCCAGAAACCTGGGACTGGATTGAGGCTGGGATTCCGACACCAGGGTCAGTTTGGGTTGGGGGATTGGGGGGGGGGGGGGGGGGGGGGCCGCGGGGGTTGGGGGGGGGGGGGGGGGCCGCGGGGGTTGTGGGGGGGGGGGGGGCGCGGGGGTTGGGGGGGGGGCCGCGGGGGGTGGGGGGGGGGGCGGGCAGGGTATCACAGCACCGGGGGAAGTACCCACCCAGCAGTGCCCGCAGTGTTGACCAATGCGGACACAGAACAGACTCATCGTCCAATTAAAAGACACCAAGAGGGCTCACAAAGATAGAGGGCCAATCAGAAGCCTCCCAGCATTGAGGAGCAGCAGCCTGTTGTGAGGGGAGGGTCACTCCATCCTCAAACTGCCCCTACCCCTCAGTTTAACACTACCCCTCAGTTTAACACTACCCCTCAGCTTAACACTGCCCCTCAGTTTAACACTGCCCCTCAGTTTAACACTGCCCCTCAGTTTAACACTGCCCCTCAGCTTAACACTGCCCCTCAGCTTAACACTGCCCCTCAGCTTAACACTGTCCCTCAGTTTAACACTGCCCCGCAGGTTAAGACTGCCCCTCAGCACTGTGGAGCCGGGCCCTGTGGCTGTTAGATAAGGATGAAAGGACTCGAAGCCTTCTGTGTGTACTGCTGGAGTGTCACTGGAAAAGTGTGTTCAGAAAGAAGGTTCAATCCCTCAGACCTCGGGGGGGCCTCGCCAGCCTTTAACTAGCTTCAGTTGACTTGTTGGAATCCCACCGTAGCAAACTGTCCAAAGGAATTGAATATAAATGCTGGATAGTACCCCCGTGTCCATTCTGTCCTGCCTCAGTTCACACATTGGGGGTCATTATGAGTTTGGATAAGAGGGTTCTGTGGTGATATGGGATCAGATGCCCGCGTCTTCCTGGCCTTTTCCCAAAGCCAAGTTTATCCTCCAAAGTGACCCAACAGGGTACCAGCTAATTGTGGGCAATAAGTGCAGCCTTGCCAGGATCTGGAGGATGGAGAGAACCTCACATTGGATCACAAGAACTTTATAATGGTATGCAACCTAGAGAAAAAAGTGCTTCAGTGGCTGTAAGGAGAGACTGGGTCTGCTGAGAGTGAGATTGATGCTGGAATTCTGCTGCTTTCATCCAATTTTGGAGAATGTTTGGGTCCTTATTGACCAGGTGGATAGAGAGTGGGTGCTGAGTGACCCTCTGAGAACTGCTTCAGCATCATCCCAGCCAGAGAAAAAGGGCAGAAACTGAGATTAGGAAAATATCCAAATGTTCAATAGATTTGATTTTTGACTCGCTTTCCTCACTCTTACCATTTCCGAACAAGTTGGTAAAAGTCTTGTCCCAGGCTTCTGATTGGCTGACAACTAATTCCGAATGTTAGTTCCTAGCGTGGCGAGATGGTGGCACCGTGGTTAGCACTGTTGACCCACAGCGCCAGGGAGCCGGGTTCAATTCCCGGCTTGTCTGTGTGGAGCCTGCATGTTCTCCCCATGTCTGCGTGGGTTTCCTCCGGGCGCTCTACTTCCCTCCCACAGTCTGAAAGTATTGTTTCTTGCTCACTATACAGACAAAGCATACTGTTCATAGAGAAGGAGAGCGCAGAATGTAGTGTTACAGTCATAGCTGGGGCGTAGAGAAAGATCAGCTTGATGTGAGGTAGGTCCAGTCAAAAGACTGAAGGCAGGGGGCAGCACAGTAGCACAGTGGTTAGCACTGATGCTTCACAGCTCCAGGGTCCTGGGTTCAATTCCTGGCTCGGGCCACTGTGTGGAGTTTGCACATTCTCCCCGAGTCTACATGGGTTTCCTCCCACAGTCCAAAGATGTGCGGGTTAGGTTGATTGGCCATGCTAAGAAATTGCCCCTTAGTGTCCAGGGATGTGTAGGTTAGAGGGATTAGTGGGTAAATATGTAGGGATATGGGGTTAGGGCCAGAGTGGGATTGTGGTTGGTGCAGACTCAATGGGCTGAATGGCCTTTTTCTGCGCTTTGGACTGTGAGAGGAAACCGGAGCACCTGGAGGAAACCCACGCAGACACGAGGAGAATGTGCAAACTCCACACAGACAGTGACCTGAGCCGGGAATCGGACCCAGATCCCTGGAGCTGTGGGTTAAGGTTCTTGGAGGAGACAAAGCGGCGTCCCTTTGAACTCAACATTATTTACTTACCCTAATATATGCATCATGCACCTTCCTCTTTTCCATTGGCCAAGATCGGATTTGTCAGAAATGTGTCATAACCTCTGCATCCGGGTCATTGCCACCCTTTTGAACTCTGCATCGAGTATTGAAGAGAATGGTGATTTAATTAAAAAAAACCTTCTGCTGGATTGCTTTGATTAACATGCCATCATGCAAGTTCTTTTGTTTCCATTTCCCCAAGGACCATTATCGTTCACGCTGTTTATATCAGTGATTAACCACTTGAGGACATTATGAAATGCATGGGTTTATGGGGATAGGTGGGATTGTTGCTGGTGCAGACTCGATGGGCCGAATGGCCTCCTTCTGCCCTTATAATTCTTCTTCTTAACAGCGTAGGAGTCACAAACTGATAGAATGGACATAACTGAGCCTGAAAGACAGTCCTTCAAGCCTGCATCACCACTCATTATGATCATCGAATTTAATATCCTGATCCCCCCCTTCCCTCCGCGTATCCCGTGACCCCTTTAGCCCCGAGAGTGAAATCTAATTTCTTCCTCAATTCACACAATGTTTTGGCCTCAACTACTTTTCATGATTTGATTTATTATTGTCACATGTATTAGCATAAGTGAAAAGTATTGTTTCTTGCGCACTATACAGACAAAGCCATACTGTTCATAGAGAAGGAAAGGAGAGGGTGCAGAATGTAGTGTTACAGTCATAGCGAGGGTGTAGAGAAAGATCAACTTAATGCGAGGTAGGTCCATTCAAACGTCTGACAGCAGCAGGGAAGAAGCTGTTCTTGAGTCGGTCGGTGCGTGACCTCAGGCTTTTGCATCTTTTTCCTGATGGAAGAAGGTGGAAGAGAGAATGTCCGGGGTGTGTGAGGGGGTCCGTAATTATGCTGGCTGCTTTTCCGAGGCAGCAGGAAGTGTAGACAGAGTCAGTGGATGGGAGGCTGGTTTGCATGATGGATTGGGCCACATTCACGACCCTTTGTAGTTCTTTGCGGTCTTGGGCAGAGCAGGAGCCCAGACCAAGCTGTGATACAACCAGAAAGGATGCTTTCTATGGGGCATCTGTAAAAGTTGGTGAGAGTCGTAGCTGACAAGTCAAATTTCCTTAGTCTTCTGAGAAAGTAGAGGCGTTGGTGGGGCTTTCTTAACTATAGTTAAGAAAGAAATTCTCTATGTACTCCGTGATAGTGAATTCCACACATTCACCACCCTCTGGGTGAAGAAATTTCTCCTCATCTCAGTCCTAAAAGGTTTACCCCTTATCCACAACTATGTCCCCTAGTTCTGGACTCCCCCACCATCGGGAACATTCTTTCTGAATCTACCCTGTCTAACCCTGTTAGAATTCTATAAGTTTCTATAAGATCCCCCTCTCACTCTCCTAAACTCCAGTGAATATAATCCTAATCATTCGCTGCAAAGTGCTTTGGGATGTCTTGAGGAGGAGGTGGAAGGCGCTATACAAAGGCCAATGTTTGTATTGCCCAGCTGGTGAACTGCACACTGCTCCCTGGGGTTGGAGTCAACCCCTCTGTGGGGGTTTTGTGTCAAGTGTGATGTTCTGCACCCCGGGGTCATCACGGTTAGCTTCAGAAAGCTGTTTCCAGAATGTTCCATCTTCTCACAGACTTTAGCAGCTGCTGTTTTAATGTGCCTTTTTCCCAGGACGATTGGATATTTGAAACCTTTCTGCAGGGAGACAGGCTCCGTTCACACTGCAAATCATTCCATTTCTCACACGTCCTTCCCCCTCTCTCCACCTCCCGAACCTCCCCTCCCAATCCTTCAGCCCGCTGTCCTCACCCAGAGCACATCATAAACACCCCTCACCCCCTCCACCCTATCCCCCCTCACCCCCTCCACCCTATCCCCCCTCACACCCCTCCACCCTATCCCCCTCACCCCCTCCACCCTATCCCCCCTCACACCCCTCCACCCTATCCCCCTCACCCCTCCACCCTATCCCCCTCACACCCCTCCACCCTATCCCCTCACCCCCTCCACCCTATCCCCCCCTCACCCCCTCCACCCTATCCCCCTCACCCCTCCCACCCTATCCCCCCTCACCCCTCCACCCTATCCCCCTCACCCCTCCACCTATCCCCCTCACCCCTCCACCCTATCCCCCTCACCCCCTCCACCCTATCCCCCCCTCACCCTCTCCACCCTATCCCCCTCACACCCCCTCCACCCTATCCCCCCTCACACCCCTCCACCCTATCCCCCCTCACCCCCTCCACCCTATCCCCCCCCCCTCACCCCCTCCACCCTATCCCCCCTCACACCCTCCACCCTATCCCCCCTCACACCCTCCACCTACCCCCCTCACCCCCTCCACCCTATCCCCCCTCACCCCCTCCACCCTATCCCCCTCACCCCTCCCACCCTATCCCCTCACCCCTCCACCCTATCCCCCTCACCCCTCCACCCTATCCCCCCTCACCCCCTCCACCCTATCCCCCTCACCCCCTCCACCCTATCCCCCTCACCCCCTCCACCCTATCCCCCTCACCCCCTCCACCCTATCCCCCTCACCCCCTCCACCCTATCCCCCTCACCCCCTCCACCCTATCCCCCTCACCCCCTCCACCCTATCCCCCTCACCCCCTCCACCCTATCCCCCTCACCCCCTCCACCCTTTCCCCCCTCACCCCCTCCACCCTATCCCCCTCACCCCCTCCACCCTATCCCCCTCACCCCCCCACCCTATCCCCCTCACCCCCTCCACCCTATCCCCCTCACCCCCTCCACCCTATCCCCCTCACCCCCTCCACCCTATCCCCCTCACCCCCTCCACCCTATCCCCCTCACCCCCTCCACCCTATCCCCCTCACCCCCTCCACCCTATCCCCCTCACCCCCTCCACCCTATCCCCCTCACCCCCTCCACCCTATCCCCCTCACCCCCTCCACCCTATCCCCCTCACCCCTCCACCCTATCCCCCTCACCCCCTCCACCCTATCCCCCCTCACCCCCTCCACCCTATCCCCCCTCACCCCCTCCACCCTATCCCCCCTCACCCCCTCCACCCTATCCCCCTCACCCCCTCCACCCTATCCCCCTCACCCCCTCCACCCTATCCCCCTCATACCCCTCCACCCTATCCCCCTCATACCCCTCCACCCTATCCCCCTCATACCCCTCCACCCTATCCCCCTCATACCCTCCACCCTATCCCCTTCACACCCCCCACCCTATCCCCTCATACCCTCCACCCTATCCCCCTCACACCCCCCACCCTATCCCCCCTCACCCCCTCCACCCTATCCCCCTCACACCCCCCACCCTATCCCCCCTCACCCCCCTCCACCCTATCCCCCCTCACCCCCTCCACCCTATCCCCCCTCCACCGTATCCCCCCTCACCCCCTCCACCGTATCCCCCCTCACCCCCTCCACCCTATCCCCCCTCACCCCCTCCACCCTATCCCCCCTCACCCCCTCCACCCTATCCCCCCTCACCCCCTCCACCCTATCCCCCCTCACCCCCTCCACCGTATCCCCCCTCACCCCCTCCACCCTATCCCCCCTCACCCCCTCCACCCTATCCCCCCTCACCCCCTCCACCCTATCCCCCCTCACACCCCTCCACCCTATCCCCCCTCACCCCCTCCACCCTATCCCCCCTCATCCCCTCCACCCTATCCCCCTCATACCCCTCCACCCTATCCCCCTCATACCCTCCACCCTATCCCCCTCACCCCCTCCACCCTATCCCCCCTCACCCCCCTCCACCCTATCCCCCCTCACGCCCTCCACCCTATCCCCCCTCACGCCCTCCACCCTATCCCCCCTCACGCCCTCCACCCTATCCCCCCTCACCCCCTCCACCCTATCCCCCCACCCCCTCCACCCTATCCCCCTCACCCCCTCACCCTATCCCCCTCACCCCCTCCACCCTATCCCCCTCACCCCCTCCACCCTATCCCCCTCACCCCCTCCACCCTATCCCCCTCACCCCCTCCACCCTATCCCCCCTCACCCCCTCCACCCTATCCCCCTCACACCCCCTCCACCCTATCCCCCTCACACCCCTCCACCCTATCCCCCTCACACCCCTCCACCCTATCCCCCTCACACCCCTCCACCCTATCCCCCTCACACCCCTCCACCCTATCCCCCTCACACCCCTCCACCCTATCCCCCTCACACCCCTCCACCCTATCCCCCTCACACCCCTCCACCCTATCCCCCTCCTTCACCCCCCTCCCACCCTATCCCCCTCACACCCCTCCACCCTATCTCCCCTCACACCCCTCCACCCTATCTCCCCTCACACCCCTCCACCCTATCCCCCTCACACCCCTCCACCCTATCCCCCTCACACCCCTCCACCCTATCTCCCCTCACACCCCTCCACCCTATCTCCCCTCACACCCCTCACCCTATCTCCCCTCACACCCCTCCACCCTATCTCCCCTCACACCCCTCCACCCTATCTCCCCTCACACCCCTCCACCCTATCCCCCTCCCCCACACTCCTCCACCCTATCTCCCCTCACACCCCTCCACCCTATCTCCCCTCACACCCCTCCACCCTATCTCCCCTCACACCCCTCCACCCTATCTCCCCTCACACCCCTCCACCCTATCTCCCCTCACACCCCCTCCCTATCCTCTCGCCTTCATCAACCATCCTCTCACCCCTCCCCTCCCTTCCATCTCCCCTCAAACTCCCAACCCTCACTAACCCATCCCTCATCCCTTCACCCCATCTCCCCTCAAACCTCTCACTCCCGCGCCTCCTTCCCTCCTCTCCTCACACACACCCCCACATATAAGTCACCCTCCAACCCATCCCCCGCCTCCAACCTCCTCAGCCCACAGCCACCCTCACCATCCAGCCCCCTCACCCCTCCAATCCATCTCCCCTCTCACACCCTTGCCTCCTTGTCCCCCCCCCTCACCCCCTTAACCCTCCCCACAGCCCCCGACCCCCCTCCGCATCTACTCGCCCCTCCACTTCTCAAATCCTGTACCCCTCCTCCCCCCCTCCCCCCCCCCCCCCCCACCTCCCTTTCTGGTTCAATATTGTCCCTGCACCGTCCCTCTCCCCCCTCTCCTCCCTCTCCCCCCTCTCCCCCCTCTCCTCCCTCTCCCTCCCTCTCCCTCCCTCTCCTCCCTCTCCCTCCCTCTCCCTCCCTCTCCCTCCTCTCCCCCCCTCTCCCCCCTCTCCCTCCCTCCCCGCCGTGAGAAAATGGATTGAAATGATCCGAGGAGTGAGTGAGAGAGCGCGAGGGGCTGGCTCCTCTCTGCTGTCAGCCCCAGAGTGTGGGCTGGAGGAGCTAATCGAGGTGGGGGGGAGGTGGGGGGGAGCCTTCAGTCCCACCAGAGAGGAATACTTAATCGCGAGGAGAAAATATTTTCACGCTGAACTAAAGAGATTCTCCCTTTTGGCTGAGTGAAGATAAAAATAATCTTTGTCTGAGTGGCAGACAGAAAGTAGGTCACTGACACCTAAAGGCTTTCCATCTGTCCTTGCTGGAAAGAACAGAAAATATTGTACAGGGGTGGGCGGGGAGGGGGGTGGAGGGGAGACGGGGGGGGGGGGGGGTTTGTGGGGGGGAGACGGGGGGAGGGGTGCGGTGGGGAGGGAAATGGGCAAGGTTTCCATCCCCTCCTGCTCCACACGGCCCATCCCTGACTGGGCGAACTCGAGACGAGCACCAAAAGTGCCAGATAGCAGTTGCTGCAGACACCAGATCCGGGTCCACAGGAGGCCACTCAGCCCCTCTATCCTATCGCTCCATTGGACATAATAAGTACCTAAGAAATAGGAGCAGGAGTCGGCCATCTAGCCCCTCGAGCCTGCCCCGCCATTCAATAAGATCATGGCTGATCTGAAGTGGATCAGTTCCACTTTCCCGCTTTCTCCCCATAACCCTTAATTCCCTTGTCTATCACAAACCTATCTACCCGTGACTTAAATATATTCAGCGAGGCAGCCTCCACCACTTCAACGGGCAGAGAATTCCAGAGATTCACCACCCTTTGAGTGAAGAATTTCCTCCTCAACTCCAAAGAGGAACTTCTTCACTCGCACCCCCTCAGAGATCACAGAGTAAAAATGCAGAAGGAGGCCATTTGGCCCATCGTATCTGCACCAACAACAATCCCACCCAGGTCCTATCCCCGTAGCCCCACATGTTTATCCCCCCAATTCCCCTGACACGAGGGGCAATTTAGCAAGCCTGGAACAACCCTGGGACAACCTAAGATATGTTTCTACTGTTGACAAGCCTGGTTCTATCCTGTCCTCGCCTCCCAGAGCTAACACTGGCTCTAACTGCTCTGCAGAGTGGGCTCGAGCTGCTTGCTTCAGTAGCAAAAAATCCAGCCCTTAATCTTGTTCTTGGTGTGGTTATATTAACCCCGCAGGTCAGTTTACTGTCCGCCATCATCGTAAACTTGGCTTCGCTGGCGAGGTGGGCAATGTCAATTTTCACTCTTCAATTAGCTGAAAAAAAGTAAAGTAGGCTTACATTAACACTGCAATGAAGTTACTGTGAAAATCCCCTAGTCACCACACTCCAGCGTCTGCTCAGGTACACTGAGGGAGAATTTAGCATAGCCAATGCACCCTAATCAGCACGTCTTTTGGACTGTGGGAGGAAACCGGAGCACCTGGAGGAATCCCACGCAGACACGGGGAGAATGTGCAGTCTTCACACAGACAGTGACCCGAGCCAGGAATCGAACCCGGGTCCCTGGCGCTGTGAGGCAGCAGTTCTAACCACAGTGCCACCTCATGGTTGACCTGTGACCTGACTCCATCTACCTGCCCTTGCCCCAGAATATCTTTACTCAACAGAAATGTAATCAACTGGGGCAGCATGGTGGCACAGTGGTTAGCACCGCTGCCTCACAGTGCCAGGGACCCCAGGTTCAATTCTCGGCTTGGGTTACTGTCTGTGTGGGTTTTGCACATTCTCCTCATCTCTGCGTGGGTTTCCTCTGCGTGCTCTGCTTTCCTCCCACATTCCAAAGATGTGCAGATTAAGTGGATTAGCCATGCTAAATTGTCACTTAGTGTCCCAAGATGTGTAGTTTAGGGGGATTAGTGATTTGATTTATTATCGCCGCGTATTAACACAGTGAAAATTATTATTTCTTGTGCGCTATACAGACAAAGCATACCGTTCATAGAGAAGGAAAGGAGAGAGTGCAGAATGTAGTGTTACAGTCATAGCTAGGGTGTAGAGAAAGATCAACTTAATGCGAGGTAAGTCCATTCAAAAGTCTGACAGCAGCAGGGAAGAAGCTGTTCTTGAGTCGGTTGGTACGTGGATCTTGTAGAAAGTGGAAGAGAGAATGTCCGGGGTGTGTGGGGTCCTTAATTATGCCGGCTGCTTTTCCGAGACAGCGGGAAGTGTAGACAGAGTCAATGGATGGGAGGCTGGGTTATAGGGGTGAGATGCTCTGTCAGGGAGTCAGCACAGGATCCATGGGCTGAATGGCCTCATTCTGCACTGTAGGGATTCTATGAATCTCAGATTTAAAATTCCCAATTGATCGAACATCGATTATGGAGACAATGGAAGTGAATCCCAAACTTTAACTGTTCTTCCTCATTTCAATCCGGAAATGTTCGTCTCTAATATTCCACACACCTGACAAAAGAACATCGTTTCCGAAAATTTGAGTTTACTATCAAATAAACTGGTTGGACTTTAACCTGATGTTGTCAGACTTCTGACTGTGTTTACCCCAGTCCAACGCCGGCATCTCCACATCATCACAGACTGTCCCAGTTAACTCTCTGTGGCACTTGTCTAATATACCCCATTATACTATGATTAAGAACATAAGAACATAAGAAATAGGAGCAGGAGTAGGCCATCTAGCCCTTCGAGCCTGCCCCGCCATTCAATAAGATCATGGCTGATCTGTTGTGGCTCAGTTCCACTTTCCTGCCCTCTCCCCATAACCCTTAATCCCCTCTCTTATCAAGAACCCATCAACCCGCTTCTTAAAAATATTTAGCGAGGCAGCCTCCACCACTTCAATGGGCAGAGAATTCCAGAGATTCACCACCCTTTGAGTGAAGAAGTTCCTCCTCAACTCCGTTCTAAACCGCCCCCCCTTTATCTTGAGGCTGTGCCCCCTAGTCCTACTGTCCTTTCTGAGCGGGAAGAGTCTCTCCACCTCTATCCTATCCATCCCATTCATCATCTTATACGTCTCAATGAGATCTCCCCTCATTCTTCTAAACTCTAACGAGTACAAGCCTAGTTTATTCAGCCTCTCCTCATAGCTCAACCCCCTCAACTCCGGTATCAGCCTAGTAAACCTCCTCTGCACTCCCTCCAGGGCCAAAATATCCTTAGGGCAGTTAGGGATGGGCAATAAATGCTGGCCTGACCATCCGCACCCACATCCTGTGAATGAACAATAAATCCACCTTCCACAGGAAGCACAAGTATTCCTGGCAGCTGAAGTTCGTCACGCAGAATGTGGAGTGCGAGTTAGAAAGTTTGTGGAAGATTTTGGGAGAATGAAGAAAGAGAAAAAGTGTTTCTGGTGGCAGGAACAGACAGGGTATAAAATAATGAGCAAACAGAGCACAAGGGAAGCTAAGACAACAGCTGTTTACAAAGTGAGGTGTTCTGATCTGGATCAGGCTGATCGATAGGACAATTGATCCAGACTCAATAGTTAGTTTCTAAAGAGAATCGGATAAAATTTGAAGGGGAGAAAATTGCAGGGTTCTGGGTAAGGAGCAAAGAACGGGATTAATTGAGTCGTGTTATGTATGTACTTGGGCACAAAGAGAGTGGGTCAGGCAACCTGAGGGCACAAACTCCACCCTGGGGAGAGTCTTGTACTGAGTGTGTCCCTGTTACGATATTGAATAAACCATTCCGGTTCGATTTACACCTACCTAGGTCATGGTCTCTTTATAATCCATAATTACACCTCAAACATCGTAGATAGTTCTTTCAAAGAGTCATAGGACCCTACAGTGTAGAAAGAGGCCCTTCAGCCCATCAAGTCTGCACCGAACACAATTCCACCCAGGCCCTACCCCCATATCCCTACATATTATACCCACTAATCCCTCTAATGTACACATCCCTGGACACTAAGGGGCAATTTCTTAGCACGGCCAATCAACCTAACCCGCACATCTTTGGACTGTGGGAGGAAACCAGAGCACCCGGAGGAAACCCAGGCAGACATGAGGAGAATGTGCGACCTCCACACAGACAGTGACCCGAGCTGGGAATCGAACCCAGGACCCTGGAGCTGTGAAGCAGCAGTGCTAAGCACAATGGGCTGAATGGCCTCCTTGAGTCCTTCCACAATACCCTGTGAAGGGATATCGCTACATCCCATACAGAGTTTCCACGTGCCTAACATCTGCTCCCCCACCTCCCCTCCCCCTGTCTGCCCGCCAATGGGACCTGTCTCGCCAAGGGACGAGAGAGAGCTTGTGTAGGTGTTCCCACTCTCCCCCCCCGATCACCAACTGCTCCCCCGCCTTGCCGATTACCTGTTCCAGCAAGTCCGAGAGCAACAACACCACGAGGTTCTTCCAGATTCCCCCTGCCAGGGATTGGATCCCACAGACGTTGAGCAGAGCTGGGGGAGGGTTGGGTGCAGCGACCTGTGCTGTGATGACTGTGGGCGAATGGTGAGTGGTGAGCCTGTGGAATTCATTACCACAGGAAGTGTTGAACATCGAACATAGAACACTACAGCACAAACAGGCCCTTCGGCCCACAAGTTGCGCCGATCATATCCATACCTACCAGGCCTATCTATAACCCTCAATCCCATTAAACCCCATGTACTCATCCAGAAGTCTCTTAAAAGACCCCAGTGAGTTCGCCTCCACCACCACTGACGGCAGCCGATTCCACTCACTCACCACCCTCTGAGTGAAAAACTTACCCCTAACATCTCCTCTGTACCTACTCCCCAGCACCTTAAACCTGTGTCCTCTCGTAGCGACCATTTCAGCCCTGGGAAATAGCCTCTGAGAATCCACCCTATCTATTCCTCTCAACATTTTATAAACCTCTATCAGGTCGCCTCTCAACCTTCGTCTCTCCAGGGAGAAGAGACCGAGCTCCCTCAACCTATCCTCATAAGGCATGCCTCCCAATCCAGGCAACATCCCTGTAAATCTCCTCTGCTCCCTCTCAATCATCCTTCTTGTAATGGGTCTGTACTTGTTAGAGTTTAGAAGGATGAGGGGGGATCTTATAGAGACGTATAAGATAATGAAGGGGATGGATAGGGTAGAGGTAGAGAGATTCTTCCCGCTTAGAAAGGATAGCAGGACTAGAGGACACAGTCTCAAGATAAGGGTGGGGGGGGGGGTCAGTTTAGAACGGAGTTGAGGAGGAACTTCTTCACTCAAAGGGTGGTGAATCTCTGGAATTCTCTGCCCATTGAAGTGGTGGAGGCTGCCTCGCTGAATATTTTTAAGTCACGGGTAGATAGGTTTCTGATAGACAGGGGAATTAAGGGTTATGGGGAGAAAGCGGGAAAGTGGAACTGATCCACTTCAGATCAGCCATGATCTTATTGAATGGCGGGGCAGGCTCGAAGGGCTAGATGGCCTACTCCTGCTCCTACTTCTTATGTTCTTATGAGGCGACCAGAACTGCACACGGTACTCCAAAACATTGAGTGTATTCAAGAGGAGGCTGGATAGGGCACTTGGGGTAAATGGGATCAAAGGTTTGGGGAGAAAGCAGGGTTAGGCTATTGAGTTGGGTGATCAGTCAAGATCGTAACGAATGGTAGAGCAGGCCTGATGGGCTGAATGGCCTCCTCCTGCTCCTATCTTCTCTGTTTCTACGAATGAATGTGGGCGAGGGGGATATTGGCAGCTGGTTGGTGCAGGCTGAGAGGAATTGAAATGATTGGCCAGATACTTACCCTGATGGCTTCAGAATTGAAGGGAATCTTCTGCTAATAACCAGTGATCTCTGCACCCCATCCTTATAACGGGGGGGGGGGCTTACTGACTCTGGGGTAGAGGGATGCTGGGCTGCAGTGAGGGGGTAGGGGGCTGCAGTGAGGGGGTAGGGGGCTGCAGTGAGGGGGTAGGGGGCTGCAGTGAGAGGGTAGGGGGCTGCAGTGAGGGGGTAGGGGGCTGCAGTGAGAGGGTAGGGGGCTGCAGTGAGGGGGTAGGGGGCTGCAGTGAGGGGGTAGGGGGCTGCAGTGAGAGGGTAGGGGGCTGCAGTGAGGGGGTAGGGGGCTGCAGTGAGGGGGTAGGGGGCTGCAGTGAGAGGGTAGGGGGCTGCAGTGAGGGGGTAGGGGGCTGCAGTGAGGGGGTAGGGGGCTGCAGTGAGGGGGCAGGGGGCTGCAGTGAGGGGGTAGGGGGCTGCAGTGAGGGGGCAGGGGGCTGCAGTGAGGGGGTAGGGGGCTGCAGTGAGAGGGTAGGGGGCTGCAGTGAGGGGGTAGGGGGCTGCAGTGAGGGGGCAGGGGGCTGCAGAGGGGGGGCAGGGGCCTCTGTGCTATTTTTTTCAGATACATTCGATCCATGACTGGAGTTACCAACTGTGGTGAAATATATTCCTGGAGGTTTGATCACACGACTCACTCTCACTCTCCAGCCATTGGTCACCATCCCCGTGACACACTGCCCCCCTACACCAACTGGGAAGCAGAAAGACGGTGGCACAGTGGGTTAGCACTGCCGCCTCACAGCCCCAGGGTCCTGGGTTCGATTCCCGGCTCGGGTCACTGTCTGTGTGGAGTTTGCACATTCTCCTCGTGTCTGTGTGTGTTTCCTCCGGGTGCTCCGGTTTCCCCCACAGTCCAAAGATGTGTGGGTTAGGTTGATTGGCCATGATAAGAAATTGCCCCTTAGTATCCAGGGATGTGTAGGTTAGAGGGATTAGTGGGTATAATATGTAGGGATATGGGGGTAGGGCCTGGGTGGGATTGTGTTCGGTGCAGACTCGATGGGCCGAAGGGCCTCTTTCTGCACTGTAGGGATCTATGTACTGATGATCCAATGGGATGATTCCTGATTGGCAGCTTTTCCCTCCACCTCCATTTTCAATATTTCAACCTCCAGTAAACAGAAATGATCCAAGAAAATTCGGAAAAAGAAACACTTTTTAAATGTCCTCCTGTTCCCCCCGGGGTTGTAGCCAGAGACTGATCCACAAACCCGGGAGACTCCCGGCTAATCCAGGAGGATTAGCAACCGCAGCCCCTGCTATAAGGGGAAGAAGTTGCTGTTAAGTGGGGCCGGTGATGCCCAGTTACTAAGTCAGCTGTGCTGCCTATACACAAGGCAGGGCACCCCCCTTACCCACCCATGTTGGGGTACAATCACACACACGTCCCATTGGAATGGAACACCGTCATAGAATCCCGGCAGTGCAGAAGGAGGGCATTCGGCCCATCGAGAACAATCCCACCCAGGCCCCATCCCCGTAATCGCAAATATTTACCCCGTTAATCCCCCCCAACCCGTTACGTTGAGGGACAATTTAGCACGGCCAGCGCCCCTAATCTTTGGACAGTGAGAGGAAGCCGGAGGAAAGGGAGGTTCTTTACTCAGAGGGTAGTAAGGGCGTGGAATGCCCTGCCTGCAGCAGTTGTGGACTCGCCAACTTTAAGGGCGTTCAAATGGTCAGTGGATCGGCGTGTGGATAACATTGGAATAGTTTAGGTTAGAGGGCCATTAGATTGGTTCCACTGGCCGGCGCAACATCGAGGGGCCGAAGGGCCTGTACTGCGCTGGAATGTTCTATGAAGCCCACGCAGACATGGGGAGGAGGTGCGAACTCCCACACAGAGGCAGCGACCCGAAGCTGGGAATCGAACCCGGCTCCCTGGCGCCGTCAGGCAGCGGTGCTAACCAACTGTGCCACCGTGCTGGCCCCCCCCCCCCACGGACAGTCTCTGACTCCAAGACTGTTCCCTAAAGAGAGCTGCCCAAATGAAGATATATTCGATGATCAGATGGTGACTCGGGCTCCCCCCCACCCCCCCACCCTCTCGCACGAGTGTTGGTAAATTATTAAACGGTGCAGAAGTGTAAATCATTCTGAGAAGTTAAAGCCTGCAGGCTGGCAGCGGTTAAAGGAAGCTAAGGCAGGGATTTGAGGACAGGCTCCCTGGAGGCAGACGTACGAGACATTGATGGAAAGCCTTTGAGATTTTAAACTGGAGCAGGGTTTTGCAGAGCTGGTGCTGACACACCGCTCCGCAGCTCCAGATAGAAACACGCCACCTCTTTCAGAATAAAGCCTGAGTATTTCACTGTTTATTGAAATTTAAATTTACAGAGCTGCACTTTCCCAGAGGCAGCTCCTTCAAAACGATGAGTTAGAATCCGGCGTGTCTTCAGTTCCAGTCCCGCTCCAGGGATTTGAGGATATAAATCTGGGCTGGACCACCTGTCTGAGGTGCTGACTGTCCCGTCACACGCTAACCCAAGGCCCTGCCTGCCCCAGCTGGGTCTAAAGGTCCCACGGCAGCACCGGGAGAGTTGCAAGGGAGCTCTCCCCGGTGTCCTCGCCAACCTTTAACCCTCAATTAGCGCCTTCTTTGTGGGAGCTTGCTGTGCACACATTGGCTGCCACAGCTCAGGGTCGGGGTGAGCTGAAGGCACAGCCGCTAATGGTGGCGCTGAGGGAAATCGGGGATGCGCGAGAGGTCAGAATTGAAGAGTAGCGAGGTGTCTGAGTGTTGCAGTGACAGTGGGCCCATTCATTCGTGCTCTGTCTCTGAATCCCCAGGTCTCTGCACCTTAAACCCAGAAAGCAATGCATCCTGGGAATGGACTGAAATGGGGCAAAAGGGGAAAAAACCCCACCAGGTTCTCCAATCACTTTTGAATGAATATTCTTGGGTAATTACTCTGTAATGTGGGAAATTCAGCAGCCTATTTGCACACAGCTATCGATCCACCATTGACCCCAATGAGCTGCCATTGACTTGGCATTGACCCACCGATGACCCACCGTTGACCCGCCATTTATCTGCCATTTACCTGTCATTGATTTGCTGTTGACCCACCATTGACCTGCCATTAACCTGCCATTGACCCACCATTGACCCACCATTGACCTGCCATTAACCTGCCATTGACCCACCATTGACCTGCCATTAACCTGCCATTAACCTGCCATTGACCCACCATTGACCTGCCATTAACCTGCCATTAACCTGCCATTGACCTGCCATTAACCTGCCATTGACCCACCATTAATCTGCCATTAACCTGCCATTGACCCACCATTGACCTGCCATTAACCTGCCATTAACCTGCCATTGACCCACCATTGACCTGCCATTAACCTGCCATTAACCTGCCATTGACCTGCCATTAACCTGCCATTGACCCACCATTAATCTGCCATTAACCTGCCATTGACCCACCATTGACCTGCCATTAACCTGCCATTAACCTGCCATTGACCCACCATTGACCTGCCATTAACCTGCCATTGACCCACCATTGACCTGCCATTGACCTGCCATTAACCTGCCATTGACCCACCATTGACCCGCCATTGACCCGCCATTGACCCACCATTGACCCGCCATTGACCCACCATTGACCCGCCATTGACCTGCCATTGACCTGCTATTGACCCAACATTGACCCACCATTGACCTGCCATTGACTTGCCCTTGACCCACCATTGGGAGAATTACAATATGATTCCACACCGACAGGTTTCTGGCTTTTTGTCTCCTGCTAGAATCTCTGTTTCTGCCTGCAGGAACTGACTGTGAGTGCGGTGGGATCCCCTGATAAAACAGTGCCATGGGATCTTTCACACCCCCTGCGGAGGAGAGATGGTTTAAAGCCTCATCTGAAAGTCAGCAGCTCTGGTAATGTAGCACTGGACGATTATACTCAAGGGAGCAGGGCTGGAAGCTGGAATAATGTCACTCAGCACGGACTGAATTCCTGACTGAGACACAGTGACACAAGGGGGAGAGTGTGACAGAACGAGAGAATGGGAGAGGGAGAGAACGGGAGAGTGAATGAGAGAGAGAGAGAAGGAGAGTGTGAAAAAGAGGGTGAGGTCCTGTAGGGATTCTATGAAAGAGTGAGGGGGGAGAATGGGTGAGAGAGAGAGGGAGGGGGAGAATGGGTGAGAGAGAGAGAAAGAGGGAGAGAGCAAGAGGGAGAGGAGAGAGAGTGAGAGAAAGAGAGAGAGAGAAAAAGCAAGGAAGAGAAAGTGAGAGAGAGGAAAGTCAGTGAGAGAAAGGAGAGCAAGCGAGAGAGACAGAGGGGAAGAAAGAGTGTGAGATAGGGAGCAAGAAAGAGGAGAGATCCGGAGAGAGCAAGGGGGAGAGTTAGCGAGAGAGAGAGAGTGACGGGCAGAGAGAAAGAGGGAAAAACAAGAAGCAGCAGAGACACCTGGGCTCCCTCCTGAGTCTGGAAGTCAGTAAGATCCCAGTTTGTGAGGCGGGGCTGTCAGGGAACGGTGGGCAGCCTGCCACAGACACAATCACTTCCAATTAAACGCATTAGCCGCAGCACACATTGAGCAGATTCCAGTCCATTCCTTTGCCAACGCAGGCCACGTGGGAACAGGAGGGAGGCCATTCAGCCCTCCAAACGCTGCTGCCCCATTCAATTGCCTGAGTAAATTCTCTCAATCTCTGCAGCATTCACAGGGTGAGGGGGGGCTGGGGGGTTGGTGGAGTGGGGTGGGGGGAGGTAAGGGGGTTGGGAGGGGGGAGACATCCTGATTTCAACGACTCTTTGTGTCATTTACTGTTCATATTTTTTAAAAAATGTGGGACACAGGTGTCTTAGCCTTTCCTTTGGCAGCGTTCCAAGCTGAGATCGAAATATGCTGATCCCTGAAGAATTCCTGTTAGGTCCTCAAAAGCGGAGTAGAGTGTTCCGGAAGGACTGAGCTGCCGGAATTCTCAATCTCATAGCAAGAGCTGCGGAGATGGTGACTGGGAGACAGGGCAGTGGGAATTTTGATTTGATTTATTATTGTCACATGTATTAATAGTGAAAAGTGCTGTTTCTTGCACGCTGTACGGACAAAGCATACCGTTCATAGAGAAGGAAAGGAGAGAGTGCAGAGTGTAGTGTTACAGCCATTGCCAGGGTGTAGAGAAAGATCAACTTAACGCGAGGTAGGTCCATTCAAAAGTCTGACAGCAGCAGGGAAGAAGCTGTTCTTGAGTCGGTTGGTACGGGACCTCAGACTTTTGTATCTTTCTCCCAGTGGAAAAAGGTGGAAGAGAGAATGTCCGGGGTGCGTGGGGTCCTTCATTATTCTGGCTGCTTTTCCCGAGGCAGTGGGAAGTGTAGACAGAGTCAATGGATGGGAGGCTGGTTTGTGTGATGGATTGGGCTGCATTCACGACCTTCTGTAGTTCCTTGCGGTCTTGGGCAGAGCAGGATCCCAGACCAAGCTGTGATACAACCAGAAAGAATGCTTTCTATGGTGTATCTGTAAAAGTTGGTGAGAGTTGTAGCTGACGTGGCAAATTTCCTTAGTCTTCTGAGAAAGTAGAGGCATTGGTGGGGCTTTCTTAACTATAGTGTCGGCATGGGGGGGAGACCAGGACAGGGTGTTGGTGATCTGGACACCTAAAAACTTGAAGCTCTCGACCCTTTCTACTTCGTCCCTGTTGATGTAGACAGGGGCATGTTCTCCTTTACGGCTCCTGAAATCGATGACAATCTCCTTTGTTTTGTTAACATTGAGGGAGAAATCCCAACTGGAGAAAAGATAGATCTGGGACAAAACTTGGGATGCAGAACGAAAGTCCAGGTTGTGGTACAAGAAGGTGGGAGAGAGGGGGAACAGATGGTGGACTTGGGTGCGGAAAGGTGAGAGGAGTGGAACATAAACACCAGCATAGGCAGGTTGGGCCGAATGGCCTGATTCCGTTCCAATGCGGTCTCTCTATTTACAGGGTGGGAGGGAGTATTCCATCAGGATTGACACTGCGTAAGAGGGAATGGAGTGATCAGCATCGCACAGAAGGATAGCAGGACATGTGTCCGACTGGAACTCCGTCCTCAGTGTTGGATTGTCAGGGCCAACTTTCGACCAATTAGTAAATCTCACTTCCAAACATAATGATGGAATAAATATTAAAACCGCCATGAATTATTCAGTGTCCCAGCTAGTTTTATAGGCGTGAATTATTTAAAAGGGAGGCAGCTTAAAGAGCTGTTTAAACTAACTGGAGGCCCTTGTGAAGGCACATCAAACATTTCCAATGGGGAAAATGTTCACCGAGCATTTCCAGGAGGAGGTGGGAAGGCCCACCTTCAACCGTCCAACTGATGCCAACTAACTTGGCCCTTAAAGGTGGTAGCACAGGTGGAAAAGGTGGTGAAGAAAGCGTATGGCCTTCATCGGACGGGGCATGGGGTATAAAAGTTGGTAAGTTGTGTTACAGTTGTATAGAACGTTGGTTAGGTCACATCTGGAATTCCAATTCTGGTCACCACACCACCAGGAGGATGTGGAGGCTTTGGGGAGAATGCAGGAAAGGTTTACCAGGATGCTTCCTGGTATGGAGGGTCTCAGCTATGAGGAGAGATTGGGTTCCTGTGTCGTACTGTTCTTTGTTCTAGATCCGGGTTTGAACCTGTGACTCACGTCTACCATTTGGGGCTTGTCTCTCTGGGCAGCACTTAACCTGAGACATCCCTGAAGCTCCACATATTAATCCGTTTGCCACGTTGTTGAAGCTAGTGCTCCTTTTCACTGTCAGCTTGATGCCTTGTGAAGGTAGTTCCCATTTTGGCCTCAGGCCCCACTCTGCTCGCTGGCCTACAGCAGTTCCTCCGTTCAATTTTAATATTCTCTTTTTCCATTCCAAATTCCTCCCACCCTGATCTATGTCATCTCCTCCATCCCTACGTCCCCCCCCGAGACCTGGCCCCCCGAATGGGTGGCACAGTGGTCAGCACTGCTGCCTCACAGCTCTAGGGACCCGGGTTCGATTCCAACCTCGGGTCACTGTCTGTGTGGAGTTTGCACAATCTCCCCGTGTCTGCGTGGGTTTCCTCCGGCTGCTCCGGTTTTCTCCCACAGCCCAAAAGGTGGGTGTTTAGGTGGATTGGTTATGGCAAATTCTCCCTCAGTGTACCCAAACAGGCACCGGAGCGTGGCATCTAGGGGATTTTCACAGTAACTTCATTGCAGTGTTAATGCAAGCCTACTTGTGGCACTAATAAATACACATAAACTTAAGCCTCTTCTCCTTCCAACCTACCTCTGTGACACAGTGTTTGGTATCACTCTAGTGCACTAATGGGTCAGTGTTTGTAATCGATATCAATATAATTCCACTGTTAAAAATAAGTGTGGATTAAGTGGCTTGGCCATACTAAATTGCCCCGTAGTATCAGGGGGATTAGCAGGGTAAATGCATGGGTTGCAGAGATAGGGCCTGGGTGGGATTGTGGTGCAGACTCAATGGACCGAATGGCCTCCTTCCATACTTTCGGGTTCTACGGTTCTATCATTTCTGCTCCACCTGCTCCGGTCTGTTTCATATCCCTCCGTCCCACCACGCTACCATTGGCAGTTACAAGGACAGATACCTGGGCCCTAAGCTCTGCGATCTCCTCCCGAAACCTCTCCACACAATGGTTAGCTTCGCAGCTCCAGGGGCACGGGTTCGATTCCCGGCTCGGATCACTCTCTGTGATACAGAGTTCGCACATTCTCCCCGTGTCTGCGCGGGTTTCCTCCGGGTACTCCGGTTTCCTCCCGCAGTCCGAAAGATGGGTGTTTAGGTGGATTGACTATGCTAAATTCTCACTCAGTGAACCCGAACAGAGTGTGGGATTTTCACAGTAACTTCATTGCAGTGTTAATGTAAGCCTTACTTGTGACACTAATAAATACACATAAACTTAAGCCTCTTCTCTTTCCAGCCTATCTCTGTGACACAGTGTTTGGTATCACTCCAGTGCACTAATGGGTCAGTGTTTGTAATCGATATCATTTTTATTTAAGTGCCTCAGGATGTTTTGCTAGTTGTCACGTTGTTGGAAGTATAAGTAAATGCCTTCCTTCCTTTCTGGGTCATTCCAAATGCTGGAACGCACTCCCTAACAGCACAGTGGGTGGACCTACACCACAGGGACTGCAGTGAGTTCAAGAAGGCGGCTCCCCACCACCTTCTCAAGGGGCAGTTGGGGGTGGGCAGTAAATGTTGGCCCAGTCAGCGACACCCTCATCGCATAAGTGAATTTTATAAAGTCTTTCCCCCACTCTCGCTCCTGATTCTTCCTGAACATCCTTTGTTTCATCCCCATTCTCCTCCCTCCCTCCTCACTGGATGAATTTTGTAAGGGAGTTGGGAATAAGATTTGATTTTGATTTCATAGAATCCCTACAGTGCAGAAAGAGGCCCTTCGGCCCATCGAGTCTGCACCGAACACAATCCCACCCAGGCCCTACCCCTATACCCCTACATATTATACCCACTAATCTACACATCCCTAGACACTAAGGGGCAATTTCTTAGCACGGCCAATCAACCTAACCCGCACATCTTTGGACTGTGGGAGGAAACCTGTGCAGACACGAGGAGAATGTGCAAACTCCACACAGTCAGTGACCCGAGCCGGGAATCGAACCCAGGACCCTGGAGCTGTGAAGCAGCAGTGCTAACCCACTGTGCTACCGTGCCGCCCCTATCTAGTTTGATTTGATTTATTATTGTCACATGTATTAACATACAGTAAAAAGTATTGTTTCTTGTGCACTATACAGACAAAGCATACTGTTCATAGAGAAAGAAAGGAGAGAGTTCAGAATGTAGTGTTACAGTCATAGCTAGGGTGTAGAGAAAGATCAAGTTAATAGCTCCATTCACAAGTCTGACGGCAGCAGGGAAGAAGCTGTCCTTGACTCGGTTGGTACGTGACCTCAGGCTTTAGTATTTGAAGAATGGATAAGCCTTATTACTCGTACATAAGGAGAAAGCTGTGTGAAAGCTCACCTTTGCACAGGGAAACTATGAAGAGAAGATGTGCAGGTTGGGCCTGTATTCCCAATGCCTCTGGAAGATTCTGGGATTATCTGATTGATGTGTTTAAGATGGTTAAAGGACTTGATGGGGTAAACAGACAGAGAGTATTTCCTCGGGTGGGAGTTCTCTGGGGCAAAGGGGCAGGAGCTTAGAATTCAAGGCCGGCTGCTCATGGGTGATGTCGGGAAGTATCTCTCTACATGAAGGGGAATCGGGAATCCGGAATTCTCTCCCCAGCCAAATTGGCAAACTGAAAATATTCAAACTGGGGTGTTTGTACAGCTGGTGGGGATTTAGGTGGGTAAATGGTGTAGATCTAATTGAAAGTGGGTGGCACGGTGGCACATTGTTAACTCTGCTGCCTCACAGCGCCAGAGACCCGGGTTCGATTCCCAGCTTGGGTCACTGTCTGTGCATGTTCTCCCCGTGTCTGCGTGGGTTTCCTCCGAGTGCTCCGGTTTCCTCTCTCTCTCCAAAGATGTGCGGGTTAGGTGGATCAGCCATGCAAACTTGTCCCTTAGTGTCAGGGGGGACTAATTAGGGGAAATGCATGGGGTTAAAGGGATAGGACCTGGGTGGGGTGGCGGTCAGTGCAGACTCAATGGGCCAAATGGCCTCCTTCTGCACTGTAAGGATTCTATGAATTGTTGATAAGGCTCGAGGGATAGAATGGTTTCCTGTTCCTGTAACCTTGTGGCAGCATTGTGTCGCTGACCTGGGACACGTACATAAGAACATAAGAAATAGGAGCAGGAGTAGGCCATCTAGCCCTTTGAGCCTGCCCCGCCATTCAATAAGATCATGGCTGATCTGTTGTGGCTCAGTTCCACATTCCCGCCCTCTCCCCATAACCCTTAATCCCCTCTCTTATCAAGAACCCATCAACCCGCTTCTTAAAAATATTTAGCGAGGCAGCCTCCACCACTTCAACGGGCAGAGAATTCCAGAGATTCACCACCCTTTGAGTGAAGAAGTTCCTCCTCAACTCCGTTCTAAACTGCCCCTGTATCTTGAGGCTGTGCCCCCTAGTCCTGCTGTCCTTTCTAAGCGGGAAGAATCTCTCTACCTCTACCCTATCCATCCCCTTCATCATCTTATACGTCTCTATAAGATCCCCCCTCATCCTTCTAAACTCCAACGAGTACAGACCCAGTCTATTCAAACTCTCCTCATAACCTAACCCCCTCATCTCCGGTATCAGCCTAGTGAACCTTCTCTACACTCCCTCCAAGGCCAATATATCCTTTCGCAAATAAGGGGACTAAAACTGCACACAGTACTCCAGCTGCGGCCTCACCAGTGCCCTGTACAGCCGCAGCAAGACCTCCCTGCTTTTATATTCTATCCCCCTCGCTATGAAGGCCAGCATCCCATTAGCCTTCCTGACCACCTTCTGCACCTGCAGACTGGGTTTTTGCGACTCATGCACAAGGACCCCCAGGTCCCTCTGCACCGTAGCATGTTGCAACTTTTCACCTCTGTCTCATTGAGTTTCTTACCAGCTTAAGATAGCACTCCCCCCCTCATCCCGCCCTGCCCACTGACCTGCTCCACATAGTGGAGGTTCTGGATGGAGGGTGGGTGGGGGGGGATATGGTTTGACCCCCTCCCCCCCCCAGCTCTCCACTCTCCCTCCACTTGATAAAGCCCCCTCACTCAGGCTACCCGTCCAGGCTGCGTTGTAGCCTGGGCCTGCAGGTTTCCACGGCAACTACCAATCGAGAGGAGGCCCCCGCTGCCCGCCCAGAAGCCAATGGCCATCAACAGGGGCCTGGGCGGGCCTTGTAGCGGGTGAGCCAGCTGGCCAACCCTTTAACTGCCCGGATATCCGCCAGGTTAGTACGGTTAAAATTGCCCCCATTCCAAGGCTGGGATTGAGATGGGAAGTTGGATGGAATATTGTGTATATAAAGGGTAATAAAATTAGGGAGTGAATTTGGGAATATCTTGGTTCAGTTGGCAAGTCGCCGTGATTCCAAACAAGGATTCAGGAAACGATCAACATAAAAGGGATGGGTCATTCCAGAACACGGTAGCACAGCGGGTTAGCACGGCTGCTTCACAGCCCCAGGGTCCTGGGTTCGATTCCCGGCTCGGGTCACTGTCTGTGTGGAGTTTGCACATTCTCCTCGTGTCTGCGTGGGTTTCCTCCAGGTGCTCCGGTTTCCTCCCACTGTCCAAAGATGTGCGGGTTAGGTTGATTGGCCATGCTAAGAAATTGCCCCTTAGTGTCCAGGGATGCGTAGGTTAGAGGGATTAGTGGGTGTAATATATAGGGATATGGAGGTAGGGCCTGGGTGGGATTGTGTTGGGTGCAGACTCGATGGGCCAAAGGGCCTCTTTCTGCACTGTAGGGTTTCTATGATTCTATGAACATTCCTGCCCCGATGACCGATTCCGGGAGCGTCGAGCTCCCGATTAACGTTACTCCAAATCTTTGGATTGCGGAGTAACTAAGATATTTCCAGCGAGTTGTTGATTAGTAATGACGGGACAGGGAGGGTGGCTGGACTTCCAGCTTAACACAAAGGGACGGCTTTGTTGGATGAAAGGGAAACGGTAAAAGCCACTGCTTTGAGAGGAGTACAAGGGGACTGTTTTACAACTCCCATCGCAAGAGGCAGAATTTTCTCCCTCTTGTAATTCTAAAGTGGACGTCGCCATGGCAACCAGGCATCATCTCCATAAGAGCACACTTATCTCCGAAAGTCTGGAAGTCCGTTGAGAGTACGATTAGTCAGGAGCCAATGGCAACCACTTTGAGGTCGTTCGGGGCAGCCTTCCCACCGGAGAGGTTCGTTCCTGGCAGTCGGGTGTCCCCTTGTCTTTTCTCGCTGAGGTGTTTGATTCGTGATGTGATTCCGCTTAACGAGACCCGATACAGACTCGTCAGAAATCAGGGAGACCTTTGTGAATTTCTTTGGGCCGAAGGGCCTGTTTCCCGTGCTGTGTTGTTCATGAATTTCCGCTGGCTGCCCAAGAGGTGATTCTTTAACAGCGCGCCTCCAGTTGACGTTTCCATACAACGCTCTCGTAAAAATAGCGAGAAGGGACGACAAAGGCGCGCCTTCACACCGCCCGCCACAACGTCGAGTGACTCACCGGAACATTCTCAAACACGCAGCCGCTCACAAAGGGAGGCGAGGCTCGGGAAAGAGTCTTAGAAGAAGGAGGGAGGGTGTGGAGAGGGCTAGGGAGGGGAATCTAGCTCTCAGGGCCCCCACAGCTAAAAGCACGGCCATCAATGATGAGGCGATGGACGTTGGGGATGTAAGAACATAAGAAATAGGAGCAGGAGTAGGCCATCTAGCCCTTCGAGCCTGCCCTGCCATTCAATAAGATCGTGGCTGATCTGAAGTGGATCAGTTCCACTTTCCCGCCCTCTCCCCATAACCCTTAATCCCCTTGTCTATCAGAAACCTATCAACCCGTGACTTAAATATATTTAGCGAGGTAGCCTCCACCACTTCAACGGGCAGAGAATTCCAGAGATTCACCACCCTTTGAGTGAAGAAGTTCCTCCTCAACTCTGATCTAAACTGCCCTTTATCTTGAGGCTGTGCCCTCTAGTCCTGCTATCCTTTCTAAGCAGGAAGAATCTCTCTACCTCTACCCTATCCAACCCCTTCATTATCTTATACGTCTCTATAAGATCCCCCCTCATCCTTCTAAACTCCAACGAGTACAGACCCAGTCTATTTAGTCTCTCTTCATAGTCCAACCCCCTCATCTCCGGTATCAGCCTAGTGAACATCCTCTGCACTCCCTCCAAGGCCAAAATATCCTTGCGCAAGTGTGGTGACCAAAACCGCACACAGTACTCCAGCTGCGGCCTCACCAGTACCCCGTACAGTTGCAGCAAGACCTCCCTGCTTTTATATTCTATCCCCCTCGCTATAAAGGCCAACATCCCATTTGCCTTCTTGATCATGTACCAGAGGTCAGAACTGGAGGAAGGCAGAGATCTTGGGAAGTTATAGGAGTGGAGGAGGTTACAGAGATAGGGAGGGGGGTGGGGGAGGCCTCGGATGGATTTGAAAATGTGGATCCTTGAAATTAAGATAGAAACTAGAAACAGGAGGAGGCCATTTGGCCCTTCGAGCTTGTTCTGTCATTCATTTTGACTATAGCTGATCATCAAATTCAATATCCTGATCCCTTTAGCCCCGAGAGATATATCTAATTTCTTCTTGAAATCAAACAAGGTTTCGGCCTCAGCTACTTCCTGTGGGAGTGAATTCCACACATTCCCCACCTTCTGGGTGAAGAAACTTCTCCTCACCTCAGTCCTAAAAGATTTACCCCTTATCCTCAAACTCTGACCCCTAGTTCTGGACTCCCCCACCATCAGGAACATTCTTTCTGAATCTACCCTGTCTAACCCTGTTAGAATTCTATAAGTTTCTATCAGATCCCCTCTCACTCCTCTAAACTCCAGTGAATATAATCCTAACCCACTTAGTCTCTCCTCATATGACAGACCTGCCATCCCAGGAATCAGCCTGGTAAACCTTCGCTGTGCTCTCTCTATAGCAAGGACATCCTTCCTCAGATAAGGAGACCAAAACTGCTCACAATACTCCAGGTGTGGCCTCACCAACACCCTGTACAATTGCAATAAAACATCCCTATCCCTAAACTCAAATCCTCTCGCTATGAAGGCCAACTTACCATCAGACCGGGAGCAGGTTGAGATCAGTGAGCAAGAAGGTTGATGGGTGAGTGGGGCTTGGTGTCAGTCAGGGTACAGAAAGCAGAGATCGTGATGAACTCTGGGTTTTGCTAAGCTCTGGGCCCTGGCAGAATTTTCTTCCCTCTCCTGTTCTGTCTCAGCCAAGTGAACTCTTTTCCTTGTGTGATACCAAGACATTAAGCCTATTCAACCATTGCAGCATCACCGTTAGGTCCAAACCTCCTCACGTGGACGAGGAGGTCGCTAAGATGCACAGAGGCCCAGAGAAAGCTTGGCCTCCATGTCCATAGATTCCTGCAGGACAGGTGGGTAAGATGGTTAAGAAGGCATGTTGGATAAGAACATAAGAAATAGGAGCAGGAGTAGGCCAACTAGCCCTTCGAGCCTGCCCCGCCATTCAATAAGATCATGGCTGATCTGTCGTGTCTCAGTTCCACATTCCCGCCCTCTCCCCATAACCCTTAATCCCCTCTCTTATCAAAAGCCCATCAACCCGCGTCTTAAAAATATTTAGCGAGGCAGCCTCCACCACTTCAACGGGCAGAGAATTCCAGAGATTCACCACCCTTTGAGTGAAGAAGTTCCTCCTCAACTCCGTTCTAAACCGCCCCCCTTTATCTTGAGGCTGTGCCCCCTAGTCCTACTGTCCTTTCTAAGCGGGAAGAGTCTCTCCACCTCTATCCTATCCATCCCATTCATCATCTTATACGTCTCAATGAGATCTCCCCTCATTCTTCTAAACTCTAACGAGTACAAGCCTAGTTTATTCAGCCTCTCCTCATAGCTCAACCCCCTCAACTCCGGCATCAGCCTAGTAAACCTCCTCTGCACTCCCTCCAAGGCCAAAATATCCTTGCGTAAGTACGGCGCCCAAAACTGCACACAGTACTCCAGCTGCGGATAGGCAACAGAATATAGAACACAGAACAGTACCGCACAGGAACAGGCCCTTCGGCCCACAATGTTGTGCCAAGCATGATGCTAAATTAAACAAATCCCTTCTGCCTGCCCTAGCCCCACATCTCCTTACATATTCACGTGCTCCAGGGACCCGGGTTCGATTCCCGGCTTGGGTCACTGTCTGTGTGGAGTTTGCACATTCTCCCCGTGTCTGCGTGGGCTTCCTCCGGGTGCTCCGGCTTCCTCCCACAGTCTCAATATGATAAGATGGTTAAGAAGGCATGTTGGATAGGCGACAGAATATGGAACATAGAACAGTACAGCCCACAATGTTGTGCCAAGCGTGACACCAAATTAAACGAATCCCTTCTGCCTGCCCTAGCTCCATATCTCCTTGCATATTCATAGAACAAAGAACAACACAGCACAGGAAACAGGCCCTTCGACCCAACGAGCCCACGCCGCCATTTTAACATTGTGAGTCCCCTCCTCTACCCATGACCTTTGTCTGCACCTATTGGACTCCACAATAAAGGAACCATAACCAGATTGAGGGGAGACTAATTTAGGGACAATTTATTACCTCCAATCAGCCTAACAGCACATCTTTGGGGTGTGGGAGGAAACCGGAGCACTTGGAGAAAACCCACGCAAGCACGGGGAGAATGCGCAAACTCCCACAGACACCGGCCCAAATCCATGTGTCTGCACAGCAAACAGTGATAGTCACTGAGCTGTCGTCTTGCCCAGTATCTGGTCCAGTTTAAGCACACACTAACGACGTGAAACACTAGGCAACTCTCAAAGCAACATCCAAGAGCAGCCCTCGTACGACCCACCGCGTGTATGCCCCTCGTTGGACAACAAGGCGGACCGGATCGCCTGTGGATTAAAAAAAAATGTCAATAAACATACACAACATGTGCTTATTTAAAAGCCCCTTGAACACCTCGATTGTATCTGCCTCCACCACCCCCGGCAGCGCGTTCCAGACACCCAGCACTCTGTGTAAAAAAAACTTGCCCCTCACATCTCCTTTGAACTTCCCCCTCTCACCTTAAGTGCGTGGCCCCTGGTATTAGACATTTCAACTCTGGGAGAAAGGTTCTTGACCATCAGCCCTATCTATGCTTCTCCCAATTTTATAAACTTCTAACAGGTCTCCCCTCAGCCTCCACCACTCCAGAGAAAACAACCCTCGTTTGTCCAGCCTCTCCCTCTAGCTCATTCCCTCCGATCCAGGCAGCATATTTGCCTTTATTAACCGAGACATTGAGTATAAGAGCAGGGAGGTTATGAGGGTGGTGTATAAAACACTGGTTAGGCCACAGCTGGAGTACTGTGTGTGCAGTTCTGGTCACCACACTATAGGAAGGATGTGATTGCACTGGAGGGGGTACAGAGGAGATCCACCAGGATGCTGCCCTGGGATGGAGCGTTTCAGCTCTGATGGGAGATTGTGGGAGGAAACCGGAGCACCCGGAGGAAGCCCACGCAGACACGGGGAGAATGTGCAAACTCCACACAGACAGTGGCCCAAGGCCGGGAATCGAACCTACCCGGGTCCCTGGAGCTGTGAGGCAGCAGTGCTAACCACCGTGCCGCCAGTGCTCTGAGGACTTGGGCGAAAGCTTCTTCCAGTTGTCTGAAAATGGAGAACTGACACGGAAAATCTTTTGGAGTCACTCGAGGGCAGAATGGACTTTTCAGTTTTCCCGTCGGGCGGTTGTTAAAAGGAGGTTGGCTCGGGTCTCACAGGCAAGGGGACAATGAGAAATCTCACAGCACAGCGTGGAGGAGGAGCTGGTGAATGTGTATCCCTCAAGCACAAAAAACGGATTAGGACAGCCTGTGGGATCTTGCTGTGCAGAAATTGCCACATTGCAGCAGAGACCACGCTTTGACAAGAAAAGTACGTCATGGCTGTAAAGAGCTTAGCGATGTCCTGCAGCACTGGAGAAATTCAAATTCTTTCACCTCCATCCTTGGGGTATCAAAGAACGAAGACCAGGACAGCGCAGGAACAGGCCCTTCGGCCCTCCCAGCCTGCGCTGGCCATGCTGCCCGACTGAACTGAAACCGTACGCGCTTAGGGAGCCCGTATCCTTCCACTCCCATCCTATTACAAAGGGTCGTGAATGTAGCCCAGTCCATCTCATGGCCAATCCACCTAAGCTGCACGTCAAAGAACGAAGGACAACCCAGCACGGGAAACAGGCCCTTCGGCCCAACGAGCCCGCGCCGCCATTTTAACACTGTGAGTGCCCTCCTCCTACCTTTGTCTACGCCTGTTGGACTCCACAATAACGGAAGCATAACCAGATTGAGGGAAGGCTAATTTAGGGACAATTTTTTAGCGCCAGTAACCACATGATTGGAGTGTGGGAGGAAACCGGAGCACCCAGAGGGAACAGACACGGAGAGAATGTGCAAACTCCAGTGACCCCGAGCCAGGAATCGAACCCGGGTCCCTAGCGTTGTGAGGCAGCACCGTGCCACCGTGCCGCCCCTTCACAGAAGTTCTCTTGTTACCCACTGTGTTTTCCTCACTTTGAACCACTTATTATAAGATTACCAGCGTCCTCATAACCACCCAGCGATACTCCACTCCGATGCTAATTTAGCTGCTCTGGCCCGCTTGTAAGCATTGCCGTGTTGGGGTGACACACATTGTCCCAGACGGAAAGGACAATGGCTTGTCTCTCCGTGTATGCACTCTCGCTATCTCCGAGAAACACCAAGCATCGCTGGCAGCGACACTGCCAAGGAGACGTCCGTACAAAACATGAAACTGAAGCAGTTCTCGAGTCAGAGCAAAAGCTCTGGGTTTGTTGGAACCAGATCTCGCCGTCAGGACTCGGATTAATCCCCAATGACGCAAGAAATGAAATAAAACCAAGAGTTTCAGTATTTAGAACACTGCGCAACCTCACCATATCAATGACTCAAGCCAGAGTGAATTATATTCATTGTCTAGCCAGTCTTGTCACATCAGACACTTCACCAGCAATGGGAAATAGATCCCTCTGCCTGCAACCAACATTCCAAACGGATCTCACAGGATTCCTCGTCCCTGGATAATTGGTACCCAATATGGATGTTTTTTCACAGAGGGTGGTGAGTGTCTGGAAGGCGCTGCCCAGGGAGGGGGTGGGAGAGGGTACAATAGCAGCATTTAAGGGGGCAATTGGACAAATATTTTTTGATTTGATTTGATTTATTATTGTCGCGTGTATTAACATACAGTGAAAAGTATTGTTTCTTGCGCGCTATACAATCAAAACATACCATTCGTAGAGAAGGAAAGTAGAGGGTGCAGAATGTAATCATAGAAACCCTACAGGGCAGAAAGAGGCCCTTCGGCCCATCGAGTCTGCACCGAACACTATCCCACCCAGGCCCTACCCCCCTATCCCTACATATTATACCCACTAATCCCTCTAACCTACACATCCCTGGACACTAAGGGGCAATTTCTCAGCACGGCCAATCAACCTAACCCGCACATCTTTGGACTGTGGGAGGAAACCGGAGCACCCGGAGGAAACCCACGCAGACACGGGGAGAATGTGCAGACTCCACACATACAGTGTGGTGAGTGTCTGGAAGGCGCTGCCCAGGGAGGGGGTGGGAGACGGTACAATAGCAGCATTTAAGGGGGCAATTGGACAAATATTTTTTGATTTGATTTGATTTATTATTGTCCCTTGGTTTTTGGGAGACTAGTCAAGGTAAATGCATGGGGTTATGGGGCCTGGGTGGGATAATCGGCCTCTTTCTGCACTGGAGGATTCTATGATTCTGCGAACTAAATCTGATCGGACCCACTGCCCCCCCTCTCTCTTCAGAAATCTATTTTGCTGCCCCCCCCCCACCCCCCCATCCACCATATTTCAATCATCTTCTCCCCACAACCAGTCACTATCCTCGTGCAGCGTGAATAGTTGCTCCGTGGGCCGGTACAGTGGGGTTAGCGCTGCTGCCTCACAGCGCCAGGGACCCCGGGTTCGATTCCCGGCTCGGGTCACTGTCTGCATGGAGTCTGCACATTCTCCCCGTGTCTGCGTGGGTTCCCTCCGGGCGCTCCGGTTTCCTCCCACACCCCAAAGATTGTGGGGGGGTTAGGTGGATCAGCCATGATAAATTGCCCCTTAGTGTCAGGGGGGTTAGCTGGAGTAAATACGGGGATAGGGCCTGGGTGGGATTGTTGTCGGTGCAGGCTCGATGGGCCGAATGGCCTCCTTCTGCACTGTAGGGATTCGATGAATAAAAATTGATATTCTTGTATCTGTCCTGTTGGGTGCAAGTTGAAAAACTTCGACAACATGTGGCTTTTTTGTCAGCAATATTCAACGTTCAACGATATCTTCAGCAAGATCGAGAGGAGGCCATTCAGCCCATTGAGCCTGTTCCTCCAATCGATGGTTTTCCTGTGATCCTTCTTGGTCCCATTTCCCTTCATCCCAACAGGAATTTCTCAACCTCAGCTTTGAAATGAATTGAGGTTCAGTTTTCAAACGGGAGACTCGAGCCGGCCGGATATGCGGAGAAGGGTTTCCTGCTCCCGGAATAACTGCTTCCCAATTTCCCACCCAGTCCCTGAATCCCTCATTCCCAAACCAGCGGAGATAACTTCCTTCCGTCTGTGCCCCACATGTCTTGAAATCATTGAAACCTACAGTGCAGAAGGAGGCCATTTGGCCCATCGAGTCTGTACTGACCACAATCCCACCCAGGCCCCATCCCCATAACCTCATGCGCTTACCCTAGCTAGTCCCCTTGGCACTAAGGGGCAATTTCAGCACGGCCAATCCACCTAACCTGCACATCTTTGGGCTGTGGGAGGAAACCGGAGCACCCGGAGGAAACCCACGCAGACACGAGGAGAATGCGCAAACTCCACACAGACAGTGACCCCGAGTCAGGAATTGAACCCAGGTCCCTGGCGCTGTGAGGCAGCAGTGCTAACCACTGTGCCACCGTGCCATGCTGGAAGGTATAAGTATATATGTGTTGGAATACTCTCCGCTTGCCTGGATGGCTGCAGCTCGAGTAACACTCCTGAAGCTCCACACCGCCCAGGACAGAGCGGCCCAGCTGGATCAGCTCCCCATCCACAAACATTCACTCCCTCTCCCCCAGGGGTAAAAGGCAGGGGCAATAAATGCTGACTCTCGCTAGAGAGACTCCGGACATTCTCCAGACTCTCTCTCTGTCTCCAGACTGTCCCTATCTCCCTCTCACTATCTGGACACTCTCTCTCTCTCTCTTTCTCCCCCCATACATGCCATCTCTCGCTCTGGACACTTTCCATCTCTCTCTGCCTTTCTCTCTCCAAACATTCACTCTCTCTGGACAATCTCTCTTTCTCTCTCTCTCTCTCTGGGCATTCTCTTTCTCTCCCTCTCTCTCCGCCTCTCTCTCTCCAGACACACTCTCTCTCTCTCTGCACTCTCTCTCTCTCTCTCTCTCTCCACACACTCTCTCTTCACACATTCTCCCTCTCTCTCTGCACTCTCTCTCTCTCCGCATACTCACTTTCCCTCTCTCTCGCACACACTCTCTCTGCACACTCTCTATCTCTCTCTCTCTCTCTCCACGCACAGCCTCTCTCTCTCTCGCATGCACTCTCTCTCTCCACACACTCTCTTTCTCTGCACACTCTCTCTCCCTGCGCACTCTCTCCCTTTCTCTTGCACACTCTTTCTCTCTTCACACACTCTCTTTCTATTCTCTCTCTCTCTCTCCCTCTCTCTGCTCCCCCCCCCCCCCCGCCACCCTTTCTCTGGACACTCTCTCTCTCTCTCTGGACAATCTCTCTTTCTCTCTCTTGTTCTCTCTGCACACACCCTCGCTCTCTCTCTCCACAGACTTTCTCTCTCTCACACACTCTCTCTCTCTGCACACTTTCTGTCTCCCACCACTCTATCTCTTTCTCCGCATACACTGTCTCTCTCACCACACACACACACACACTCTCCACGTGCACACTCTATCTCACTGCACCCTCTCTCTCTCTCTCTCCCTCTCTCTTTGGGCACTCACTCTCTCTCTCTCTGCACACTCTCTCCAGACCCTCTCTCTTTCTCTCTCTCTCTCTCTCTGCACACACTCTCTCTCCCTATCTCCAGACACTCTCTCTCTTTCTCTCTCTCTCTCTTCAGACTCTCTCTCTCCCTCTCTCCGCATACACTCTCTCTCTCTAGACACTTTCTCTTTCTCTCTTTCTCTCTCTCTTTCCATTACACACTCTCTCTCTCTCCACACACAATCTCCCTCTCTCTGTACACTGTCTCTCTCTCCACAAAGTCTCTCTCTCCGCACATACTTTCTCTCTCTCCACACACAGTCTCTTTCTCTCTCTCTCTGCGCACACGCTCTCTGTCCACATACTATCTCTCTCTCTCTCTCCCCATACTCTGTCTCTCTTTCTCTCTCTCTCCAGACACTCCTTCTCTCCCTCTCTCTGCGCACTCTCTCTCTCTCTCTCTCTCTGGATACACTCTCTCTCACCAGGCACTTTCTCTCTCTCTCTCTAGAAACTCTCTCTCTTTCTCTGTGCACTCTCTCTCTCTCTCTCTAGAAACTCTCTCTCTTTCTCTGTGCACTCTCTCTCTCTCTCTCTAGAAACTCTCTCTCTTTCTCTGTGCACTCTCTCTCTCTCTCTCTAGAAACTCTCTCTCTTTCTCTGTGCACTCTCTCTCTCTCTCTCTCCCCCCACACGCTTTCTCTTTCTTGCACACTCTCCCTCTCTCCGCACACACTCTGTCCCTCTCCCTCTCTCTCTCTGTCTGTACTCACACTCTCTCTCTTTCTCCGCACACTCTCTCTCTGTCTCTGGACCCTCTCTCTCTATCTCTCACTGGACACTTTCTCCCTCTCTCTTTAACCCATCCTCAAATCCCCAAACCCTCAAGCTCACCCCGAGGTCAGGAACTCTTTGGAATTCAGTTCCCCCCTTCCTGCAGCTGGTATTGCCGGAACATTCCGCCCTCTGGCCGCGAACCCAGAGGGACATCATGCCCCGGCAGTGAGACGATGAGGGGGGTAGGAGGAAGGCGTAACACCCCCCCCCCTCCCCAGCACAGACTAGCTGGGCCGAACGGCCTGCGTCTGTACTAGCCCTTTGCGAATCCGTGAATGGAAATGGATTGGCTGTGGGTTTTCCCTACGGGATCCAGTTTATCCTCGGGAAGTCTCAGATCCAAACCAAGTCTTTACAAAATTGGCCGTTTTGGGTCCAATCGAATGGAAATGAAGCTGTTTTTTTATTGTTGTGGGTAGGTGGGATTCGGGGTGTGTGGCAGCTGTCAGCAAAATCCTTCTTCAGCGAGTATTTTGTGTGAGTTTTATTGGCAGTCACAACTACTGCCAAAACACAGCAGATCAAATGATCTGTGAAAGGCGGACAGCCTTGAGTACCCATTTATTCAGCTCCAGGCAAAGCCCCTCTCTCTCTAATTTGACACGACCACCTGAAGAACGTCACCAAAGGTTGGAAAGGACAGGAGTGAAGCTGAGTGAATCAGCTAGGCCGCACCCAGAGTTAGCAAGGACCAGGTAGCCACGGCAGCCATTCAGGCCGAGCCCTGTACCTGGGCCCGGTCACTCCAGACCAGCGGGACTAGGCCCCGCGCAAAACCCTGACCACAATTCCAGCTGCTGCTGCTGTGAACATAAGAACATAAGAAATAGGAGCAGGAGTAGGCCATCTAGCCCTTCGAGCCTGCCCCGCCATTCAATAAGATCATGGCTGATCTGTCGTGGATCAGTTCCACATTCCTGCCCTCTCCCCATAACCCTTAATCCCCTCTCTTATCAAAAACCCATTAACCCGCGTCTTAAAAATATTTAGCGAGGCAGCCTCCACCACTTCAACGGGCAGAGAATTCCAGAGATTCACCACCCTTTGAGTGAAGAAGTTCCTCCTCAACTCCGTTCTAAACCGCCCCCCCCTTTATCTTGAGGCTGTGCCCCCTAGTCCTACTGTCCTTTCTGAGCGGGAAGAGTCTCTCCACCTCTATCCTATCCATCCCATTCATCATCTTATACGTCTCAATGAGATCTCCCCTCATTCTTCTAAACTCTAACGAGTACAAGCCTAGTTTATTCAGCCTCTCCTCATAGCTCAACCCCCTCAACTCCGGTATCAGCCTAGTGAACCTCCTCTGCACTCCCTCCAAGGCCAAAATATCCTTGCGCAAGTACGGCGACCAAAACTGCACACAATACTCCAGCTGCGGCCTCACCAATGCCCTGTACAGCTGCAGCAAGACCTCCCTACTTTTATATTCAATCCCCCTCGCGATGTGAGGATTTGTGAAAGGATATATAGGCCTTGGAGGGAGTGCAGAGGAGGTTCACTAGGCTGATACCAGAGATGAGGGGGTTGGACTATGAAGAGAGACTAAATAGACTGGGTCTGTACTCGTTAGAGTTTAGAAGGCTGAGGGGGGATCTTATAGAGACATATAAGATAATGAAGGGGATAGAACATAGAACATTACAGCGCAGAACAGGCCCTTTGGCCCACGATGTTGGGATGGATAGGGTAGAGATAGAGATTCTTCCCGCTTAGAAAGGATAGCAGGACTAGAGGGCACAGCCTCAAGATAAGTGGGGGGGGGGCAGTTTAGAACGGAGTTGAGGAGGAACTTCTTCACTCAAAGGGTGGTGAATCTCTGGAATTCTCTGCCCGTTGAAGTGGTGGAGGCTGCCTCGCTGAATATATTTAAGTCACGGGTAGATAGGTTTCTGATAGACAAGGGAATTAAGGGTTATGGGGAGAAAGCGGGAAAGTGGAACTGATCCACTTCAGATCAGCCATGATCTTATTGAATGGTGGGGCAGGCTCGAAGGGCTAGATGGCCGACTCCTGCTCCTATTTCTTACGTTCTTACGCTCCCACCAAACCTGTCCAGGCATCACCGGAGATGGTGAAGGAGTTTGAAAAGTCAGTTCTCGTTTGTAAACTTGCCAGGAGGAGGTGCCCAGCCTCCTGGCATCCTTGTGCCCTACACACGCTGGTGTTCCAGAGGTCGGGGGTGGGAGCTGTCTTGCCGGAGATGGGGGGGGGGGGGCGCATCTCCTCCAATGATGGGGGCATTGAGAGAGCTGAGGGTGAGGGAGCGAGCAGGAGAAGAGGCCATTGTAGCAGCCAGACGAGACAATGGTGGTAGCGAGGTTCCAGGAGGGTGAGCTATGGAGGTTTCTTTGACTGGAATCCTCCATCCTTACCCCCTCTGTGACTCTCCTCATCTCAACAAATCCTCCTCGGTCTCGGTGTGAGGCCTCAGACAGAGCGTGAGGCAGCCTCTGGAGCAGGAAGCCTCTCTGTACTCCGACCGTACCTAGAATGGAGCGCACCACCTCAGGTGCTGCAACCTCTTCTGGCATCTCGCCAACCTTCCATGGTCCACCGCAGCCAGAGGGGGCAGGAGCAGTGGTGCCAACCTGCTGGCAGTATGCCCGCATTGTAGCAAGATGCCCCGGGGAGGTCCATCTTCACTTGGTGCACAAGGGGGCACCTTGACAAATGGGATGGGAATAGAGGGATATGCTCCCCGGAAGGGGGTTTTAGTTCAGTGGGGCAGCAGGGTTGGTTCAGGAGGGCCGAAGGGCCTGTTCCCGTGCTGTAATTTGTACATTGCCTTCCTGTCAGAGTTTAGATTGGCTGAGCCCAGAAACCGCACAATCAGGTGAGACAAGCGTGGACACCCCCGCATCAACCCCATCGCCATGGTGACAGACATCCTCAGGATGTGGTTGGCTGTCACTCTCTCTGAATGAGGGGTGGGGAGGTCCTGAGCACAAACACTTCCTGAGTGGGAGACGTCCACGATTCCGAGCTCGTAAACAGGAATGTGTGGCGAACGTCGGCAGCTCAGAAACCTGGGGGTGGGAGTGTGGGCAGGGGCACTGGGATGTTGTTCCCAGTGACCCCTCACTCGCTGAGTGACCTCACCGCCCCAGTGACCCCTCACCCCCTGAGTGACCTCACCTCCCCAGTGACCCCTCACTCGCTGAGTGACCTCACCTCCCCAGTGACCCCTCACTCCCTGAGTGACCTCACCCCCGCAGTGACCCCTCACTCCCTGAGTGACCTCACCCCCGCAGTGACCCCTCACTCACTGAGTGACCTCACCCCCCCCGTG
>NC_137358.1:17986262-18196262 GCF_965287045.1 Carcharhinus amblyrhynchos
GGCCGGGGGGGTGGGGGAGTGGGGTGGGGGGGAGGTTCTCTAAGATGTCGATGGTCTAACTTCAAACTGGCAAAGGGGAGGGGGGGGGGGGTTGAGGCCTCAGTTTAACATGGCACAGTGTAGCGCTGGCTCAATACTGGGCCCGCGTGCCAGCCTTGAGCTCAAACCACTTGGAAACCGGGCAGATGACAGATTTCTCCTCCCGGGTCCTCAGGCAGCGGAGATGGTTTTCAAAGCAGGCCTCAGGGCGGAAGGGATGAGTTAAGCAGCCTCCCCTCCCCTCCCCTCCCCCTGCCCCCACCCCCCGTGACCCTGCCCCCTTCGCTATGCCTGGCTGCTGTCCAAGCGTGAGGCGCAAGTAACTCCGCAGAACTGGTCACGTAGCGACAACTCTGGTGTTAGCCGAGAAAATTGGAGCTAGAAATTGTCAAATAGAAGTGTCGACGTGCGAAAGAACAGTTTGCGACAACGCAGCCTGGCACTTTGACATCACAGTGTCAGCTTTTCAATATTGGCCTATTCTCCAACTCCAAAATGGCTGCCGTTCAACATGTGGACACTCTGGGATTGTTCCGCCATATTGGATAAGGGGCGCGCACCCGTCCCTAAGGCGGACATTACACTATTTTAATAGAATAGAATCGTAGACTCCTACAGTGAAGATGGAGGCCATTCAGCCCATCGAGTCTGCGCTGACCACAATCCCACCCATTCCCACACATTTCCCCTTGACACTAAGGGGCAATTTAGCACAGCCCATCCAACTTACCACCACATCTTTCAGACTGTGGGAGGAAACCCACACAGACACTGGGAGAATGTGCAGACTCTGCGCAGACAGTGACCCGAGGCCGGGAATCGAACCCAGATCCCCGGCCTTGTGAGGCAGCGGTGCTAACCACTGTGCCACCGTGCCGCGCCATCCAAATAACTGACAAAACGGCTACTTCTGTGGCATCATTTGTGGTAGAGTGGACAACCATCTCCACCTCTGGCACCGAACCGGGAAACCGAGCTCGGAACACTAGCCAATTACTTCCACGTGAGGAACCATCTCAATCGTCGCTGCTTCTGGCTCCCTCGACCCTGAGATCCCCGGCCTGTGACCACCCCCTTCAAGTCCTGAGATCCATCGCTCCAGGCCTCACGATCCTGAATCCAGGACCACCCACCCCCCCCCACCAGGCCGTGAGCTCCGGACTCTGAGACATTTGATGACCATTCCTGCCATTGAGATGTGAATGTATAAAGGTGATGGCCCTGGCTTTGCGCAGTCAGGCTTCCCGTGGGGTCACTGGCGCGGGGAGGGGGTGAGAGGGTTTGAGTGTTAACCGTGCTGGCATGGGACCGCCATCAGATAAAACTGCGTCTCCTCCTGTAAGAGAAGGAATTACTTTGAATCAGAGAATCTCTACAGTGCAGAAGAGGCCATTTGGCCCATCAGACCCATATTGACTCTCCCAAAGAACATCTTACCCAGGCCCACCCCGCACCCTGTCCCCGTAACCCCGCACATTTACCCCACTAATCCACCTAACCTACACATCCCGGGATAGAACATAGAACACTACAGCACAAACAGGCCCTTCGGCCCACAAAGTTGCGCCGATCCTATCCCTACCTACCAGGCCTATCTATAACCCCCAATCCCATTAAATCCCATATACTCATCCAGAAGTCTCTTAAAAGACCCCAGCGAGTTCGCCTCTACCACCACCGACGGCAGCCGATTCCACTCACTCACCACCCTCTGAGTGAAAAACTTACCCCTGACATCTCCTCTGTACCTGCTCCCCAGCACCTTAAACCTGTGTCCTCTCGTAGTGACCATTTCAGCCCTGGGAAATAGCCTCCGAGAATCCACCCTATCTATTCCTCTCAACACTTTATAAACCTCTATCAGGTCGCCTCTCAACCTTCGTCTCTCCAGGGAGAAGAGTCCCAGCTCCCTCAACCTATCTTCATAAGGCATGCCTCCCAATCCAGGCAACATCCTTGTAAATCTCCTCTGCACCCTCTCAATAGCTTCCACATCCTTCCTGTAGTGAGGCGACCAGAACTGCGCTCAGTACTCCAAGTGGGGTCTGACAAGCGTCTTATAAAGTTGCAGCATTACCTCCCGACTCCTAAACTCAATCCCTTGATTAATGAAGGCTGGAGACGGTTACAGAGATAGGGAGAGTTGTTCGGGCTGGAGGAGGATACAGAGATAGGGAGGGTTGTAGAGACTGATGGAGGTTACAGAGATAGGGAGGGTTGTAGAGACTGATGGAGGATACAGAGATAGGGAGGGTTGTAGAGACTGATGGAGGATACAGAGATAGGGAGGGTTGTAGAGACTGATGGAGGTTACAGAGATAGGGAGGGTTGTAGAGACTGATGGAGGATACAGAGATAGGGAGGGTTGTAGAGACTGATGGAGGATACAGAGATAGGGAGGGTTGTAGAGACTGATGGAGGTTACAGAGATAGGGAAGGTTGGAGGGGCTGGAGGAGGTTACAGGGATAGGGAGGGGTTTTGGAAAGGTGAGGTGAGGTTGAACGGGAGGGTGTTATTGGAGGCAGTGACAGGGAGCACACTGGGTGCTGAGGGGAGTGAGATTTACTGTGAGTTGATGCAGGGAGTTCTGGATGAGTTCAGATCGGTTTGTTCTCACTGTTCTGCCTGAGCTCTGTTCTCTGTGAGGAAGTTACAGTTGGATCATTAATTTAATCCATCGCTCACTCACTGGAAACCTGTACAGTAAGAATGTTCTCTTCTGTTTGAATAAAGCAGTGTTTCCTCATTGAGAAGCTCAGTATCGGTGCAGGGCGCCTGTGTAATCTTATACATTCAATGGTACTTCATCGAATGCTGCTTTCCACCAATAATTACCCTCCATTCTCTTCATCGTCCAATGAATAAGGTGATCTGACAGCCCTACTAAAGCAGGCATCTGATTGGTGCAACTCATTGCTATTGGCTTCCAACTGAGCCCTTCTGGCTACCCAGAATGCAATGGCTGCCTAGCCACCGGCCCCTGGGCCCCGCTCGCCGTTGGTGGCGACGATGGGTCAGTTTATATAACTCTGCCTTAAATTCTGCCCCACCCAGGGGGTCTCTGACCCACACACACTGTCTGCAGGGTCCGCCTGGATTGCTTCATAGGACAGAGGCTGATAAAAATCAGAAAGAGAGGCACTTTCAACTAGTACAGGCTCCATCCTCACAGCCCGCCCCTCACTGTAACTGTACCTCGAATTCTGTTTCTGCACATCCTCCCCCCGGCTCTCTGGGGCCCACGGTCTCTACATCCTGCTTCTCAATCGAGGCTTCAATCTTATCTATCAGAAGGTGGTGGTGAGCTGCCTTCTTGAACTATTGCACACACACACACACACACACACTCACACATACACACACTCACACACACTCACACTCACATTCACACACACACTCACTCACATTCACACACAAACACACTCACACACTCACACACACATACATTCTCACACACAAACACACACACACTCATACACACACACTCACAAACACACACTCACACACTCACACGTACACACTCACACACACACACACTCACACTCACACTCACACTCACACACACACACTCACACTCACACACACACACTCACACTCACACACACTCACACTCACACACACTCACACACTCACACACACTCACACACTCACACACACTCACTCACATTCACACACAAACACACTCACACACTCACACACACATACATTCTCACACACAAACACACACACACTCATACACACACTTACAGTCACACACACAAACTCACACACACACTCATACACACACTCACAAACACACACTCACACACTCACACATACACACTCACACACACACTCACACTCACACTCACACACACACAAACTCACACACACACTCATACACACACTCACAAACACACACTCACACACTCACACATACACACTCACACACACACTCACACTCACACTCACACACACACAAACTCACACACACACTCATACACACACTCACAAACACACACTCACACACTCACACATACACACTCACACACACACTCACACTCACACACACACACACACACACTCACACTCACACACACACACTCACACTCACACACACACTCACACACACACACTCACACACTCACACATACACACACACTCACACACTCACACACTCTCACATACACACACTCACTCACACTCACACACACACACACACTCACACACACACTCACACACATTCACAAACACACACACACACTCACGCATACACTCACTCACACTCACACACTCACACTCACACACTCACACTCACACACTCACACTCACACACACTCACACACTCACACTCACACACTCACATACTCTCACATACATACACTCACTCACACACTCACACTCACACACACACACACTCACACTCACACACACACTCACACACATTCACAAACACACACACACACTCACGCATACACTCACACTCACACACTCACACTCACACACTCACACTCACACACACACACACACTCACACACTCACACTCACACACTCACACTCACACTCACACTCACACACACACAAAGATTTTTTTAATTCTTCCATCGTTCACAGGGGTTATGGGCTGGTCAGCATTTATTGTCCATCACTAATTGCCCCTGGAGTCAACCATTGCTGTGTCCCTGGAGTCACATGTAGGCCAGAGTGGGTAAGAATGGCAGATTTCCTTCCCTTCGGGTTCGATTCCCGGCTCGGGTCACTGTCTATGTGGGGTTTGCACATTCTCCCCGTGTCTGCGTGGGTTTCCTCCGGGCGCTCCAGTTTCCTCCCACAGTCCAAAGATGTGCGGGTTAGATGGACTGGCCATTTTATATTGACCAGGGGGGATTAAGGTAAATATGTGGGATTCTGGGAATAGGGTTTGGGTGGGAGTGTGGTCGGTACAGACTCGATGGGCCGAATGGCCTCCTTCTGCACCGCAGGGATTCTATGATTGATTCCAACCAGCAGAGAGATATTCCCATTGACTCCAGTTTTGCTCGGGCTCAGTCAAATGCTGCCTTGATTGTCAGAGGATACAGCGAGGTGTTGGAGACTTGGGTGGAGAAAAGTCAGATGGAGTTTAATCCGGGCCAGTGTGGGATAATGCATTTTGGAAGGTCCAGCGCATGTAGGAATTATACAGTAAATGGTAGAACCCTTAGGAATATTGACAGGCAGAGAGATCTGGGTGTACATGTCCACCGATCACTGAAAGTGGCAATGCAGGTGGAGAAGGTAGTCGAGAAGGTGTACGGCATACTTGCCTTCATGGGTCAGGTCATTGAGTATCGAAATTGGCGGGTCGTGCTGCAGCTGTACAGAACCTTAGTTAGACCTCATTCAGAATATTGTGTACAATTCTGGTTGCCACACTATCAGAAGGATGTGGATACTTTGGAGAGGGCACAGGAGAGGTTTACCAGGATGTTGCCTGGCCTGGAGGGTATTAGCTATGAGGAGAGGTTGGAGAAACTCAGTTTTGGTCTCACTGGAATGATGGAGATTGAGGGGGCGACCTGATAGAGGTTTACAAGATTATGAGCGACACGGACAGAGTGGATGCTCTTTCCTAGGGTAGAAAAGTCAAGTACTAGGGGACAGGGGTTTAAGGTGCGTGGGGGAAAGTTTAGAGGAGATGTGCGAGACAAGCTTTTTACACAGAGGGTGGTGAATGTCTGGAAAGCGCTGCCCGGGGAGGGGGTGGGAGCGGGTATGATAGCGGCATTCAAGGGGCAATTAGACAAATACATGAGTAGGACGGGAATGGAAGGATACGGACTCTGTAAGTGCATACGGTTTTAGTTTAGGCATCATGATCGGGGCAGGCTTGGAGGGCCGAAGGGCCTGTGTTGTACTGTTCTTTGTTCTTTGATGTCACGGACTATCACTGTCGCCACACCCATCCCCTCCCCCTGGCCGATGTCAATGCAAATAAGGACCAGGAACAGATTCCCAATCAGATTCAGAAAAATGGGGAACACTGAACTGTGTACAGTTCTGGTCACCCTGTTATAGAAAGGATATTAAACTAGAAAGAGTGCAGAAGAGATTTACTAGGATGCTACCGGGACTTGATGGTTTGAGTTATAAGGCGAGGCTGGATAGACTGGGACTTTTTTCTCTGGAGTGTAGGAGGCTGAGGGGTGATCTTATAGAGGTCTATAAAATAATGAGGGGCACAGATCAGCGAGATAGTCAATATCTTTTCCCAAAGGTAGGGGAGTCTAAAACTAGAGGGCACAGGTTTAAGGTGAGAGGGGAGAGATACAAAAGTGTCCAGAGAGGCAATTGTTTCACACAGAGGGTGGTGTGTGTCTGGAACAAGCTGCCAGAGGTAGTAGTAGAGGCGGGGACAATTTTGTCTTTTAAAAAGCATTTAGACAGTTACACGGGTATGATGGGTAAAGAGGGATGGGCGGCACAGTGGGTTAGCACTGCTGCTTCACAGCGCCAGGGTCCTGGGTTCGATTCCCAGCTCAGGTCACTGTCTGTGTGGAGTTTGCACATTCTCCTCGTGTCTGCGTGGGTTTCCTCCGGGTGCTCTGGTTTCCTCCTACAAAGATGTGTGGGTTAGGTTGATTGGCCGTGCTAGGAAATTGCCCCTTAGTGTCCAGGGATGTGTAGGTTAGAGGGATTAGTGGGTATAATATGTAGGGATATGGGGGGAGGGCCTGGGTGGGATTGTGTTCGCCGCAGACTCGATGGGCCGAATGGCCTCTTTCTGCACTGTAGGATTCGATGATTCTATGAGGGACACGGAACGCGGGCAAATGGGATGAGCTTTATGGTAAAAACTGGGCAGTATGGACAAGTTGGCCCTGTTTCCAGGCTGTAAACCTCTATGACTATGACTGAAAGTAAACTATTTGTGACTGGAGTGAGCTGTAATGGAACACACATTGGGAGCAAGCGGGCAGCTTGCCTCTGGCAGACATCACAGTGATCAGACTGAGCAGGTTAACCTCTTTGAGGACTGAGTGTTATTTTAAACACGCACCCTCATTAACTGCTGGAAATGATTTTCCTTTGCTGTTTCCAATCGCCTGTTCCATCCAATCACACAGTCATGATCTAATTGATGTCAATTAGAGTCAGTTTTAAACCTAGTATTGATCCCTGGGCCAGTGCAGTTCATCCTTTCCTCCCCCCCCATCACTCTGATTTCACTCCTCTCTGGGGTAACACATCCCCTGGAGCTGCTCTGCGAACGGGCGGACAGTTTCTGTCAGTGGTGACACTTCTGTTTTTCAGGGTGGTGCACACACACACACACACACACACACACACACACGTTCATTTAAAGAGGGTAACAGGCCCATCCCCCACTTACTGTGTTTGCGCAGCTTCAGGGTGGGGTGGGGGTTGGGGGGGGTGGAGACATGTTCTTGTTCCACCTCCTGTCCTGTCTCAAGGTGCACGCTGAACCCCCACAGGGTTTAGGGGTTACCAGCGGCGGCTCGTGTAGAATTTTCGCCCAAAAAAATCGTCCCACGGAAGGAAGGAAGGAAGAGGTGAATTTTGCAAACAGGAACCACAGAATCCATTGAGTCCCTACACCGCCATTCGGCCCATTGAGTCCCTACACCGCCATTCGGCCCATTGAGTCCCTACACTGCCATTCGGCCCATTGAGTCCCTACACCGCCATTCGGCCCATTGAGTCCCTACACCGCCATTCGGCCCATTGAGTCCCTACACCGCCATTCGGCCCATTGAGTCCCTACACCGCCATTCGGCCCATTGAGTCCCTACACCGCCATTCGGCCCATTGAGTCCCTACACCGCCATTCGGCCCATTGAGTCCCTACATCGCCATTCGGCCCATTGAGTCCCTACACCGCCATTCGGTCCATTGAGTCCCTACACCGCCATTCGGCCCATTGAGTCCCTACACTGCCATTCGGTCCATTGAGTCCCTACACCGCCATTCGGTCCATTGAGTCCCTACACCGCCATTCGGTCCATTGAGTCCCTACAGCGCCATTCGGTCCATTGAGTCCCTACACTGCCATTCGGTCCATTGAGTCCCTACACCGCCATTCAGCCCATTGAGTCCCTACACCGCCATTCGGCCCATTGAGTCCCTACACTGCCATTCGGTCCATTGAGTCCCTACACCGCCATTCGGTCCATTGAGTCCCTACACCGCCATTCGGCCCATTGAGTCCCTACACTGCCATTCGGTCCATTGAGTCCCTACACTGCCATTCGGCCCATTGAGTCCCTACACCGCCATTCGGCCCATTGAGTCCCTACACTGCCATTCGGTCCATTGAGTCCCTACACTGCCATTCGGTCCATTGAGTCCCTACATCGCCATTCGGTCCATTGAGTCCCTACACCACCATTCGGTCCATTGAGTCCCTACACTGCCATTCGGTCCATTGAGTCCCTACACTGCCATTCGGCCCATTGAGTCCCTACAGTGCCATTCGGCCCATTGAGTCCCTACACCGCCATTCGGTCTATTGAGTCCCTACACTGCCATTCGGCCCATTGAGTCCCTACAGTGCCATTCGGTCCATTGAGTCCCTACACCGCCATTCGGTCTATTGAGTCCCTACACCGCCATTCGGCCCATTGAGTCCCTACAGTGCCATTCAGCCCATTGAGTCTCTACACCGCCATTCGGCCCATTGAGTCCCTACACCGCCATTCGGCCCATTGAGTCCCTACAGTGCCATTTGGCCCATTGAGTCCCTACACTGCCATTCGGCCCATTGAGTCTCTACACCGCCATTCGGCCCATTGAGTCTCTACACTGCCATTCGGTCCATTGAGTCCCTACACTGCCATTCGGCCCATTGAGTCCCTACACCGCCATTCGGCCCATTGAGTCCCTACACCGCCATTCGGCCCATTGAATCCCTACACCGCCATTCGGCCCATTGAATCCCTACACCGCCATTCGGCCCATTGAGTCTCTACACCGCCATTCGGCCCATTGAGTCCCTACACTGCCATTCGGTCCATTGAGTCCCTCCACTGCCATTCGGCCCATTGAATCCCTACACTGCCATTCAGCCCATTGAATCCCTACACTGCCATTCAGCCCATTGAATCCCTACACTGCCATTCGGCCCATTGAGTCTCTACACCGCCATTCGGCCCATTGAATCCCTACACTGCCATTCGGCCCATTGAGTCCCTCCACTGCCATTCGGCCCATTGAATCCCTACACTGCCATTCAGCCCATTGAATCCCTACACTGCCATTCAGCCCATTGAGTCCCTACACAGCCATTCGGCCCGTTGAATCCCTACACTGCCATTCGGCCCATTGAATCCCTACACTGCCATTCGGCCCATTGAGTCCCTACAGTGCCATTCGGTCCATTGAGTCCCTACAGTGCCATTCGGTCCATTGAGTCCCTACACCGCCATTCGGCCCATTGAGTCCCTACACTGCCATTCGGTCCATTGAGTCCCTACAGTGCCATTCGGTCCATTGAGTCCCTACACCGCCATTCAGCCCATTGAGTCCCTACACTGCCATTCGGCCCATTGAGTCCCTACACTGCCATTCGGTCCATTGAGCCCCTACAGCGCCATTCGGCCCATCGAGCCCCTACACTGCCATTCGGCCCATTGAATCCCTACACTGCCATTCGGCCCATTGAGTCCCTACACTGCCATTGAGTCTGCACCAACTCTTCAAAGTGGTATCTCACCCAGGCCCACCCCAGCACTCTATCCTCATAATCCCCCTAACCTACTCATCTTTGGACACTAAGGGGCAATTTACCATGGCCAATCCACCCTAACCTGCACATGTTTGGACTGTGGAAGGAAACTGGAGCACCTGGAGGAAACCCATGCAGACACGGTGAGAATGTGCAAACTCCATGCAGACAGTGACCTGAGCCGGGAATCGAACCTGGATCCCTGGCGCTGTGAGGCAGCAGTGCCAACCACCCCATGGAATTTGTTAGATTTTGTAAAATAACATCACCACACAGACTGAGAGAAAACAGAAACTTGCTGGAAATGCTCAGCGGGTTAGACAGTCTCTGTGGAGAGAGAAACAGAGTGAATGTTTCAGGGTGAGATGACCTTTCATTAGAGAGCTGAAGGGAGATGGAGAATGAGGGGTTTGTGAGCCAGTGGAACCGGGGTGGTGGGGGGGGGTGGGGTGGGGGGAGCTGGGTGATAGGGCGGAGGGCAGGAGAGATTAAAGAACCAGAACCTCCACAAGCAAAGAGAGTGGGTGTAATGTCCAATCAGGCTGCCAACCCTCCAGGATGGGCCTGGAGTCTCCAGGAACCTCCATCAACCTCCAAATAAATGGTGAGGTGCCATCCCAGGCGGGATACTGGGTGTAAGTGCCACCGGCTCGGGCAGTGTGATCCCCGGTGCCAGTTTCCAACCCTCTGCCACGTTGTGCAGGGGGTGTGTTTTGCGCTGTTATTGAAAGGAGCGGGGCCTCAATACACCAACAAATCCAGTTCCCCAGAGCTTGGAAAGGATGTTCCCATCTCAAATTGATGTTAAAAATCACACCCCCCAGGGTGAGCGAACCCCCCACAATGGTCCTGCCCCTCAGGCTCTGCCCCTCAGGCCCTGCCCCTCAGGCCTTGTCCCTCAACCCTGTCCCTCAGGCTCTGCACCTCAAGCCCGGCCCCTCAGGTTCAGCTCCTCAGGCCATGCCCCTCAGGCCCTGCTCCTCAGGCTCTGTCCCTCAGACCCTGTCCCTTAGGCCCTGCCCCTCAGCCTCGGCCCCTCAGGCCATGCCCCTCAGGCTGTGTCCCCACAGGCCCTTTCCCTTCAGGCTATGCCCCTCAGGCTATGCCACTCAGGCCCTGCTCCTCAGGCTCTGTCCCTCAGGCCCTCCCCCTCAGGCCCTGCCCCTCAGACCCTCCCCCTCAGGCCTTGCCCTTCAGGCCCTGTCCCTCAGGCCCTGCCCCTCAGGCCCTGTCCCTCAGGCCCTCCCCCTCAGGCCCTGTCCCTCAGGCCCTCCCCCTCAGGCCCTCCCCCTCAGGCCCTGTCCCTCAGGCCCTGTCCCTCAGGCCCTCCCCCTCAGACCCTCCCCCTCAGGCCCTGTCCCTCAGGCCCTCCCCCTCAGGCCCTCCCCCTCAGGCCCTGTCCCTCAGGCCCTCCCCCTCAGGCCCTCCCCCTCAGGCCCTGTTCCTCAGGCCCTGTCCCTCAGGCCCTCCCCCTCAGGCCCTGCCCCTCAGGCCCTGTCCCTCAGGCCATGTCCCTCAGGCCCTGTCCCTCAGGCCCTCCCCCTCAGACCCTCCCCCTCAGGCCCTGTCCCTCAGGCCCTCCCCCTCAGACCCTCCCCCTCAGGCCCTCCCCCTCAGGCCCTGTCCCTCAGGCCCTGTTCCTCAGACCCTCCCCCTCAGGCCCTCCCCCTCAGACCCTCCCCCTCAGGCCCTCCCCCTCAGGCCCTGTCCCTCAGGCCCTGTCCCTCAGGCCCTCCCCCTCAGGCCCTGCCCCTCAGGCCCTGTCCCTCAGGCCATGTCCCTCAGGCCCTGTCCCTCAGGCCCTCCCCCTCAGACCCTCCCCCTCAGGCCCTGTCCCTCAGGCCCTCCCCCTCAGACCCTCCCCCTCAGGCCCTCCCCCTCAGGCCCTGTCCCTCAGGCCCTGTTCCTCAGACCCTCCCCCTCAGGCCCTGCCCCTCAGGCCTTGCCCCTGAGGCTCTTCCCCTCAGGCCCTGACCCTCAGGCCCTGTCCCTCAGGCCCTCCCCCTCAGGCCCTGACCCTCAGGCCCTGTCCCTCAGGCCCTCCCCCTCAGGCCCTGCCCCTCAGGCCTTGCCCCTCAGGCCCTGCCCCTCAGGCCTTGCCCCTGAGGCTCTTCCCCTCAGGCCCTGTCCCTCAGGCCCTCCCCCTCAGGCCCTGTCCCTCAGGCCCTCCCCCTCAGGCCCTCCCCCTCAGGCCCTCCCCCTCAGGCCTTGCCCCTCAGGCCCTGCCCCTCAGGCCCTGCCCCTGGCACAGCCCTGCAATGTCCCTGACCAGCCAGGGACTAGAGTGGCCTCCAAGCCCCCGGTGTAGACATCACATCCACTCTCCGTTTGTGGAGACCAGTGATGATCCCGTGACATTACGGGAACGGGTGGGAAAATCTGGCCAGAAGACACGGCATTAAATCGGGTTTGAATATGTAAATATATTTAAATGTATGGTAATCAGGGCCACGCCCTCACTGGCGAGGGGCAGGGAAAATCTCCTTTGGAAATCTCCCCGGTGAAATCTCGTTATGGATCTCACAGTGGGATTTGCTCCAGACTGGGTGGAAAATCCTCCCAGAATCCTTGTTTCCTTCCTTTTCCCATTCTCCGTCTCTTTGGTTGTCTTGAAATATCTTAACCTCTCCTGCCCTCCGCCCAATCACAGAGCTCCCTTCCCACTGGCCTCAAAACCTCTTCCAGTTCTACCTCCCTCCTGTTCTGATGAAAGGCAATCTCATCCCGAAACACTGGGCTGAATTTTTCAGCCCTTCCAGCCGGAGGGGTCCTCCAGTTCTGCCAATGGGATCTTCCAGTCCTGCCAGAGAGATTTCCCAGCCCTGCTGATGGGATCTGCCAGTCCTGTCTGAGAGATTTCCCAGTCCTGCCAATGGGATCTTCCAGTTCTGCCAATGGGATCTTCCAGTCCTGCCAGAGAGATTTCCCAGTCCTGCTGATGGGATCTTCCAGTCCTGTCTGAGAGATTTCCCAGTCCTGCTGATTGGATCTTCCAGTCCTGTCTGAGAGATTTCCCAGTCCTGCCAATGGGATCTTGCAGTTCTGCCAAAGGGATCTTCCAGTCCTGACAGAGAGATTTCCCAGTCCTGCCAATGGGATCTTCCAGTCCTGCCAGAGAGATTTCCCAGTCCTGCCGATGGGATCTTCCAGTCCTGCCAATGGGATCTTCCTGTCCTGCCAGAGATTGTCTAGCCCTGCCGACGGGATCTTCTAGTCTTGCCAGTGGATCTTCCAGTCCTGCTGACAGGATCCCCCAATTGGTGATCAACGCAAAGCAGCATTGACATTGGAGGGACTGGAAAATTCAGCCAAGATGCCAGCCAATGATGTACCACATCCATCGGTAGGTAAACGAGGGCTGGGGAAGAAATCCTGTCCATTACCTCTGATTTCCCCTCCGCAGACGCTGCCAGACCTGCCGAGTGAGGGTTTCTAACCCTTTTGTTTTTGTTTGGGATTTCCAGCAACCACAGGAATTACCCAGCAGCAGAGTCGGAACCTCCCGCCCGGTCCCAACTCACTCCCAGCTTCTGCCAGAGTTTTGTAACAATTTAAAATGAGCGGGCCCTTTGTTGAGATCAGGAGCTTACTGAAGCCTCACGTTGGTTTACCAAATTTAAATGTAATAATTTAATAATAAAAAAATAATCTTACCAAACCCTCAGGTTTACCAGGATGTTGCCTGGTCTGGAGGGTATTCGCTATGAGGAGAGGTTGGAGAAACTCGGTTTGTTCCCACTGGAATGATGGAGGTTGAGGGGGTGACCTGATAGAAGTTTACAAGATTATGAGTGACACGGACAGAGTGGATAGTCAGATGCTCTTTCCTAGGGTAGAAAAGCCAAGTACTGGGGACAGGGGTTTAAGATGTGTGGGGGAAAGTTTAGAGGAGATGTGCGAGGCAAGTTTTTTACACAGAGGGAGGTGAGTGTCTGGAAGGCACTGCCCGGGGAGGGGGTGGGAGCGGGTCTGATAGCGGCATTTAAGGGGCAATTAGACAAATACATGAATAGGATGATAAAAAGTCTCACAACTCCAGGTTAAAGTCCAACAGGTTTATTTGGTAGCACGAGCTTTCGGAGCCTTTCCCCTTCATCAGGTGAGTGTAGGATTTGTTTCACAAACAGGGATATAAAGACACAAACTCAATTACAAGATAACGTCTGTGAGTCTTAATAGGTAATTAAGTCTTTACAGATGCAGACAGTGTGAGTCACGTTATTTGTAACCCCCCCCCCCACGACTTGCCTGGGTTTGCAAAATCTCACTAACTGGACCATCTGACGGGCAACAGGACAGCTCAGTGACTATCACTGATTGCTGTGCAGATACATGGATTTGGGCCGGTGTCTGTGGGAGTTTGCACATTCTCCCCGTGCCTGCGTGGGTTTTCTCCGGGTTCTCCGGTTTCCTCCCGCACCCCAAAGATGTGCTGTTAGGCTGATTGGTGTAACAAATTGTCCCTAAATTAGTCTCCCCTCAATCTTCCCCAATAGGCGTAGACAAAGGTCGTGGGTAGAGGGGGAGACTCACAATGTTAAAATGGCGGCGTGGGCTCGTTGGGCCGAAGGGCCTGTTTCCCGTGCTGTGTTGTTCTTTGTTTTGTTCTTTGTTCTTTGACATCAAGATGCTGCTTTCTGTGTGAACAGGGATGTAATGTTTGAAAGGTTTGTGTTTGCTCTGTAGACACAACATTCCATTAATGAGGTTAATGAGACGTCAGTCTCGCAACCAGGCCATCCAATTAAAATATCCCCTGACTGCCTTTGCAGCAGGGGTCATGTTGATTTAGTTCAGGTTTCATCCCGTTGCAATTATCAGGGTTGGAGAAACACAATTAACTCCAGCTTTACTTTGTCATTCGCAGTTTCCTAATGACATGTGAATACTTTAACCTCCCTCCCAACCCCGTCACCCCACAGTGGGTCTGTTAGATTAGAGAACACAGTAAAAAGTCTGACAACACCAGGTTTTAGTCCAACTGATTTATTTGATAGTAAACTCACTAGCTTTCGGGGTTTGCCCCTTCATCAGGTGAATGGAGAGTTCTGGCCTCAGACAGAGCATATAAAGCACAGACAGTTTACAGATTACTGATTAGAATGAGAATCTTTACACCTAACCTGCTATTCAAGTCTTAAAGTGGCCGACAATGTGTGTGGAAGGAGCACTGATCACAGGTTAAAGAGCTCGACAATCACCAGGCAAGACTGTTCCCTTCCTGTTGGCGAACACTTCAGTGGTCACGGGCATTCAGCCTCTGATCTTCGGGTAAGCATTCTCCAAGGCGGCCTTCACGACACACGACAGCGCAGAGTCGCTGAGCAGAGACTGATAGCCAAGTTCCGCACACATGAGGACGGTCTCAACAGGGATCTTGGGTTCATGTCGCACTATCTGTAACCCCTGTGACTTGCCTGGGTTTGCAAAACCTCACTTACTGTACTGTCTGGAGACAATACACATCTCTTTAACCTGTGATCAGTGCTCCTTCCACTCACATTATCAGCCACTTCAGGTCTTGAACAGCAGGTTAGGTGTAAAGATTCACATTCTAATCAGTAATCTCTAAACTGTCTGTGCTTTATATGCTCTGTCTGAGGCCAGAACTCTCCATTCACCTGACGAAGAGTTTAATCTCGAAAGCTTGTGCGTTTACTATCAAATAAATCGGTTGGACTAAAACCTGGTGTTGTCAGACTTTTTACTGAATTTGCAAGTGCTCAGATAATAATCCAGAGATTATTATCTTTGAGGTTCTGCTAAATTGCAACCTGACAGCGGATGACTGATAGCCAAGTTCCGCACACATGAGGACGGTCTCAACAAGGATCTTGGGTTCATGTCGCACTATCTGTAACCCCCGTGACTTGCCTGGGTTTGCAAAACCTCACTTACTGTCCTGTCTGGAGACAATACACATCTCTTTAATCTGGGCTTAATGCTCTTTCCACTCACATTGTCAGCCACTTTAAGACTTGAATAGCAGGTTAGGTGTAAAGATTCTCATTCTAATCAGTAATCTGTAAACTGTCTGTGCTTTATATGCTCTGTCTGAGGCCAGAACTCTCCATTGATCTGATGAAGGGACTAACCCCGAAAGCTAGTGAATTTACTATCAAATAAATCGGTTGGACTAAAACCTGGTGTTGTCAGACTTTTTACTGTGTTTACCCCAGTCCAACACCGGCACATCCACATCAAGATTAGAGAACTACAGGAAAGTGCATCTGAGAAACATGGCCAGCGATGACCCTAATCAACATTGGACAATATTAAACAATGTTGGAGTTTAGAAGGATGAGGGGGGGATCTTATAGAGACGTATAAGATAATGAAGGGGATGGATAGGGTAGAGGTAGAGAGATTCTTCCCGCTCAGAAAGGACAGTAGGACTAGAGGGCACAGCCTCAAGATAAGCCGGGGGGGGGGAGCAGTTTAGAATGGAGTTGAGGAGGAACTTCTTCACTCAAAGGGTGGTGAATCTCTGGAATTCTCTGCCCGTTGAAGTGGTGGAGGCTGCCTCGCTAAATATATTTAAGTCACGGGTAGATAGGTTTCTGACAGACAGGGGAATTAAGGGGAGAAAGCGGGAAAGTGGAACTGATCCACTTCAGATCAGCCATGATCTTATTGAATGGTGGGGCAGGCTCGAAGGGCTGGATGGTCTACTCCTGCTCCTATTTCTTATGTTCTTATGGACGGCTCAGCAATTCCCAACATTTTAGAAGTGCCTTTGATACTTCACAGGAACTCAGCTCAACACTGAGTCCAATAGGGAGACAAGAGACAACCAAAATACTTGGTTCATGAGGTCGGGACGTTGCAGCGAGGGGGGGTGAGGGGGTTTCAGAGCTCAGGGATCCAGGCCGCTGAAGGCACGGCCAACAATAGTGGAGCGATTAGAATTGGAGATGTAACAGAGATTGTAAGAAGCCTCACAATTAGGAGTGGCATGGTGGTTAGCACTGCTGCCTCACAGAGCAAGAGACACAGGTTCAATTCCCAATTTCGGTGACTTGATTCAGTCCATCAAGTCTGCACTGACCCCAGTCCCACCCAGGTCCTACCCCCATACCCCTGCATATTTACCCGCTAATCCCTCTAACCTACGCATCTCAGGACTCTAAGGGAAATTTTTTAGCATGGCCAACCCGCACATCTTTGGACTGTGAGAGGAAACCAGAGCACCCGGAGGAAACCCATGCAGACACGTGTGTTAGTGTGGGTTTATTAACGGGGGGGGAATCACATCTGACCAACCTGGCTGAATTTTCTGAAGAGCTGGCCCGGTGTGTCGATGAGGGTAATGTGTTTGATGTAGTCCACCTGGGTTTCAGCAAGGCTTTTGAGAAGGTCTCACCTGGGAGACTCTTGGTGAGGGTAAGGCCCCACGGGATCTAAGGAAATTTGGCAAATTGGATCCAGAATTGGCTGAGTGGCAGGAAGCAGAGGGTGATGGTCGAGGAGTGTATATCTGACTGGAAGACACGGTCCAGGGGGGACCCCCAGGAATCAGTGTTGGGACCCTTGCTGTTTGTGGTTAATATAGAGGTTTACAGCTTTGAAACAGGCCCTTCGGCCCAACTTGTCCATGCCACCCTTTGTTTTTAAACCCCTATGCTAGTATCAATTACCCATATTTAGCCCACACCCCTCTATACCCATCGTGTGTGTGAGAAAGAGAGTGTGTGTGAGTGTTTATGTGAGTGTGTGTGTGAGTGTGTGTGTGTGTGTGTATGTGTGCGTGTGTGAGAGTGTGTGTGTGAATGTGTTTGTGTCTGTGTGTGTGTGTGAGACTGTGTGTGCCTGTGTGTGTGTGAGAGAGAATGTGTGTGAGTGAGTGAGAGAGAGTGTGTGTGTGTGAGTGAGTGAGAGAGAGAGAGAGTGTGTGTGAGAGAGTGTGTGTGTTGAGCTATGAGGAGAGGCTGAATAAATTAGGCTTGTACTCGTTAGAGTTTAGAAGAATGAGGGGAGATCTCATTGAGACGTATAAGATGATGAATGGGATGGATAGGATAGAGGTGGAGAGACTCTTCCCGCTCAGAAAGGACAGTAGGACTAGGGGGCACAGCCTCAAGATAAAGGGGGGGCGGTTTAGAATGGAGTTGAGGAGGAACTTCTTCACTCAAAGGGTGGTGAATCTCTGGAATTCTCTGCCCATTGAAGTGGTGGAGGCTGCCTCGCTAAATATATTTAAGACGCGGGTTGATGGGTTTTTGATAAGCGAGGGGATTAAGGGTTATGGGGAGAGGGCGGGAATGTGGAACTGAGCCGCGACAGATCAGCCATGATCTTATTGAATGGCGGGGCAGGCTCGAAGGGCTAGATGGCCTACTCCTGCTCCTATTTCTTATGTTCTCATGAGACTGTGTGAGTGTGTGTGTGCATGTGAGTGTGTATGCATGTGTGAGTGTGTGTATTTGTGTGTGTGTGTGTGTGAGACAGCGAGTGTGTGTGAGAGTGAATGTGTGTGTGAGCATGTGTGTGTGTGTAAGAGAGGGCATGTATGTGTATGAATGTGTGTGTGAGCATGCGTGTGTGTATGTGAGTGTGTGTGAGAGATAGAGTGTATTTGTGCGTGTGAGAGAGAGTGTGCATGAGTATGAGGGTGAATGTGTGTGTGTGTGTGTGTACCCATATCTGTAACTGTATGAGATCAGATAGAGGCAGTGAATATAGTCCGATGTGAGTGTGGGAAAGTGTCACTTTTGTTGTAGTGTTACCCCTGACAGTAGTACTGTTGTGTTAGCGGAGAGTACGTCAGGCGAGATATTCACACCTCATTTATTTGAGTCATCCGCGCTATTTAATTAAATCCAGATTGCTTTGTATTGGGAGGTCACGCGTACATTAAACTAAAAACATTCCCATCCATCACACGGATAGTGTCCTGGACTGCCAGACAGCACAGGAACAGTGCAGGAGAACTCGGGGGGGGGATGGAGCAGGAGGGAGGATTCTGGGGAAGGACTGACTGTACCCGAACCTCACTGGGGCCAACATCCCGGCAGCTCAGTTTGCCAAAGTCTAAAGGTAAAAGCAAAATACTGCGGATGCTGGAATCTGAACAAAAACAGGAAATGCTGGAAAATCTCAGCGGGTCTGACAGCACCTATAGAGAGAGAATAGAGACAACGTTTGGAGTCTCCGACAAAGTTATCCAGGCTTGAAGCATTGGCTCTATTCTCTCTCCGCCGCTGCTGTCAGACCCGCTGAGATTTTCCAGCATTCTCTGCTAAAGTTTAAAGTTTATTTATTAGTGTCATAAGTAGGTTTACCTTAACACTGCAATGAAGTTACTATGAAAATCTCCAAGTTGCCACACTCAGGCGACCGTTCGGGTACACTGAGGGAGAATTAAGCAAGGCCAGTCTAGCCAACCAGTACGTCTTTCAGACTGTGGGAGGAAACCAGAGCATCTGGAGGAAACCCACGCAGACACGGGGAGAACATGCAGACTCCACACAGACAGTGACCCGAGGCCGGGAATCGAACCTGGGTCCCTGGTGCTGTGAGGCAGCAGCGCTAACCACGAGTGTTAGTGTTGTTGGGAGGAATTTAAACTAGTTTGACTCGGGACAGCGGCGTTGGGGGTGGGGGGGGGGGCGGGGTTGGGGGGGTCGCGGGAGACGCAGATGCTCCGGATTCCTCCCACACTCCAAAGATATATAGGTTAGGTGGATTGGCCTTGGTAAGAGTGTGGGGTTATGGGGATAGGACAGAGAATAGGACCTGGGTGAGATAACCTGTCAGCGAGCTGGTGCAGACCCAATGGGCCGAACGGCCTCTTCTACTGTAGGAATTCTATGATATAAAATCTGACCATTAAAAGGCATGCTGGGAAGTTTGACCAAGTTGGGAAGGTATTGGCCAGATCCACTATTTTTATCTCCTGTATCTTTATTTTCATTTATTCGTGGGACTCAGGCATCGCTGGCTGGACCAGCATTTATTGCCCATCCCTCGTTGCCCCTTGAGAAGGTGATGGTGGTGAGCTGCTATTTTCCTGATACAACTGAATAGCGAGGCCAGTTCACAGGGCAGATAAGAGTCAACCTCTGGAGTCCCATGTAGGCCAGACTGGGTAAGGATGGCAGATTTCCTTCCCTAAAGGAGTTTAGCGAACCAGATGGGTTCCATGGTCATCAGTGGTCTGTGGTGGGTAAAATGTTAGAATCCGTCATTAAGGAGGAAATTGCGAGGCATCTTGAAGGGAATTGCTTGATAGAGCAGACGCAGCACGGTTTCATTAAAGGGAAGTCGTGTCTGACAAATTTACTGGAGTTCTATGAGGATGTGTCCAGGGCGGTGGATAGAGGAGAGCCGGTGGATGTGGTCTTTCTAGATTTTCAGAAGGCGTTTGACAAAGTACCTCACAAGAGGTTATTGCAGAAGGTCGAGGGACATGGAGTTGGGGGTAGGGTGTTAGCGTGGATAGAGGATTGGTTGTCAAATAGGAGGCAGAGAGTGGGGGTCAACGGGTGCTATTCGGATTGGCGGATGGTGACTAGTGGAGTGCCCCAGGGGTCGGTGCTGGGGCCTCAGCTTTTTACCATTTATATAGATGATCTGGAGGAGGGAACCGAGTGTAGGGTGTCGAAATTTGCTGATGACACCAAGATAGGGGGAACGGCAAATTGTGCGGAGGGTGTGGAGAGTCTGCAGAAGGATCTAGATAGGCTGGGCGAATGGGCCAGGAACTGGCAAATGGAATTTAATGTTGGCAAATGTGAGGTGGTCCACTTTGGTAGGAATAATGGTAGGAAGGACTATTACTTACGGGGCGAAAAACTGCAGCAGGCGACGGTGCAGAGGGACCTGGGGGTCCTTGTGCATGAGTTGCAAAAACCCAGCTTGCAGGTGCAGCAGGTGGTCAGGAAGGCGAATGGGATGCTGGCCTTCATAGCGAGGGGGATTGAATATAAAAGTAGGGAGGTCTTGCTGCGGCTGTATAGGGCATTGGTGAGGCCGCAGCTGGAGTACTGTGTGCAGTTTTGGGCGCCGCACCTGCGCAAAGATATTTTGGCCTTGGAGGGAGTGCAGAGGAGGTTTACTAGGCTGATACCGGAGTTGAGGGGGTTGAGTTATGAGGAGAGGCTGAATAAACTGGGCTTGTACTCGTTAGAGTTTAGAAGAATGAGAGGAGATCTCATTGAGACGTATAAGATGATGAATGGGATGGATAGGATAGAGGTGGAGAGACTCTTCCCGCTCAAAAAAGACAGTAGGACTAGAGGGCACAGCCTCAAGATAAAGGGGGGGCGGTTTAGAACGGAGTTGAGGAGGAACTTCTTCACTCAAAGGGTGGTGAATCTCTGGAATTCTCTGCCCGTTGAAGTGGTGGAGGTAGCCTCGCCAAATATTTTTAAGACGCGGGTTGATGGGTTTTTGATAAGAGAGGGGATTAAGGGTTATAGGGAGAAAGCGGGAAAGTGGAACTGAGCAGCGACAGATCAGCCATGATCTTATTGAATGGCGGGGCAGGCTCGAAGGGCTAGATGGCCTACTCCTGCTCCTATTTCTTATGTTCTTATGTTCTTAGTAGATTCTTAATTTCAGATATCTTTTATTGAATTCAAATTCCACTCCGTTGAGCTTCTTGATTAATGTCTAGTGTCAATCGAGTCCTGTTATTGTTTGTCCATCGTCATCGATGAGGACCTCAACGCCATTAGTCATTTTGAGGCTGGATGCGGTGTGTCCGAGGATCAGGCCAATTCGGGCACAGAATGTCCTGGCACATATTGGACAGACTTGTGTCGACACTGTAGTTGTTGCGCTGGTGGCTCTGGACTTGCGCAGCTCGCGCTTAAGTTGTGCTTCAGCAATACACCTTGTCTCATGAGCTTGACCGCCCTTGTGGATGAGGCAGTGCCAGGTAGGGCGGTTTTGTGCCAGCGTTTCCCAGGTGGTCGTGTCAATGGCAAGCGACTTTGAGTGTGTCTTTGTAACGTTTCTCCTGCCCTCCATGAGAGCGTTTTCCAGCAGAGAGTTTCCCCAAAAAGGAACTGCTTGGGTATGCGCTGGTCTGACATACGGATGACATGACCTGCCCACCGGGTCTGCGCTCTCATCAGCAGCGTGTGGACTGATGGTAGACTTGCTCTCGAGAGAACTTCAGTGTCTGGTACTTTGTCTTGCCATCGGATGCATAATTGAGTCCTACAGTGCAGAAGGAGACCATTCAGCCCATCAAGTCTGCACCAACCACAATCCCACCCAGGCCCTATCTCTATAACCCCATGTATTTACTCGAGCTAGTCCCCCTGGGCACTAAGGGGCAATTTAGCATGGCCAATACACCTAAAATCATTGGACTGGAGGAGGAAATTGGAGCAGCTGGAGGAAACCCACACAGACACGGGGAGAATGTGCAAACTTCACACAGGCGGTGACCCAAGCTGGGAATTGAACCCGGATCCCTGGCGCTGTGGGGCAGCAGTGCCGCTGCGCCGTCCCAATAATAACGTGGGGCTCCCACTAGGTCAACACCTCCCCTCTGCCATAAGCGTCCCCTTTTTTATCCTTATCCAATCCTGTATTTCCTTTGACATCCAGGGTTTTGTGGATTTGTTGGTCCCTCCCGTTACTGGAACATGTTAGCTTTGCGCTCTCTCTCTCACTCTCGCTTTCTTCTTCTTGAATAATTCCCACTGACCCAATTTGGATCATCCTACAAGCACCTGCTCCTAGTTCCAATTATCCGGATCCTGTCTGATCCTGTTAAAATCAGCCTTCCTCAAATTAGAAGCCTTTATTTCCGGTCCATCCTTGTCCTTTTCCATAGCTACCTTACCGAGGGGGGACAGATTGAAGAGGGTAGGGGTGACCTGATAGAGGTGTTTGGAATGCTGGGGAGGATAGAGTTGGAAGATATGTGTGTGTGTGTGCGGGAGTCGACAGAGGCAGCAAGTTTAAGATAGCCACAAATAATTACAAAGAATTCGGGAAGTGTGCACTCACCCAGGGTGGGGAGAACAGGAGTCAGAGGGTGTAGATTGTCTGTAAAAACGCTGGGGTGTAACATCCACACTGTGTGAGCTCAGAACTCTACCCCAGCCACTGGGTCACAGTCCGTGTGTGGTGTAAGTGTGGTTTACCGTTTATTGGCTGGAGGCTGGGTACCGTCCAGCTCCTGTTGCAGAGACAGACACGGGGATTAGTGCTGTGGGCCGAGCAGGCACCGCCTGTTCTGTCATCGACACAGTGTGTGATATAAACCCCCGGCACTTTTACCACTGACTCCGAATCGCTTCACTCTGACACCTCGTCAGCACTTTAACAGGTCACTTCTCATTGCCTTGGACGTCCCCGACCCACAACTCTTCCCCCCCCCCCACAAGAACCACTCCCCCCCCCACAACCACTGCCACCCCCATACCTCCCAGAATAATCCCCTCCCCTCCACCCTCCCCCCCCCCCAGGAAACCTCCTTCCCCCCAGGACATTCCCCCCCTCTCCACAACTTCTCTCCCCCAAAACAACCTCCTCCTTCAGGACACCCCCACTCCCCACAGGACATCCCCCTCCCCCAGGACATACCCCCGCCCCCATACTCCCCCCCGCCCTGTTCCTGGACATCCCCCTCCCCCAGGACATACCCCCCTACCCCTGAGCACCACCCCCCCCCAACCCCAGGACACTACCCCACCCCCTCCCCCTCCCCCAGGACGTGCCCCCCCCACTGTACCCCCTACTCCCTGTTCCTGGACATCCCCCCCCCCCCAGGACACCCCCCCCCCCCCCTTGTTCCTGGACATCCCCCTCCCCCTGAGACCCTACCTCCCCCAGGACACTACCCCTCCCCCTCCCCCAGAATATACCCCCCCCACCATACCCCCCGCTCCCTGTTCCTGGACATCCCCCCTCTCCCTGAGCATCCCCCTCCCCCAGGACACTTGCCGTCCCCCTCCCATTCCCCCAGGATACCTCCTTCCCCCCGGATACTCCCCTCACTCTGGACACTCCCCTCCCCCAGGATACTCCCCCCTCTCCCTGCGCACCCCCTCCCTCCCCCACCATCGGGAACATCCTCCCTGCATCTACCCTGTCTAGTCCTGTTAGAATTTTATAAATCTCTATGAGATCCCCCCACATTCATCTGAACTCCAGTGAAAATAATCCTAACCTGGTCAATCTCTCCTCGTATATCAGTCCCACCATTCCTGGAATCAGCCTGGTAAACCTTCACTCCCTCGAGAGCAAGAACATCCTTCCCCAGAAAAGGAGACCAGAACTGCACACAATACTCTAGGTGTGGCCTCACCAAGGCCCCTGTATAATTGCAACAACGCATCCCTGTTCCCGTACTCGAAACTTCTCGCAACGAAAGCCAACATCCCATTTACCTTCTTTACCCCCGCTGTACCTGCACGCTTCCCTTCAGTGTCTGGTGCACAAGGACACCCAGGTCCCTCTTCACACTCCCCTCTCCCAATTTACAGCCAATCAGGTAGTAATCTGCCTTCTTGTTTTTGCTTCCAAAGTGAATAACCTCGCATTTATCCAAATTATACTGCAACTGCCATTGATTAACCCACTCACCCAACCTGTCCAGATCACTCTGTAGGATGTCTACATCCTCGTCACAGTTCACCCTCCCACCCAACTTGGTATCATCTGCAGACTTTGAGATGCTACATTTTGTTCCCTTATCCAAATCATTAATATATATTGTGAATAGCTGGGGTCCCAGCACCAATCCCTGCGGTACCCCATTAATTGCTTAGAGATGTTACATTTTGTTCCCTCCATTACTTTATTAATATAATATTATATGATAGGCTGGCACAGTGGGTTAGCACTGCTGCCTCACAGTGCCTGGGACACAGGTTCGATTCCCGGCTTGGGTCACTGCCTGTGTGGAGTTTGCACATTCTCCCCGTGTCTGCATGGGTTTTCTCCAGATGCTCCGGTTTCCTCCCACAGTCCAAAGATGTGCGGGTTAGGTGGATTGACCGTGGTAAAATACCCCTTAGTGCCCCAGGATGCGTAGGTTAGAGGGATTAGCGCGATACATATGTGGAATTACAGGGATACATAAGAACATAAGAAATAGGAGCAGGAGTAGGCCATCTAGCCCTTCGAGCCTGCCCCGCCATTCAATAAGATCATGGCTGATCTGAAGTGGATCAGTTCCACTTTCCTGCTTTCTCCCCATAACCCTTAATTCCCCTGTCTATCAGAAACCTATCTACCCGTGACTTAGCGAGATAGCCTCCACCACTTCAATGGGCAGAGAATTCCAGAGATTCACCACCCTTTGAGTGAAGAAGTTCCTCCTCAACTCCAATCTAAACCGCCTCCCTCTTATCTTGAGGCTGTGCCCTCTAGTCCTGCTGTCCTTTCTAAGCAGGAAGAATCTCTCTACCTCTACCCTATCCATCCCCTTCATTATCTTGTAAATCTCTATAAGATCCCCCCCTCAGCCTTCTAAACTCCAACGAGTACAGGCCCAGTCTATTCAATCTCTCCTCATAACCTAACCCCCTCATCTCCGGTATCAGCCTGGTGAACCTTCTCTGTACTCCCTCCAAGGCCAAAATATCCTTTTGCAAATAAGGGGACCAAAACTGCACACAGTACTCCAGCTGTGGCCTCACCAGTGCCCTGTACAGTTGCAGCAAGACCTCCCTACTTTTATATTCTATCCCCCTCGCTATAAAGGCCAATATCCCATTCGCCTTCTTGATCACCTGAGCCCCTCCCATTCTCTTTTCAATAGTCAAAGTGACGGGCGTTTGAGAACCTTCTCTATCCTTCATCATCCTGTATTGGAACAGGCAGATCAACCAATTTCCCGCATCACCGACATTCTCAAGTGTTGATTCCAACTTTATCTCATTCCAAACTGCCACAGCCATCGTCCATTTGTGTTTCAATCTGACGGTAAAGGTTTTACTTTAGTTAATATAGTCCCACAATCCTTTCACCTGGAGGAGTTGACTGGCCCCCTTCAGGATTGAGTGCCATCTGCTCCTACACAGCCTCACGGTGGGTCTCTCCCTCGAGTGGCTTTCACTGTAACAGCTGTGACCTCAGCTCAATGGCCTCCCCTGACCCCTCTCGCAGACCCTCACCCTCCCCTTCATCAGATCCCCGACACAGTTTGGGATAAATTTGTCATTGCGGAGTAAGACAGCTGAATCCCTTCCTATCGGAGCAGCGAGCTAGCTTCTCCAGCCAGCCGGGTCTCCTGGCAGCAAACATCTGCTCCAGATGTTCACCGTGCAACCCAGAAGAGACGCTCGCTTTTCACAACCTCGGCGTGTCCCCAAAGTATTCCCAACGCTGTCACGTGTGGTTACTGTTTAAAAGGGAGAAAATGGGCAATAGATTGGCAATCAGTCAATGGCCAGATGTTGGTTTTGGGGCGAGTGTTGGCCAAGAGAGAACGCTGTTCAAAGAAAAGTCCCGTAAATCTTCCATTTCCATCCGAGGGGAGGAGTTAATCCCAATTTAAACATTTACCTCCCCAACCCTAGAAATCTGTCCCTTTGCTATCGGAGAGTATCAGGTGAGAATGTCCTCGCTGCTGTTTCCATGCTGTGACCAGAACCTCGTTCACATTTTACTCTCACGATGATGGATGGGAAAGCCACAGAATGATGCCCAAAATATTTAACTTTAAGTAAGCGCTGAGTTTTATATTTTAAAACGGACACAAGCCCTGAAGGTGGCTGAGAACGCCCACTTAGCCACTGACAGGAATTACTCCGAGGGACAATGGAACCCCCTCCCTGTGTCTCCTAGAAACCTAGAAGGTAGGAGGCCATTCGGCCCATCGAACCTGCTCCGCCATTCGTCACGGTCATGGCTGAAGGTCCAACTCCAAATGAGATTGTTTTGGCAGATAAGGCACAGGAGAATCCAAACAGCTTCTACAAATACATAAAGGATAATTAGAGTAACAAGGGAGAGAGTAGGGCCTCTTAAGGATCAACAAGGTCATTGATGTGTCTTGAGATCCTAAATGAATATTTCTCATCAGTATTTCCTGTTGAGAAAAACCATGGATGTTAGAGGAAATAAATAGTGATGTCTAGAGGAGTGTACATATTACAGAGAAGGAGGTGTTAGAAGTCTTAAAGCACATCAAGGTAGATAAATCCCCGGGACCTGATGACGTGTATCCCAGGACGGTGTGGGAGGCTAGGGAGGAAATTGCGGGTCCCCTAGCCGAGATATTTGAATCATTGATAGTCACGGGTGAGGTTCCTGAAGATTGGAGAGTGGCAAATGTTGTGCCTTTGTTTAAAAAGGGCTGCAGGGAAAAGCCTGGGAACTACAGGCCAGTGAACCTCACATCTGTGGTGGGTAAATTGTTGGAAGGTATTCTGAGAGACAGGATCTACAGGCATTTAGAGACACAAGGACTGATTAGGGACAGTCAGTATGGCTTTGTGAGTGGAAAATCATGTCTCAGAAGTTTGATTGAGTTTTTTGAAGGGGTAACCAAGAAGGTAGATGAGGGCAGTCCATTTGTACACAGTATTGCAAGTGTGGCCTTACCAATGTCTTGTACAACTTCAACAAGACGTCCCAACTCCTGTATTCAATGTTCTGACCAATGAAACCAAGCATGCCGACTGCCTTCTTCACCACTCTGTCCACCTGTGACTCCACTTTCAAGGAGCTATGAACCTGTACCCCTAGATCTCTTTGTTCTGTAACTCTCCCCAATGGCCTACCATTAACTGAGTAAGTCCCGCCCTGGTTCGATCTATCAAAATGCATTGTCTCGCATTTGTCTAAATTAAATTCCATCTGCCATTTGTCAGCCCACTGGCCCAGTTGATCAAGATCCCATTGCAATCCGAGATAAACTCCTTCACTGTCCACTATGCCATCAATCTCATTCGCAAACTTACTAACCATGCCTCCTATATTCTCATCCAAATCATTAATATAAATGACAAATAACAGTGGACCCAGCACTGATCCCTGAGGCACACCGCAGGTCACAGGTCTCCAGTTTGAAAAACAACTCTCTACAACCCACCCTCTGGCTTCTGTCATCGAGCCAATTTTGTATCCATTTAGCTACCTCACCCTGGATCCCGTGAGATTTAACCTTATGCAACAACCTACCATGCACTGTTAGCAGTCTCTACAACCAAAGTCTTACAATCAAACACAGTTATTGATTGGTGTCAGGTAGTAATACAGGTTGTTTACAAAACTTGCACAATCACCGCCTCACACTTTGCACGCACACGGGGACTTGACTTGCTTCTGCGTTGGGGGCTGTTCGATCGATCCTGATTGGAGCTGTGCCTTGTGGTTGTGGCAGGTCAGAGATCTTCAGTGCACATAATCTATAACACAACCCAGGTGGCCTCGCGACCTTAAATTTAGCAATCAGGATAAATTTGACCTAATCAGATTCTCCTCATTTCTACTCATAATAAATCCTTCAGTCGCTGGGTCAGGTTCACTATCTTGGGGCTTACCACTGGGGTACGACCTTAACTGAGTCCAGCATCTCCGGCGCGGGTCACACATCATCAGTTAGCGCACATGTCTGCCCTGTAATCACCGCATCAAAAGGTTATTCCCGGGAGTGTGGGAATTATTCCTGGAGTGTGGGAGTTATTCCCAGGAGTGTGGGAGTTATTCCTGGGAGCGTGGGAGTTATTCCCGGGAGCGTGGGAGTTATTCCCGGGAGTGTGGGAGTTATTTCCGGGAGTATGGGAATTATTTCCAGGGGTGCGGGAGTTATCCCCAGGAGCGTGGGAGTTATTTCCAGGAGTGTGAGAGTCATTCCCGGGAGTATGGGAGTTATCCACAGGAATGTGGGAGTTATCCACGGGAGTGTGAGTGATCTTCCCGGGAGTGTGAGAGTTATCTCCGGAGTGCAGGAGTTATCCTGGGAAAGTGGAAGTTATCCCCAGGAAAGTGGGAGTTATCCCCCGGAGTGTAGGAGTTATTCCCGGGAGTGTGGGAGTTATCTCCCGGAGAGTGGGAATTATCCCCGGGAGTGTGGGAGTTATCCCAAGGGTGCGGGAGTTATCCTCAGGAGAGTGGGAGTTATGCCCGGGAGTGTGGGAAATCTCCCCGGGAGAACAGGAGGAACGCAAGTAATACATAAAATTCCGGAGCTGGGGAATAATGGAATTTTTTTGTAAGTCCATGTTGTTGGTGATTTAAGGAAGCCACAACTTTCCGCAGACGTTATGAATATTTCCAAGAGGTTTATGTGAAAGATTTTAACATGTTTATAAAATTACCACAGCGTTCACCCTCTGGGGATCTAACCTCAATCTCGGGTCTCTGTTTATCGAGCAAAATAACACCAACACTAAACTGGTTTCCATAACAATATCATTCTTATTGTGTTCCTGACCACTCATGTTGTCTACACAAAATGACATGTGAATGGTGGGCTGAGGGTTCTGGAATGTTCTGTCCTCTGGCCAAGTCAGTGCTTTGGTCCGGCTGAATGAGCCTTACTCACAGGTCCCTCACAGAGAGCAGCAGAGATTTGATTTGATTTGATTTATTATTGTCTCACGCATTAACATACAGTGAAAAGTATTGCTTCTCGTGCGCTTATACAGACAAAGCATACTGCTCATACAGAAGGAAAGGAGAGAGTGCGGAATGTAGTGTTACAGTCACAGCGAGGGTGTAGAGAAAGATCAACTTAATGCGAGGTAGGTCCATTCAAAAGTCTGACAGCAGCAGGGAAGAAGCTGTTCTTGAGTCGGTCGGTACGGGACCTCAGACTTTTGTATCATTTTCCCGATGGAAGAAGGTGGAAGAGAGAATGTCCGGGGTGCATAGGGTCCTAACTATGCTGGCTGCTTTTCCGAGTCAGTGGGAAGTGTAGACAGAGTCAGTGGATGGGAGGCTGGTTTGTGTGATGGATTGGGCTACATTCATGATCTTTTGCAGTTCCTTGCGGTCTTGGGCAGAGCAGGAGCCCAGACCGAGCTGTGATACAACCAGAAAGAATGCTTTCTATGGGGTATCTGTAAAAGTTGGTGAGAGTCGTAGCGGACATTCCAAATTTCCTTAGCCTTCTTGAGCTATGAGGAGAGGCTGAATAAACTGGGCTTGTACTCGTTAGAGTTTAGAAGAATGAGGGGAGATCTCATTGAGACGTATAAGATGATGAATGGGATGGATAGGATAGAGGTGGAGAGACTCTTCCCGCTCAAAAAAGACAGTAGGACTAGGGGGCACAGCCTCAAGATAAAGGGGGGGCGGTTTAGAACGGAGTTGAGGAGGAACTTCTTCACTCAAAGGGTGGTGAATCTCTGGAATTCTCTGCCCGTTGAAGTGGTGGAGGCTGCCTCGCTAAATATTTTTAAGACGCGGGTTGATGGGTTTTTGATAGGAGAGGGGATTAAGGGTTATGGGGAGAGGGCGGGAAAGTGGAACTGAGCAGCGACAGATCAGCCATGATCTTATTGAATGGCGGGGCAGGCTCGAAGGGCTGGATGGCCTACTCCTGCTCCTATTTCTTATGTTCTGAGAAAGTAGAGGCGTTGGTGGGGTTTCTTAACTATAATGTCAGCATTGGGGGGACCAGGACAGGGTGTTGGTGATCTGGACACCTAAAAACTTGAAGCTCTCGACCCTTTCTACTTTGTCCCCGTTGATGTAGACAGGGGCATGTTCTCCTTTACACTTCCTGAAATCGATGACAATCTCCTTTGTCTTGTTAACATTGAGGGAGAGATTATTATCATCGCACCAGTTCACCAGATTCTCTATCTCATTCCTGTACTCCGTCTCATCATTGTTTGAGATCCGACCCACTACGGTGGTGTCATCAGCAAACTTGAAAATGGAGTTGGAGGGGAATTTGGCCGCACGGACAGAGGTGTATAAGGAGTATAGTCGGGGGCTGAGAACACAGCCTTGTGGGGCACCGGTGTTGAGGATGACCATGGCGGAGGTGTTGTTGCCGATCCTTACTGATTGTGGTCTGTGAGTTTGGAAGTTCAGGATCCAGTTGCAGAGGGAGGAGCCGAGGCCCAGACCACAGAATTTGGAGATGAGTTTTGTGGGAATAATGGTGTTGAAGGCTGAGCTGTAGTCGATGAATCGGAGTCTGACATAGGTGTCCTTGTTATCTCGGTGTTCCAGGGTTGGGTGCAGGGTCAGGGAGATGGTGTCTGCTGTGGACCTGTTGTGGTGGTAGGCAAACTGTGGTGGATCCAGGCAGTCCAGGAGGCAGGAATTGATTCATGCCATGACTAACCTTCTGAAGCACTTCATAATAATGGATATCAGAGCCACTGGCTGATAGTCATTAAAGCCACACTGCCTGGCTTTTCTTAGGTACGGGGATGATGGTTGTTTTCTTGAAGCAGATAGGGACCTCAGCTTGTTGTAAAGAGAGGTTGAAGATATCTGTGAATACCCCCCGCCAGCTGATCCACACAGGATCTGAGTGCCCGTCCGGGAATCCCATCCGCGTCAGTCACTTTCCGTGGGTTAACCTTCGAGAAAGCTGCTCTGATATCTGTAATGGTGACCCCCCAAATACAGGTTCATCCAGGGCAGGGGGGCCATGCTCTCACTGACCTCTTACTCAAATCGGGTGTAGAATGCATTGAGCTCATGAGGGAGGGGTGTGCTGGAGCCGGAGATTTTATACACCTTCATCTTGTAAGGTTAAGGGAGGGAATGTTTCCAGAAAGGTTTTTGTGAAGGAGTAACAGGTTACCGATGACGAGAGTGTTGCTGTCTGACTGAAGACCATCGCTGGGGTGAGACTGTCTGATATACAAAGAGCAAAGAACAGCACAGGAAACAGGCCCTTTGGTCCTACAACCTGCGCCGCCCATTTTATCATTCAGTGAGTGCCTCATTCCCAATCCCTCTTCCACCTATGACCTCTGTCTACACCTCCTGGACTCCACAATAAAGGTGGGCAAATTTAGAGAATTATAACCAGATTGAGGGAGGTCTAATTTAGGGACAATTTGTTACACCAATCAGCCTAATAGCACATCTTTGGGGTGTGGGAGGAAACCGGAGCACCCGGAGAAAACCCATGCAAGCACGGGGAGAATGCGCAAACTCCCACAGACACCGACCCAAATGTGTTGGGGAATGGGAGAGGCCGATGGGAGCAGACCCACTTTAACTCTCACAATGGACTTTGATCAATATTTGGGAGGAGAATAATTGGGTGGTTCTGGGGAAGGAGCAGGGAGTGACACGAGTTGGATAGTTTGTTCAGAGTTGACATGATGAGCTGATGGCCTCCTTCAAACTCCAACCCAGAGACTGGAACTCTGACCCCAGTGACGATTTTAATAAAGTTGTACTTTGCTCTGTTAATCGCCGATAATTGTTGTTAAGTGGCAGACCCGTCTCCAGCTGAGATGTGGATGTGATAATGAAGGTTTCTGTTCCGAGGCAGACAGTGGGGAGATGTTTATTGTTTAAGCGTGGGGCGAGTGCTGACTGTGGGGGTCATAGTGAGCCCTCTCAGTCTGCACACTGGAGTGACACTAGGAAGAAACCCCACACTAACCACCCCCCCCCCCCACCCCCACCCCACCCCCGCCCAGAGCCCTGCAGCTTACAGTACTTAAGGTGCAGATCCAAGTTCTTTGTAAAAGCTAGACTGGGATGGGCACAAGTACAAAATCTCACAACACCAGGTTAACGCCCAACAGGTTTATTACCCGAGGAAGGAGCAGCGCTCTAAAAGCTCCTGATTCCAAATAAACCTCCTGGGCTGTGTGGAGTTTGCACATTCTTCCCGTGTCTGCGTGGGTTTCCTCCGGGTGCTCCGGTTTCCTCCCACAGTCCAAAGATGTGTGGGTTAGGTTGATTGGCCGTGCTAAGAAATTGTCCCTTAGTGTCCAGGGATGTGTAGGTTAGAGGGATTAGTGGGTATAATATGTAGGGATATGGGGGTAGGGCCTGGATGGGATTGTGTTCGGTGCAGACTCGATGGGCTGAAGGGCCTCTTTCAGCACTGTAGGGTTTCTATGATTCTATGATTAACTTTAACCTGGTGTTATGAGACTCCTCACTTTTGAAAAGAGTTTAAGGTCTCTGCCTCCAACATCAACTTAGGCAGCGATTCCCAGACACTCACCACCCTCTGCGTAAAGAAAGCACGATTGAATATTGTTAAATGAAGGTGTATCATAGAACCCTACAGTGCAGAAAGAGGCCCTTCGGCCCATCGAGTCTGCACCGAACACAATCCCACCCAGGCCCTACCCCCCCATACATTTATCCACTAATCCCTCTAACCTAAGCATCTCAGGACACTAAGGTGCAATTTTAGCACGGCCAATCAACCTAACCCGTACATCTTTGGACTGTGGGATGAAACCAGAGCACCTGAAGGAAACCCACACAGAGATGAGGAGAATGTGCAAACTCTAAACAGACAGTGACCTGAGCCAGGAATTGAACCCAGGACCCTGGAGCTGTGAAGCAGCAGTGCTGACCCACTGTGCTATGCCTTTAGTGTAACTCTTTACTCATCAGAAGAAGGTGGAAGAGAGAATGTCCGGGGTGTGTACCGTCCTTAATTATGCTGGCTGCTTTACCCGAGGCAGTGGGAAGTGTAGACGGAGTCAATGGATGGGAGGCTGGTTTGTGTGATGGATTGGGCTACATTCATGACCCTTTGTAGTTCCTTGCGGTCTTGGGCAGAGCAGGAGCCCAGACCAAGCTGTGATACAACCAGAAAGAATGCTTTCTATGGGGCATCTGTAAAAGTCGGAGAGAGTTGTAAATGACATGCCAAATTTCCTTAGTCTTCTGAGAAAGTTGATGGGTTTTCTTGTCATGCATTTAAAACATGGGAGAGCTAATACTGTGTCGCCTCAGAGTGTTTGCCTTTCACTGGGTGTGGGGATTGGAGAACAAGCCCATTGCTAATTCTCTACACGGAATGGAATTCCTTCCTTGTGGTTCGAGGTGTTCATTCTCAATTTCTGCATGAGCCACATTCACAGAGTCATAGAGGAATGCAGCACAGAAAAAGGCCCTTCAGCCCATCATATCTGTGCTGGTTAAAGATTTGAGGAAAATCTTTTTTCCCCAGAGGTCTAGAATGCGCTGCCTGGGAGGGTGGTGGGGGTGGGATGCCTCACATCCTTTAAAAAGTAGCTGGATGAGCATGTCAGAGCGTTCAAGGCTGGTGAACGGGATTAGGTGGGAATTCAGATGCTGGAATACACTGTGGTGGTGGAGGCAGAGACCTTAAACTCTTTTAAAAAGTACCTGGATCTGCCCCTTAAACTACAGGGCTGTGGGCCGGGTGCAGGAAGGTGGGATTAGAAAGGGCACCTGGATTTTAGCATGGCCTCCTTCTCGTGTATCGGTATAGTCTTGATGGGCCGAAGGGCCTTTTCTGCACTGCATTATTCTATGGGGCGAATTTTCCTGAACCATTCGACACAGGAATCATCATGGGCGGGTCATGAAACATGGAAAGGTCTGTTGACCTTGGGCAAGATTTTCCAGCTTTGGTGCGAGCGTGGCTGGAAAATCTCAGCCCATGACTCTCTGAGAAACCGTACACTTGGGGCCAGCAGCTTTAACCAGAGTGGCCAGCAGTGCCAATGAAAACTTTATAAGACCCTTGTCAGACCCCACTTGGAGTACTGTGCGCAGTTCTGGTCGCCTCATTACAGGAAGGATGTGGAAGCTATTGAGAGGGTGCAGAGGAGATTTACAAGGATGTTGCCTGGATTGGGAGGCATGCCTTATGAAGATAGGTTGAGGGAGCTGGGACTCTTCTCCCTGGAGAGACGAAGGTTGAGAGGCGACCTGATAGAGGTTTATAAAATGTTGAGAGGAATAGATAGGGTGGATTCTCGGAGGCTATTTCCCAGGGCTGAAATGGTCGCTACGAGAGGACACAGGTTTAAGGTGCTGGGGAGCAGGTACAGAGGAGATGTCAGGGGTAAGTTTTTCACTCAGAGGGTGGTGAGTGAGTGGAATCGGCTGCCGTCGGTGGTGGTAGAGGCGAACTCGCTGAGGTCTTTTAAGAGACTTCTGGATGAGTACGTGGGATTTAAATGGGATTGAGGGTTATAGATAGGCCCGGTAGGTAGGGATAGGATCGGCGCAACTTGTGGGCCGAAGGGCCTGTTTGTGCTGTAGTGTTCTATGTTCCATGAAAACATAATTATTCCTTTTCATTATTTAATAGCAAGGTCTTTAAAAAGTGAAAAATACAAATTATTTTCGAATGAGTGCATTCACAGATTACAAATTTATCATTTGGCTGGCTCGATCTCTCTTCATTGTAAACCTTCTGAAATTTTGTGAGGCCCCTGTGGATTGTAAGACCCGAAGCTTGTTTAGTTTAGGCCTAAGTCCAGCAGTACTAGCCAGCCCGCTTTGTCCCCATTTCCCCATGGAACCCCCCCCCCCCGGGTGAATGGCCACAGGCTGAGTCCGAGTGCTTTCCAGACCAATCGATACTTTGCAGAGTGTATCCGCTGCTGGAATGCAGCCAGTTTACTCACTGCAATCTCAAACAGCAATCTGATCAATACCAGATAATCGGATGTGAATCCAGAAAGCCAAGGGAGGGAGGGGTCATGTCACTAACCCCGTGGCCCAGCCTCGAGGACACGGGTTCAAATTTTTGATTTGATTTGATTTGATTTATTATTGTCACATGTATTAACATACAGTGAAAAGCATTGTTTCTTGCATGCTATACGGACAAAGCATACACTCTGCACTCTCTCCTTTCTTCTCTATGAACGGTATACAGACAAAGCATACCGTTCATAGAGAAGGAAAGGAGAGGGTGCAGAATGTAGTGTTACAGTCACAGCGAGGGTGTAGAGAAAGATCAACTCAATGTGAGGTAGGTCCATTCAAAAGTCTGACGGCAGCAGGGAAGAAGCTGTTCTTGAGTCAGTCGGTACGTGACCTCAGACTTTTGTATCTTTTGCCCAGCGGATAAAGGTGGAAGAGAGAATGTCCGGGGTGCGTGGGGTTCTTAATTATGCTGGCGGCTTTTCCTGAGGCAGTGGGAAGTGTAGACAGAGTCAATGGATGGGAGGCTGGTTTGTGCGATGGATTGGGGCTACATTCACGACCTTGTGTAGTTCCTTGCAGTCTTGGGCAGAGCAGGATCCCAGACCAAGCTGTGATACAACTGGAAAAGATGGTTTTTGTGGTGCTTCTGTAAAAGTTGGTGAGAGCCGTAGCGGACATGCCAAATTTCCTTAGTCTTCTGAGAAAGTAGAGGCGTTGGTGGGGCTTTCTTAACTATAGTGTTGGCATGGGGGGGAACCAGGACAGGGTGTTGGTGATCTGGACACCTAAAACATTGAAGCTCTCGACATTTTCTACTTCCTAATCCTAGCATAGCAGCTGTGAAAGGTAATTTAGTAATAAATTTGAGTTGTTTTCTGCTGGAGATGACTATGTGGCTATGGGTCAGAGCTGCAGAGAACCAAAGAATAGGAATGATGACATTATACAATCAGAGAGCATTCCCATTATCTGCCGATTGATAAATGACTCACATTTGCCAAGTAATTATCCCGCCTTCTGCTTATATTGTACTGAAGTAACATTATAGAGAAATGTGCAGAATTTCTCCAGGCCCTTTGGCCCATCTGCTTTATGCTGGTGTTTATATCCTGTACAAACCCTCCTTCATCTCACCCCATCAGCATTAACTTTATTCCTTCCTCCATTCAGTTTTTCTCCAGCTTCCCCTGAAACTCAGCCGTGTTATTCACTGCATGTGGCACAGTCTAACCGTGGGGGGCACAGTGGTTAGCACTGCTGCCTCACAGCGCCAGGTCCGATCCCCGGCTCGGGTCACTGTCTGTGTGAAGTTTACACATTCTCCCCGTGTCTGCATGGGTTTCCTCCGGGTGCTCCAGGTTTCCTCCGAAAGATGTGCTGGTTAGGGTGCACTGGCCGTGCTAAATTCTCCCTCAGTGTACCCGAGAAGGCACCGGACTGTGGCAACCAGGGGATTTTCACAGTAACTTCATTGCTGTGTTAATGTAAGCCTTACTTGTGACAAATAAATAAATTTAAACTAATCGTTCTCACTATCAGTGTGCTAGTAATCCAGGGGCCCCTGCTGGTGCTGTGGGGACATCGGTGCAAATCCTAGAATCCTGCTTGCAAAAGGAGACCATTCAGCCCTTCGAGTCAGTACCCACTCTCTGATCCCCTCGTTGGACTGTTACATCGAATGCCTGCCTATTTAAAAATGCAGAAATTAAGCAGTTTTTAAGGGTTTGAGAAGCAAGTTTGGATGTTTTGCCGTGTCTCAATTTGAGTTTGGAGGCAATGTCCTATAACCCCATGATCACACTGTGCTGTTTGACCCCCAGATCCCAATCCAGCAACACCTCAACTCAAGATCGGAGGCAGCACAGAGGAGGTTCATTAGATTGATTCCAGAGATGAGGGGGTTTGTCGGGTGAAGAGAGATTGAACAGTTTAGGCCGGCACTCTCTGGAACTTAGAAGAATGAGGGGAGAATGCTATGAGAGCACAGGCGGCATGGTAGCACAGTGGTTAGCACTGCTGCTTCACAGCTCCAGGGTCCTGGGTTTCATTCCCGGCTCAGGTCACTGTCTGTGTGGAGTTTGCACATTCTCCTCGTGTCTGTGTGGGTTTCCTCCAGTTTCTTCCCACAGTCTAAAGATGTGCGGGTTAGGTTGATTGGCCGAGCTAAGAAATTGCCCCTTAGTGTCCGGGGATGCATAGGTTAGAGGGATTAGTGGGTATAATATGGGGGGGGTAGGGCCTGGGTGGGATTGTGTTTGGTGTAGACTCGATGGGCCGAAGGGCCTCTTTCCGCACTGTAGGATTCTACGAGAGGACACAGGTTTAAGGTGCTGGGGAGCAGGTACAGAGGAGATGTCAGGGGGAAGTTTTTCACTCAGAGGGTGGTGAGTGAGTGGAATCGGCTGCCGTCGGTGGTGATGGAGGCAGATTCGATAGGGTCTTTTAAGAGACTGCTGGATAAGTACATGGGACTTAGTAAGATCGACGGTTATGGGTAAGTCTAGTAGGTAGGGATATCATTGGCGCAACGTGTGGGCTGAAGGGCCTGTTTGTGGTGTAGTTTTTCTATGTTCTAAATTGAGGTTTACAAGCTGATAAAAGGTCTGGATAAAGTAGATGTGGAGCAGATTCTTCCTCTTGTGGGGGATTCTTGGACGGGAGGTCATAGTCTGAGGATAAGGGGCAGCAAATTTAAAACAGAGCTGAGGAGAAACTACTTCTCCCACAGGGAATCTGTGGAATTCGCTGCCCCAAAGTGCGGTGGGTGCTGGGACGGTGAGTAAATTTAAGGAGGAGGTAGATAGATTTTTAATTGGGAATGGGGTTGAAGAGTTATGGGGAGAAGGCAGGAAAATGGGGCTGAGGAGTATATCAGCTAGGTTCAAAGATCAAAGAACAACACAGCACGGAAAACAGGCCCTTCGGCCCAACGAGCCCGCGCCACCATTTTAACATTCAGTCAGTGCCCTCTTCCACCCATGACCGTTGTCTATGCCTACTGGACTCCACAATAAAAGAATTATAACCGGATTGAGGGACAACTAATTTAGGGACAATTTGTTACACCAATCAGCCTAAGAGCACGTTTTTGGGGTGTGGGAGGAAACCGGAGCACCCGGAGAAAACCCACGCAAGCACGGGGAGAATGCGCAAACTCCCGCAGACACCGGCCCAAATCCACGTGTCTGCACAGCAAACAGTGATAGTCACTGAGCTGTCGTGTTGCCCGTCAGATGGTCCAGTTTAAGCGTACACTAACGACGTGAAGCACGAGGCAACCCTCGAAGCAACATCCAAGAGCAGCCCTCGCACGACCCATCGTGTGTACGCCCCTTGTTGGCCAACAAGGCGGGCCCAATCACCTGTGGATGTAAAAAAGAGACATCAATAAACATACACAGCCTATACAGACATTCACGGGAGATCCCCAGTAGCTCAAATGTAAGAGACAGGCGAGGCATAAAATATGGTGGACGGCCTATAATGGCAGAGCGGCCTCGATGGGCCGAATGGCCTAATTCTGCTCCGACATCTTACGAATTTATGAGCTTGTAAAAGTCTCATTTTCCGATGGCCTCTCCCCTCCCTATCTCTGAAACCTCCTCGCAGACGATCCTCTCCCCATCCTGCCTTCCTGAGCACGCTCAATTTTAATGGCTCCGCCAGTGGGGGCCGTGTCTCCGGCTGCCTGGCTCCCGAGCTCTGGGATTCCCTCCCGGATCCTCCCCCCTTGCTCCTTTAAGACACTTCTTGAGTCCGATCCCAGCGGACCCAAACGTTTCCTTACACAGCTTCATGTCAAATCCGATTTGATGACAGTTCTGTGCCGTGCCTTGAGAATATTTCTCCTCTCTGCTTTTTGTTACATGTAGGATGTACTAATGTGAATTGAAATGACTCCCTCAAGCAGCCTTCGAGTGATCTGAATAACACCACAATCCGCACTGGTTGCTGTTACTCACATTCATTTCACAATTTCAGACAGTGCACTGTCTGTCAAGGGCTGCAACACAAATATCCAAATACATTTACTCATCCAAAAGTAGGCAGCAGCTGAATTCCCAGGTTACGCTGCAGAATGTTTCCAAAGGAACAGTTATTAGTGTCACAAGTAAGGCTTACATTAACACTGCTATGAAGTTACTGTGAAAATCCCCTAGTCGCCACACTAGTGGCAGCACGGTAGCACGGTGGGTTAGCACTGCTGCCTCACAGCTCCAGGGTCCTGGGTTCGATTCCCGGCTCGGGTCACTGTCTGTGTGGAGTTTGCACATTCTCCTCGTGTCTGCGTGGGTTTCCTCCGGGCGCTCCAGTTTCCTCCCACCGTCCAAAGATGCGCGGGTTAGGTCGATTGGCCGTGCTAAGAAATTGCCCAGGGATGTGTAGGTTAGAGGGATTAGTGGGTATAATATGTAGGGGTATGGGGGTAGGGCCTGGGTGGGATAGTGTTCGGTGCAGACTCGATGGGCCGAAGGGCCTCTTTCTGCACTGTAGGGTTTTGTGATTCTCTGGTGCCTGTTTGGGTACACTGAGGGTGAATTTAGCATGGCCAATGCACATCTTTCAGAGTGTGGGAGGAAACCGGAGCACCCTAGAGGAAACCCATGCAGACACAGGGAGAATGTGCAGACTTCACACAGACAGTGACCCAAACCAGGAATCGAACCCAGATCCCTGGCACTGTGAGGCAGCAGTGCTAACCCACTGTGCTACCTTTATAGTATGAGCTGAGCGTATAGAACATAGAACATAGAACACTACAGCACAAACAGGCCATTCGGCCCACGAGTTGCGCCGATCACATCAACACCTATCAATCCATAGACCTATCTATAACCCCCAATCCCATTAAATCCCATGTACTCATCCAGAAGTCTTTTAAAAGACTCCACCACCACTGATGGCAGCCGATTCCATTCACTCACCACCCTCTGAGTGAAAAACTTACCCCTAACATCACTTCTGTTCCTGCTCCCCAGCACCTTAAACCTGTGTCCTCTCGTAGCGACCATTTCAGCCCTGGGAAATAGCCTCTGAGAATCCACCCTATCTATTCCTCTCAACATTTTATAAACCTCTATCAGGTCACCTCTCAACCTACGTCTCTCCAGGGAGAAGAGTCCCAGCTCACTCAACCTAACTTCATAAGGCATGCCTCCCAATCCAGGCAACATCCTTGTAAATCTCCTCTGCACCCTTTCAATAGCTTCTACGTCCTTCCTATAATGAGGCGACCAGAACTGAGCACAGTACTCCAAGTGAGGCCTGACAAGGGTCTTATAAAGTTGCAGCATTACCTCCCGACTCCTAAACTCAATCCCTCGATTAATGAAGGCCAGTACACCATACGCCTCCTTGACCACATCCTCCACCTGCGAGGCCGATTTAAGAGTCCTGTGGACCCGGACCCCAAGATCCTTCTGCTCTTCAACACTACTAAGACTCAGCAAGGGTCCTAGAACAGACCCCTGGGGCACTCCACTGGTGACTGACCTCCATGCCGAAAAAGACCCATCCACAACCACTCTCTGCCTTCTGCAGATGGATTTGGGGTGGCACAGTAGCACAGTGGGTTAGCACTGTTGCTTCACGCTCCAGTGGACCTGGGTTCGATTCCCGGCCTCGGGTCACTGTCTGTGTGGAGTTTGCACATTCTCCTCATGTCTGCGTGGGTTTCCTCCCACAGCCCAAAGATGTGCAGGTTAGGTTGATTGGCCATGCTAAGAAATTGCCCCTTCGTGTCCTGGGATGTGTAGGTTAGAGGGATTAGTGGGTATAATATGTAGGGATATGGAGGTAGGTCCTGGGTGGGATTGTGTTCGGTGCAGACTCGATGGGCCGAAGGGCCTCTTTCTGCATAGAGCATAGAACCCTACAGTGCAGAAAGAGGCCCTTCAGCCCACTGAGTGCACCGACCACAATCCCACCCAGGCCCTACTCCCCATATCCCTACATATTATACCCACTAATCCCTCTAACCTACACATCCCAGGACACTAAGGGGCAATTTTAACATGGCCAATCAACCTAACCCCACATCTTTGGACTGTGTGAGGAAACTGGAGCACCCGGTGGAAACCCACGCAGACACGGGGAGAATGTGCAAACTCCACACAGACAGTGACCCGAGCCGGGAATCGAACCCAGGTCCCTGGCGCTGTGAGGCAGCAGCGCTAACCCACTGTGCCACTGTGCTGCCTTTATAGTATGAGCTGAACAGCAGATGGACAATAGAAAACTCTTTCAAATTATCGCTCTTAGATGAAAACATCTTCAGTTTGAAGCAATCTTGATTATGGAGCGACAAAATCTTTCTCCCCTTCATGTTCCTCCGCCCCCTACTCCATCCCACCCAATATCCCTGTCCACATCTCCCCATATTCCCCCCGCACCCTCCCCAACACCCGCTCCCCCCCCTCCCCGGTCCCAGCTGCTGTTTGCTAATTACACATAACCCACACATCTGAATTCCCTGTAACATTGTCCTATCATTCTATACACTGTCAGTATTGACATGTGCCCTACAGCCCTGCTTTGAAGCCACTCCTGTTTGTTCTGACCTACTTTATTTATAGCAGAGTGGGGCCTGGCAATGTATGTGACATTTAAAACTCTGCATTGGTTTGCTGATGGAAGTTGACAGGCGCTGGATGAATCAGTCAGATATCCCTAACGCGCACCGGCCACTCTCTGTGTAGCTACACTCTCTGGGGCTCCTGCTCTGCCCGAGACAGCAAGAAACTACACAAGGTTGTGAACGTAGCCCAATCCATCACGCAAACCAGCCTCCCATCCATCGACTCTGTCTACACTTCCTTGGCAAGGCAGCCAGCATAATTAAGGACCCCACACACCGTGGACAAACTCTCTTCCATTGTGAAAAAGATACAGAAGTCTGAAGTCACGTACCAACCGACTCAAGAACAGTTTCTTCCCTGCTGCTTTTGAATAGAACTTAGAACATAGAACATTACAGCGCAGAACAGGCCCTTCGGCCCACGATGTTGCGCCGACCAGTTACAAAACAATGACCCACTAACCTAAACCAATCCCTTTTCGTCCATAAACCTATCCATAGATCTCTTAAACGCCCCCAAACTAGGCGCGTTTACAACTGCAGCAGGCAGGGCATTCCAATCCCTCACCACCCTCTGGGTAAAGAACCTACCCCTGACATCCGTCCTATAACTACCCCCCCTTAATTTAAAGCCATGCCCCCTCGTGCTAGATTTCTCCATCTGAGGAAAAAGGCTATCACTATCCACCCTTTCTAAACCTCTAATCATCTTATATGTTTCTATAAGATCACCTCTTAGCTGCCTTCTTTCCAGCGAAAACAACCCCAAATCCCTCAGCCTGTCCTCTTAGGACCTCCCCTCCATACCAGGCAACATCCTGGTAAACCTCCTCTGCACCCTCTCCAAAGCCTCCACATCCTTCCTATAATGTGGGGACCAGAACTGCACACAGTACTCCAAGTGCGGCCGCACCAGAGTTGTGTACAGTTGCAACATGACGCTGCGACTCCTAAATTCAATCCCCCTACCAATAAACGCCAAGACACCGTATGCCTTCTTAACAACCTTATCTACTTGATTCCCAACTTTCAGGGATCTATGTACACATACACCTAGATCCCTCTGCTCATCCACACTATTCAAAGTCCTCCCGTTAGCCCTATACTCCACACATCTGTGGATGGACCTACCTTGCATTAAACTGATCTTTCTCTACACCCTAGCTATGACTGTAACACTACATTCTGCACCCTCTTCTTTCCTTCTCTATGAACAGTATGCTTTGTACAGCGCACGAGAAACAATACTTTTCACTGTATGTTAATACATGTGACAATCATAAATCAAATCAAAATCAGATCAAAAATCAGAAGGGGCTTTGAGGAGACAGTGTCTATGTAGCCTGAAGTTGCCTTTGGCAAAAGAATCACTGCAAGGTGGATGGGACATGGCTAGTACCCGTCTCAGCAGGACTGGGAGTGAAGGATTGGTTGCTTTGTGCCTGGCACCACATTCACCTGTTCGCACCTCTTGTGCTCAGGTTTTGCCAGCCCAGGATGGTCATATCCTCTTGGACTGATCTTCCTAGACTAGACCATGGAGTGGGGTTAACCCTGGGGGTCAGTATTGGGACCCCTGCTCTTGATGAGGATGAAGGATGAAGGAATATCAAGGGTAAGACTCTTAGCAGTGTAGAGGATCAGAAGGACCTTGGGGTCCGGGTCCACAGGACTCTTAAATCGGCCTCGCAGGTGGAGGATGTGGTCAAGAAGGCGTATGGTGTACTGGCCTTCATTAATCAAGGGATTGAGTTTAGGAGTCGGGAGGTAATGCTGCAACTTTATAAGGCCCTTGTCAGACCCCACTTGGAGTACTGTGCACAGTTCTGGTCGCCTCGCTACAGGAAGGATGTGGAAGCTATTGAGAGGGTGCAGAGGAGATTTACAAGGATGTTGCCTGGATTGGGAGGCATGCCTTATGAAGAAAGGTTGAGGGAGCTCGGTCTCTTCTCCCTGGAGAGACGAAGGTTGAGAGGCGACCTGATAGAGGTTTATAAAATGTTAAGAGGAATAGACAGGGTGGATTCTCAGAGGCTACTTCCCAGGGCTGAAATGGTCACTACGAGAGGACACAGGTTTAAGGTGCTGGGGAGCAGGTACAGAGGAGATGTTAGGGGTAAGTTTTTCACTCAGAGGGTGGTGAGTGAGTGGAATCGGCTGCCGTCGGTGGTGGTGGAGGCAAACTCGCTGGGGTCTTTTAAGAGACTTCTGGATGAGTACATGGGATTTAATGGGATTGAGGGTTATAGATAGGCCTGGTAGGTAGGGAGATGATCGGCGCAACTTGTGGGCCCAAGGGCCTGTTTGTGCTGTAGTGTTCTATGTTCTATAACACAGTAAGAAGTCTCACGACACCAGGTTAAAGTCCAACAGGTTTATCTGTAGCAAACGTCACTAACTTTCGGAACTCCCACCCACCTGATGAAGGAACAGCGTTCCGAAAGTTAGTGGCGTTTGCTACCAAATAAACCTGCTGGACTTTAACCTGGTGTTGTGAGACTTCTTACTGTGTTTACCCCAGTCCAATGCCAGCATCTCCACATCTTGATAACATTCAGAGCATTCAAGCCTATGGGTCAAGTGCTGGTAAATGGGATTATGTGGGATAGTAAGTATTTCTCACATGTTGGCGCATGGGAAGAAGAGCCTCTTCTGCACTGTCTATTAGGTTTAAGGAGATACAAAAGAGTAGGCTAGGGGGATTAGTGGGGTAAATATGTGCAGTTACGGGGTTAGGCCTGGGTGGGATTGTTGTCAGCGCAGGCTTGATGGACCGAATGGCCTCCATCTGCACTGTGGGGATTCGATGAAATGGAGGAAAGAATCCTTCTCGTTGAGAATGCAGCTCCCTCAGCTGAGGCCCACTTTCAGTCCTCGGAAGATCAGCAAACTGGTATGTTAGATATCCTGATGGATATGGAGATCCCCGGGCCAGAGGAGGGGGTGTCCGCGTGATCGCCTCTCCAGGAGCAGCTGTGGCCGAGCTCCTAACTAACTGTTTTGAGAATTGGCTACCATGTTTTCTTAGTCTAGGTGGGAAAGGTGGGAGTGAGGGGGTATGTTGTCTCCTGGTTTTGAGACCTGACTCCCCCCCCTCCCCCCTCAACCTCCCCCCCCCGCCCCACCAACATCCCCCAACCCCGCCCTCCCCCCCCCCCCCCCCACCCCGCCAATCCCCTGGGCTGGTATTCATACAATTTCAGAGCTTGGGTCGCAGAGGTTTCAGTGAGGCTGGGAAGTGTCTGGAAGCTGGGTGAATGCAGTTTATCCCGCTACCCAATGGGTCCTTAAGGCTTCTCGACTATCTTCTCAGGCCCGGACCGCTCTAAAATCTCGTGTTCCAGGGCGGCACGGCAGCACAGTGGGTCAGCACTGCTGCTTCACAGCTCCAGGGACCGATTCCCGGCTCGGGTCACTGTCTGTGTGGAGTTTGCACATTCTCCTCGTGTCTGCGTGGGTTTCCTCCGGGTGCTCCGGTTTCCTCCCACAGTCCAAAGATGTGTGGGTTAGGTTGATTGGCCGTGCTAAAATTGCCCCTGAGTGTACTAGGATGCTTAAATTAGAGGGATTAGTGGGTAAAATATGTAGGGATATGGGGGTAGGGCCTGGGTGGGATTGTGGTCAGTGCAGACTCAATGGGCTGAAGGGCCTTTTTCTGCTCTGTAGGGTTCTATGATTCTATGATCTGTGCTGGCAATCATTTGGAGCCATAATCTGCAGTTCATCACCAACCCTGGACTTTACCCCTTGTCCTTGGGTGGAGGGGGGTGGACTGGTAATGTTAAAATGGCGGCATGGGCTCATTGGGCCGAAGGGCCTGTTTCCCGGGCTGTTTTGTTCTTTGTTCCTCTTCTGATTTTGTGATGTTCTTTATCCCGTTAACTAAATGCTCCCCCTCCTGGAACAGACTAGGACAAGAGGTCGGAGTTGTAGAGTAAGAGAGGGGGGGGAGGTTCAAGACAGAGACAAGGAGAAGCTACTTTTCGCAGAGAGTTGTGAATCACTGCCCCACAGTGCAGTGGGTGCAGAATCAATCAATGGATTCAAGAAAGAGATAGAAAGAGATTCTTCACACACCTGAGGAAGGAACAGCGTTTCCCAAAGCTTGTGGGTTTACTATCCAATAAATTGGCTGGACTCTAACCTGGTGTTGTGAGACTTCTTACTCTATTTTTTGATAGCAGTCTCACAAACAACTTCACTAAAACAGTCTCACATGGGCATCCTTTAATTGATAAAGGGGGCTTACTAAAGCCATGAGTATTTTGTGTCCTTCTCGATGAAGTTAACTGAATCTCTAAGGGATGTGGTCAGCTCATTTTGCCTTCAGGACATTCTCTGATTATAACCCTGATAAATTTTATTTGTTACCAACATAATGTATACGTTGCTTACCAATCCAATGAGTGAGCTTTTTATCAGTACCTACAAGTTTCCAGGGGTGCCATCATATTACCATTAATCCTTGTCAGTTCCCACTAAATCCCCGACAGTAATTCTTTCATTAACAGAGACACTAATATCTTTCTGACTCTTTTTTGCTCAGATACTGTGAAGGCAGTTTCATTAAAACTCACTCTTGTATCAGTTGTTTCTGATAAGGTTTCTGGTGAGGCTGTTAATTCTCCGTTGTGGCCTTGTGGTTCCAACAGTTGGGTGCTTTAAAGGGATGTATTTAACTCATGTTTAGTATCACAGGGCATTCTGAAACTGTACATCAAGTTAACTTCTAAAAATGAACAGGAGGTATAGTTATATATATGTATGGACTAATTACAAGTACCTTTAAAACTACAAAGTATATCAAACACCTCAATTCAATTACTAACAAACTTGCTTCCCATTGATTTAAAGTGAATTCTACATAGAATGTAGAACACTACAGCACAAACAGGCCCACAAGTTGTGCCGATCATATCCCTACCTACCAGGCCTATCTATAACCCTCAATCCCATTAAATCCCATGTACTTATCCAGAAGTCTCTTAAAAGACCCCAGCGAGTTCACCTCCACCATCACCAACGGCAGCCGATTCCACTCACTCACCACCCTCTGAGTGAAAAACTTACCCCTGACATCTCCTCTGTACCTGCTCCCCAGCACCTTAAACCTGTGTCCTCTCGTAGCGACCATTTCAGCCCTGGGAAATAGCCTCCGAGAATCCACCCTATCTATTCCTCTCAACATTTTATAAACCTCTATCAGGTCACCTCTCAACCTTCGTCTCTCCAGGGAGAAGAGTCCCAGCTCCCTCAACCTACCTTCATAAGGCATGCCTCCCAATCCAGGCAACATCCTTGTAAATCTCCTCTGCTCCCTCTCAATAGCTTCCACATCCTTCCTGTAGTGAGGAGACCAGAACTGCGCACAGTACTCCAAGTGGGGTCTGACAAGGGTCTTATAAAGTTGCAGCATTACCTCCCGACTCCTAAACTCAATCCCTCGATTAATGAAGGCTAACATCTAAGTTAATTAAACAAAAATCTTCTCAGACTTTGGCGATCTTCGAGGAACCCTTTTCTTTTCTATATTTCTACAGTTACAGGCGTGACATGTCACAAACGTGACACTCCAACCATCGTCTTGCAATTGTCTGTACACATTGCCCTGTTTGTGAACCCACCTCTCCACTCGCCTGATGAAGGAGCAGTGCTCCGAAAGCTCGTGACACCAAATAAATAAAGCTGTGGGACTTTACCCTGGCATCGTGCGACCTCTTACTGTGCCCAACCCCCCCCCAGTCCAATGCCAGTATCTCCACATCTTGGTGGGGGAAGCATGAGAGGCCTGGGGGGGGTGGGTGGTGAGTTGTGTGGGCATAACCCTACCTGCAGGACATGAGATGGCACGAAGGTGGGGTTGGGGGGGTGGGGGGGTTGTATAGACTGTTGGCATTAGGAGTTGAAAAGCAACCTTCAGTGGCAGCCCTCTTCACAGCCCCCTCCAAAGAACAGTTCAGGAAACAGGCCCTTCGGCCCGCCAAGCCTGTGCTGCTCATCGGTCCACCCAGACTGTCCCTCCATTCTGCTCGTGTCCATTTTAAATAAAAACACAGTTATGGAAAATCGTGCGGTTAATGCAATCCACGTTAAAGCTCTGAATAGGACGAGCCTTCACTGAGTCTGACACTAGTTATAATTCAAGGATACAGAAAATGCAAAACCGGGTATTATGGAGAGGAGGAGAGTGGGCGAGCACATTGCTCTGACGCTTTTGAATCATTCTCATTTCTTTCAACATCAGCTGGCTCTCTGTGGGGAGCTCAATCAACTCTGAGTCACAGATTATGTTTTTATGTCTGACTTGAGTGCAAAATCCAGGCTGACACAGAAGTCACTGAAGGAGGTTGAGGGTTCGGTAAATAAAGCATCAAGTGTCCCGAGCCTTATAAACCAGGCACAGAGTACAAGAGAAAGGAGGTCATGCAGTACTTATACAGGACAGTAACTAGACCATAGCTGGAGTATTGTGTCTGCACTTCAGAAAGAATGTGAAGGCATCGGAGAGAGAGGACAACAAATTCACCAGAATCCTTCCAGGGATGAGGAAGTTCAGTGATGAGGATAGATTGGAGAGGTTGGGACTGTTCTCCTTAGAGAGCAGAAGGCTAAGAGGAGATTTGATAGAGATGTTCAAATTCCTGAGGGGGCTGGACACAGTCGATCGGGAGAAACTGTTCTCGCTTGTAAAAGGATCGAGAATGACTAATTGGCAAAAGAAGCAGGAGTGATACCAGTAGAAATTCTCCCACACAGCGAGTGGTTAGGATCTGGAATGTACTGTCTGAGAGTGTGGTGGAGACAGATTCACACAGCGAGTGGTTAGGATCTGGAATGTACTGTCTGAGAGTGTGGTGGAGACAGATTCACACAGTGAGTGGTTAGGATCTGGAATGTACTGTGTGAGTGTGTGGTGGAGACAGATTCACACAGCGAGTGGTTAGGGTCTGGAATATACTGTCTGAGAGTGTGGTGGAGACAGATTCACACAGCGAGTGGTTAGGGTCTGGAATGTACTGTCTGAGTGTGTGGTGGAGACAGATTCACACAGCGAGTGGTTAGGGTCTGGAATGTATTGTCTGAGAGTGTGGTGGAGACAGATTCACACAGCGAGTGGTTAGGGTCTGGAATGTACTGTCTGAGTGTGTGGTGGAGACAGATTCACACAGCGAGTGGTTAGGGTCTGGAATGTACTGTCTGAGTGTGTGGTGGAGACAGATTCACACAGTGAGTGGTTAGGATCTGGAATGTACTGTCTGAGAGTGTGGTGGAGACAGATTCACACAGTGAGTGGTTAGGGTCTGGAATGTACTGTCTGAGAGTGTGGTGGAGACAGATTCACACAGCGAGTGGTTAGGGTCTGGAATGTACTGTCTGAGTGTGTGGTGGAGACAGATTCACACAGTGAGTGGTTAGGGTCTGGAATGTACTGTCTGAGTGTGTGGTGGAGACAGATTCACACAGTGAGTGGTTAGGATCTGGAATGTACTGTCTGAGAGTGTGGTGGAGACAGATTCACACAGCGAGTGGTTAGGATCTGGAATGTACTGTCTGAGAGTGTGGTGGAGACAGATTCACACAGCGAGTGGTTAGGATCTGGAATGTACTGTTCTCCTTTATGTTTCCTGACGTCAATGACAACCTCCTTCATATTGTTGATGGTAAGTAATAGGTAAGATAAAGTAAGTAATGAATGGTTCTGTCACTTAAAGTTTCAGAGCTTTTCTTGTGGTTTATAATTTGCAAGGGTACATTCAGTCATAATGAAGGACAAGGTCCCTGGAGAATTGGACATAATCTGACATTAAATGTCTTCCAAAAGTTTATTGAACAGCCTGTGGTTCTGGCACACATTGGTACAAACGACATGGAGCTGAAAAATAGGGAAGAGGTCCTAAAAGCAGGATATAGAGAGTTGGGAAGAAAGCTGAGAATTCAGATCTCAAAGATAGTGATCTCAGGATTATTACCAGTTCCACGTGTTAGGCAGTAGAAATAGCAGGGTATATCTGATCAGTACATGACTGATGGTGTGAGGAGGTGGGGGGGGGAGATGGTTTCAGATTCCTGGGGTCCGTCCTGGGGGAGATGGGGCCTAAACAAACTGATTGGTTACACCCGGGCAGGACTGATGTCCTGAATACTCCCCCTTGGTGGGCCAAATGGCCTCCTGGGTGGGATTCTATGATTCTAAAAGCTTCTTCATTGCCCTCCCCTCTTTGATAGTCTCCTCCTCACCAAGAATGGCCCTGCTTTACAACAGGTACTGAACTGACTAAACCTTGCATTCCTGAGGGGGAGTATTATTGAGAATGGTTGAGGGGGGGGAGGTTAAACTAGAATGGAAGGGGGAATGGGAACCTCTGCAAAGAGCCAGAGGAGGGGGGGGTGAAATCAAGGACAAAAACCCCAAAGATAGAAGGGGGGAAGCGGAAAAGGGTCAGAATCAAACAGGGCTTCAGAGGATAAATAGTGGGAATGGGACAAGGAATGTTACGAGAAGCCCAGAGCTTTGTGCATTAATAGAAATCATAGAATCCCTACAGTGCAGAAAGAGGCCATTCAGCCCATCGAGTCTGCACCGAACACAGTCCCACCCAGGCCCTATCCCCATATCCCTACACGTTTTACCCACTAATCCCTCTAACCTATGTATCTCAGAACACTAAGGGGAAATTTTAGCACGGCCAATCAACCTAACCGGCACATCTTTGGACTGTGGGAGGAAACCAGAGCACCTGGAGGAAACCCACGCAGACACGAGGAGAATGTGCAAACTCCACACAGACAGTGACCCGAGCCGGGAATCGAACCCAGGACCCTGGAGCTGTGAAGCAGCAGTGCTAACCCATTGTGTCACCCACTAACATGCAGAGCATGCGCGATAAGGTGAATGAATTAACTAGATCTAAATGATTTGGTTTGAATTACAGAAACATGGCTGCAAGGTGACTAGGGATGGGAATCGAACATCCTAGGGTATCGAGGAAGGACAGACAGAGAGGTAAAGACAGTGGAGTTGTATTGCTGGTTAAAGAGGAAATTAATGCCATCCTGAGGAAGGATATTAGCTCCAACAATACGGATTTGATATGGGTGGAGCTGGGAAAATGTTAGAAAGGATGGAACTGTATGGTGATGTTGGTAATAACATTAAACAGGAAATTAGAGACGCATGTGATAAAGGAACATTTGTAATTATGGGTGACTTTAATCTGCATATAGATTGGGCAATTCAAATTAGTCTCAATATCATAGAGGAGGAATTCCTGGAGTGTGTATGGGATGGTTTTCTGGACCAATACACTGAGGAACCAACTAGAGAACAGGCTTCCTAGTCTGTGTATGTGTAATGTGAAAGGAATAATTGGCAATCTAATTATGTGAGACCCCTTGGGGATGAACGTCCGTAACACAATAGAATTCTTCATCAAGATGGAGAGTGGCACTGTTGATTCTGAGATAAGGGTCCTGAATCTTAATAGAGGAAACCAAGATGGTATGAGGCATGAGTTGGTTAGGATGGATTGGGAAACGTTACTTAAAGGGATGGCGGTGGATTGGCAATGGCAAATATTCAAAGAATGCGTGGGTGAACTGCAACAACTGTTCATTCCTGTCTGGGGCAAAAATAAAACTGGAAAGGTGGCCAAAGCCTGGCTTCCAAGGGAAATTAGAGATAGTGTTAGATCCAAGGAAGAGGCAACACATCGGCGAGAATAAACAACAGACCTGAGGATTGGGAGCTGTTTAGAGTTCAAGGAGGACCAAGGGACAGGTTAAGAAGATAAATTAGAGAAGGAGAGTAAACTTGTGGGGAACATAAAAACTGACTAAAAATCTCTATAGATACATGAGGATAGGTGAAGATAAAGGTCCCTCACAGTCAGAAACAGGGGAATTTATAATGGGGAATAAAGAAATGGCCGACCAACTAAATACATACTTTGGTTCTGTCTTTGTAACAAATAACATACCAAAAATGTTGGGGAACACAGTGTTTAGTGAGTGGGAGGAGATCAGTATTAGTAGAGAAATGGTGTTGGGGAAATTGGTGGGATTGAAAGCTGATAAACCCATAGGACCTGATAATCTACACCCCAGGGTACTTAAAGGAGTGGCTTTAGAAATAGCGGATGCATTGGTGGTCACCTTCCAAGATTTTATAGACTCTGGAACAGTTCCTGCGGATTGGAGGATAGCTAATGTAACCCACGATTTAAAAAGGGAGGTAGAGAGAAAAACAGGGAATTATAGACCAGCCAAACTGACCTTGGTAGTGGGGAAAATTATCAAAGATTGTACGGCAAAACAATTGGAAAACAGTAGCAAAAACAGCCAGAGTCAGCATGGATTAATGAAAGGGAAATCACGCTTGACAAATCCACTGGAATTCTTCCAGGATGTAACCAGTAGGGTTACATAAGAACATAAGAACAGAAGAAATAGGAGCAGGAGTAGGCCATCTAGCCCTTCGAGCCTGCCCCGCCATTCAATAAGATCATGGCTGATCTGTCGTGTCTCAGTTCCACTTTCCCGCCCTCTCCCCACAACCCTTAATCCCCTCTCTTATCAAAAACCCATCAACCTGCGTCTTAAATATATTCAGCGAGGCAGCCCCCACCACTTCAACGGGCAGAGAATTCCAGAGATTCACCACCCTTTGAGTGAAGAAGTTCCTTCTCAACTCCGTTCTAAACCGCCCCCCCCCACTTTATCTTGAGGCTGTGCCCCCTAGTCCTACTGTCCTTTCTGAGCGGGAAGAGTCTCTCCACCTCTATCCTATCCATCCCATTCATCATCTTATACGTCTCAATGAGATCTCCCCTCATTCTTCTAAACTCTAACGAGTACAAGCCTAGTTTATTCAGCCTCTCCTCATAGTTCAACCCCCTCAACTCCGGTATCAGCCTAGTAAACCTCCTCTGCACTCCCTCCAAGGCCAAAATATCCTTGCGTAAGTATGGTGACCAAAACTGCACACAGTACTCCAGCTGCGGCCTCACCAATGCCCTATACAGCCGCAGCAAGACCTCCCTACTTTTATATTCAATCCCCCTCGCTACGAAGGCCAGCATCCCATTCGCCTTCCTGACCACCTGCTGCACCTGCAAGCTGGGTTTTTGCGACTCATGCACAAGGACCCCGAGGTCCTTCTGCACTGTCGCCTGCTGCAGTTTTTCGCCACGTAACTAATAGTCCTTCCTACCATTATTCCTACCAAAGTGGACCACCTCGCACTTACCAACATTAAATTCCATTTGCCATTTCCTGGCCCATTCGCCCAGCCTATCTAGATCCTTCTGCAGACTCTCCACACCCTCCGCGCAATTTGCCATTCCACCAATCTTGGTGTCATCAGCAAATTTCGACACCCTACACTCGGTTCCCTCCTCCAGATCATCTATATAAATGGTAAATAGCTGAGGCCCCAGCACCGACCCCTGGGGCACTCCACTAGTCACCAACCGCCAATCCGAATAGCACCCATTAACGCCCACTCTCTGCCTCCTATTTGACAACCAATCCTCTATCCACGCTAACACCCTACCCCCAACTCCATGTCCCCTGACCTTCTGATGAGGGAGAGTCAGTGGATGTGGTTTATTTGGACTTTCAAATGGCTTTCGACACGATCCTACATAAGAGAGCTTGTAAAATTAAAGCACGTGGGATTGGGGGAAGTGTATCGAGAGTGATGGAAACTGATTGGCAAACAAAGAGTAGCAATAAACACATCTTTTTCCAAGTGGCAGGCGGTAACTAGTGAGGTACCGCAGTTATCACTACTGGGATCGCAGCTATTCACTCTATAGTATATAACAGGGTAAGGTCAGAAAGAATGTTCCCAATGGTGGGGTGTCCAGAATTAGGGATCATTGTTTAAGAATAAGGGTTAAACCTTTTGGAACTAAGGTGAGGAGAAATTTCTTCACTCAGAGGGTGGTGAATGTGTGGAATTCACTCCCACAGAAAGTAGTTGAGGCCAAAATGTTGTCTGCTTCAAGAAGAAATTAGATATCGCTCTTGGGGCTAAAGGGATATGAGGCAGGGGGAGAAGGGAGGAATCAGGATATTGAGTTGGATGATCAGCTATGATCAAAATGAATGGTGGAGCAGGATCGAAGGGCCAAATGGCCTCCTCCTGCTTCTAGTTTCTATGTTTCTATAATGTCTGCTCGCTGAAAGTGCGATGATTGCAATCTCTTTCTCCATACCCGTGTAGAATATTTAGCCGTGTCTCTTTTTGAAAGCATTTTTGGTTTCCTGGCATTGTGTAACAATTCTATGAGTAACTAAAATGATAGAATCCCTACAATACAGAAGGAGGCCATTCGGCCCATCAAATCTGTGCCTATCACAATCCCACCCTATCCCCCTATATTGATTCTGCCAATCCCCCTGACACAAAGGGGCAATTTTAGCACGGCCAATCAACCTAACCCGAACATCTTCGGACTTGTGAGGAAACTGGAGCACCCGGAGGAAACCCACGCAGACACGGGGAGAATGTGCAAACTCCACACAGACAGTGACCCGAGGCTGGAATCGAACCCGGTTCCCTGGTGCTGTGAGGCAACAGTGCTAACCGCTGTGCCCCCAGGGTGTCCAAAAGTAAAAGACTTCTCCTCACCCACAACCTGGTTTATAGAACATAGAACACTACAGCACAAACAGGCCCTTCGGCCCACAAGTTGCGCCGATCACATCTATCGAACTATCTGTAACTCCCAATCCCATTAAATCCCATGTACTCATCCAGAAGTTTCTTAAAAGACCCCAGCGAGTTCGCCTCTACCACCACCGACGGCAGCCGATTCCACTCACTCACCACCCTCTGAGTGAAAAACTTACCCCTGACATCTCCTCTGTACCTGCTCCCCAGCACCTTAAACCTGTGTCCTCTCGTAGCGACCATTTCAGCCCTGGGAAATAGCCTCTGAGAATCCACCCTATCTATTCCTCTCAACATTTTATAAACCTCTATCAGGTCGCCTCTCAACCTTCGTCTCTCATTATGTGGGGAAAGATTTGAGCTTTCTTTTTTAAAGCAGAGAAGGTTAAAGACAGGTTCAATCGAGCGGTTCAGATCACGAGGGGGTTTGATAGTGAAAACTCGCAGCTGGATTGGCTGACTGGATCGCTTAATGAAGAGCTAGCATGGAATCAATGGGCCAAACGGTCACTTTCTGTGCGGTAAATGTCTCTGTCCATAAGAGATTAGAACCAGAGAGCGCAAACGCAGGGTAAAGGGACGATCCTTTAAAACAGAGTCAAGGAGGAATTTCTCCAGCCAGAGAGTGGGGAATCTGTGGAACTCTTTGCCACAGAGAAGGCCGGGTCACTGAGTGTCTTTAAGACAGAGATAGATAGGTTCCTGATTAATAAGGGGATCAGGAGATAAGGCAGGAGAATGGGGATGAGAAAAGTATCAGCCACGATTCGATAAGGTGAAGCTGTTTCCGATAGCAGGGAGGTTGGTAACTAAGAGATGCAGATATAAGATAATTAGCTAAAAAAAACCCTTCGTGAGGAGACGTGGAGAACTTTTATCCTCTGCAGTCAGTTTGTGTGTCCCGGAAGACATTGCCTGAAAGGGCGGTGGATTCAACCAGAGATTCCAAAAGGCAATTAGATCAATGATTGAAAGGATCGACTGGGATTATTGGGATAGCCTTTCTCAGGCTCAATGGGCCGAATGGCTGGATCATTCTCCGAATCCTTTAAATCCCTTTCATTTTGTATCAGTGTCCCCACACACTCCACCAGCTGATTGGCGGGTAGGATTCCATTTCCCAGATTTATCTGAGGAAAATCCGTTCGGAGTCACCCTGTTTGGAGTTCCCTCCAGCCTCCAAGCAATTACCTTCCTTCTTTTCCATTAATGCCAGATTTGAAGTTGATAATTTCCAACGAGCTCTTAAATAAATGGGTTGATTCCCCTGTTAAGGCAGTGGTTTGATGATTTTCTTGTTAAGTATTCAGTAATCGGGTCCTCAGCTGCACTGTCTAGCCTGTCTGTGCTAATCCTCGGCAATATCCAACAAAGTTAACATCTTCACATCGCTCTACCACTCATCAGGACCATCCCAAGTGCCTCCTAGAACTTCTTGAATATTCCTCACACTTTGCCCTGACATTTTATCCCTCCTCTCTCTGTGTATCTCACTCTGCTTTCTGCGTACTTGCTGATACCCTATGCAAAGTGTTGGTTTTGTTGGTCCAAGGGTTGCTGAGTGCCAATCCAACATCACCTGATTTGTCCCCATTTTTTTGCTGCTTGCCCTAGCATTGGGCGGCACTGTGGCACAGTGGGTTAGCACTGCTGCCTCACAGCCTCAGGGACCCGGGTTCGATTCCAGCCTCGAGTCACTGTCTGTGTGGAGTTTGCACATTCTCCCCGTGTCTGCGTGGGTTTCCTCCAGGTGTTCTGGTTTCCTCCCACAGTCCAAAGGTGGACTGGCCGTGCTAAATTGCCCCTTAGTGCCAGCGGTATTAGCTAGGGTAAATACATGGGGTTATGGGGATAGAGCCTGGCTGGGATTGTGGTCAATGGAGACTTGATGGGCTGAATGGCCACCTTCTGCGCTGTAGGGATTCTATGATTTCCCTTCCCTCTGACTATTCTACTGATAATGAGCTGGGTAAACTCAGAAAACACATGCCCACTAAGGCATTGCTGAGAGGTGGCAGTACCAACGCAGAGTGCCAGCCTAGAACAACGAGATGTTGAGAGTCTACCATCCGGGAATGTCCTCTCACCGACCTAGAGCCAATAATACACCACAGCCTCACAGCACCAGGGACCCGGGTTCAATTCCTGGTTTGGGTCACTGTCTGTGCGCAATCTGCATGTTCTCCCTGTGTCTATGTGGGTTTCCTCTGGGTGCTCAGGTTTCCTCCCACAGACGTGTTGGTTAGGGTGAATTGGCCGTGCTAAATTCTCCCTCAGTGTAACCCAAACAGGAGTGTGGCAACTAGGGGGATTTTCACAATAACTTCAATGCAGTGTCAATGTGATAATAATAAATAAGCTTAAACTTGAGGTTCAAAGTCCCTGGGGAAATGGTTGGAGAGACCGGTACAGTGGTAAGGTAAGCCTGGAACCACTGTCAACTCAATAGAGTCCATGGTCAGGGACAGGAGGGAGTGACTGAGCACCGGGTAGGTATGGGGGTGGGGGAGGTGGAGGAACCTCAACACTTGATGTTGTTTGACAGGTTTGAGGTTCTTGCAGCCTGGATAGATGGGAATGGGGACTGCGGGGTGGATAAGTGGACTGATCGTGGCACCAAGATACAGGGAACCGTTCAAGGGGAGTTAATCAGAATGTGAGCAGCACGGTAGCACAGTGGGTTAGCACTGCTGCTTCACAGCTCCAGGGACCCCGGTTTGACTCCCGGTTTGGGTCACCGTCTGCGTGGAGTTTGCATGTTCTCCCCGTGTCTGCGTGGGTTTCCTCCGGGTGCTCCGGTTTCAACACAGCAAGAGCAACACAGCCCAGGAAACAGGCCCTTCGGCCCAACGAGCCCGCGCCGCCATTTTAACATTGTGAGTGCCCCCCTCTACCCATGACCTTTGTCTACGCCTAATTGGGGAAGGTTGAGGGGAGACTAATTTAGGGATAATTTGTTCCACCAATCAGCCTAACAGCACGGGATGTGGGAGGAAACTGGAGCACCCGGAGAAAACCCACGCAGGCACGGGGAGAATGCGCAAACTCCCACAGACACCGGCCCCAAATCCATGTGTCTGCACAGCAATCAGTGATAGTCACTGAGCTGTCATGTTGCCCGTCAGTTGGTCCAGTTGAAGCGTACACTGTGTTAATCACTGTGCTACCGCGGTAATACGTAAGAATTCTTCCCTAGAGGGCTGGAGGCAGGGTGACTGAACATCATTAAAGCAGAGTTAGACTCCTGACTATAAGGGGGGTCAGAGGTTGTCAGGTGTAGGTGGAATTGAGGCCAAAATGAGAATGTTGAATGGCGAAACAGACGCAAGGGGCCGAATGGCCTACTCCTCATCTGTAAATCAGAACATTCTTCATTCTGTCCATGGTCATTTCTGCCCAGTCAGTGCTGGTTTTGGAGACAGTGGGGGTGCGGGAGGGGCTATTGGAAGCAGACTGGGATACCACTCTGATCTTGGAAACCCCTACAGTGCAGAAAGAGGCCATTCAGCCCATCGAGTCTGCACCTACCACAATCCCACCCAGGCCCCACCCCCATATCCCTATATATTTTAACCTCCTAATCTCTCTAACCTACACATCCCTGGACACTAAGGGGCAATTTCTTAGCACCTCCAATCAACCTAACCCCCACATCTTTGGACTGTGTGAGGAAACCGGAGCACCCGGAGGAAACCCACGCAGACACGAGGAGAATGTGCAAACTCCGCCCAGACAGTGACCCGAGCCGGGAATCGAACCCAGGACCCCGGAGCTGTGAAGCAGCAGCGCTAACCCACTGTGCCACCGTGCCACCCACAAGTTGTGTGTCATATTTCTAAATGACACACACATGCTCCGGAATTCTACCGTCCTGCCCTCCACGGAATTGGGCCGGATAACACAATTATCCGCTGACCTCAGGCGGGAATTTCCGGTCTCGCTCGAGTGAGTCTGTGAAATCCCGGGGATGGAGTGAGGTTTTTGTAAAGTTCCCCTGGTTTAGTTTGAGGTTAAAACCACAGGCTTGGTGCCCGAGCTCCCCCTGATGGTTCACTGCAGAGTTTAACTGCGTTACCCGGGCTGACAGAAAGCTCAGGCTGGGCACACGCAGGAAGGTGCAAATTCAGACCGAGGGCTTTTCGTAATGTCAGTCTGAGCTCATCTTTCTCCTCGTCCCACAGGCGTTGCCTGGAGTCTGGCTGTTTCGTGTTTGGTCAGCTTTCTCACTTTGGGCTCTGTGGTTTTTTTTACAGTCTTGCTTTCAGTTCCTGCTGAATGATCTTAAGCACAATGTCAGCGTTCAGAGAGACAGAGACCCAGCGCTCACAGTGAGGAACCAGGAAACTCAATCTCCACACAGCTGGAGGGAGCGAGGGAGGGAGGGAGGAGGGGGTGAGGGAGGGAGGGAGGGAGGGAGGAGGGGAGGGGGCGAGGGAGGGGCTGAAGGAGGAAGGGAGCGAGGGAGGGAGGGAGGGAGGGTACGAGCAAGGGAGGGTGCAAAGGAGGGAGGGAGGATGGGAGGGGGTGAGGGAGGGAGCGAAGGATGAAGGGTGCGAGGGAGGGAGGGTGTGAGGGAGGGAGGGTACGAGCAAGGGAGGGTGCAAGGGAGGGAGGGAGGATGGGAGGGAGCGAGGGAGGGAGGATGGGAAGGGGCAAGGGAGGGAGCGAAGGATGAAGGATGCGAGGGAGGGAGGGAGGATGGGAGGGGGCGAGGGAGGGAGCGAAGGAGGGAGGGTGTGAGCAAGGGAGGGAGGATGGGAGGCTGCAAGGGAGGGAGTGAGTGAGGGATGGAAGGTGCGAGTGAGGGAGGGAGGATAAGAGGTGCTAAGGAGGGAGTGAGTGAGCGAGGGAGTGTGTGTGAGGCAATGGGGGTTACTTCGTGTCCGTGTTCACCATGAGGGTAAATAGCAACACAAAATCTCACAATATCACGAAATGGGATTGTCACTGATGAGATCTTATTGCCCCCTGCACTGTGCCCCCTGCACTGTGCCCCCTACACTGTGCCCCCTGCACTGTGCCCCCTGCACTGTGCCCCCTGCACTGTGCCCCCTACACTGTGCCCCCTGCACTGTGCCCCCTACACTGTGCCCCCTGCACTGTGCCCCCTACACTGTGCCCCCTGCACTGTGCCCCCTACACTGTGCCCCCTGCACTGTGCCCCCTGCACTGTGCCCCCTGCACTGTGCCCCCTACACTGTGCCCCCTGCACTGTGCCCCCTGCACTGTGCCCCCTACACTGTGCCCCCTGCACTGTGCCCCCTACACTGTGCCCCCTGCACTGTGCCCCCTACACTGTGCCCCCTGCACTGTGCCCCCTACACTGTGCCCCCTGCACTGTGCCCCCTACACTGTGCCCCCTGCACTGTGCCCCCTGCACTGTGCCCCCTACACTGTGCCCCCTGCACTGTGCCCCCTACACTGTGCCCCCTGCACTGTGCCCCCTACACTGTGCCCCCTGCACTGTGCCCCCTACACTGTGCCCCCTGCACTGTGCCCCCTACACTGTGCCCCCTGCACTGTGCCCCCTGCACTGTGCCCCCTACACTGTGCCCCCTGCACTGTGCCCCCTGCACTGTGCCCCCTGCACTGTGCCCTTTGCACTGTGCCCCCTGCACTGTGCCCTTTGCACTGTGCCCCCTGCACTGTGCCCTTTGCACTGTGCCCCCTGCACTGTGCCCCCTGCACTGTGCCCCCTGCACTGTGCCCTTTGCACTGTGCCCCCTGCACTGTGCCCTTTGCACTGTGCCCCCTGCACTGTGCCCCCTGCACTGTGCCCCCTGCACTGTGCCCCCTGCACATTGCCCCCTGCACTGTGCCCTCTGCACTGTGCCCCCTGCACACTGCCCCCTGCAATGTGCCCTCTGCACTGTGCCCCCTGCACTGTGCCCTCTGCACTGTGCCCTCTGCACTGTGCCCCCTGCACATTACCCCCTGCACTGTGCCCCCTGCACTGTGCCCTCTGAACTGTGCCCCCTGCACTGTGCCCTCTGCACTGTGCCCTCTGCACTGTGCCCCCTACACTGTGCCCCCTGCACTGTGCCCCCTGCACTGTGCCCTCTGCACTGTGCCCTCTGCACTGTGCCCCCTGCACATTACCCCCTGCACTGTGCCCCCTGCACTGTGCCCCCTGCACTGTGCCCCCTGCACATTGCCCCCTGCACTGTGCCCCCTGCACTGTGCCCTCTGCACTGTGCCCCCTGCACTGTGCCCTCTGCACTGTGCCCCCTGCACATTGCCCCCTGCACTGTGCCCTCTGCACTGTGCCCCCTGCACTGTGCCCTCTGCACTGTGCCCTCTGCACTGTGCCCCCTGCACATTGCCCCCTGCACTGTGCCCTCTGCACTGTGCCCTCTGCACTGTGCCCCCTGCACTGTGCCCTCTGCACTGTGCCCCCTGCACTGTCACCCCCCTCACAGTTTGGCAGCAATCTTGCCAGGGGTTAGTGCCAGAGGTGGGCATTCTGGGAAGCCCAATGGGGGGGGGTGTAATATCAACAAGGAACGACTGAACAGTGGGGTGTATAAACCAACAGGTGTGGGGGTGAGGTGGTCTGGGTATGTGTGGGGGAGGGGGAGGGGGGGTCATGTGGAGTCGGCCTTACTGACTCTATTGGGCCCCATCCCCCCCAGAGTGATGGTGTGAACTCACACCGAGCCCCCACCCCCTGCCCGCTGATTATTTGGACAGAGTGGCTGAAGATCTTCCCAAAAAAATTCTAGGTGCCGATTGAGTAAATGGGAGAATTTCCAGGCTGTGTTTTTTTGGGTGCGGTTGAACCTTAAATCTTATGACACTTTTGTGGACAGAAGCACGATTCTCACCAGTAGGCGGTGCGGCGGAGGCTAATCCGCCAGAGAAGCCGGCTGCATTCTGCCTGGGGCGCCATTGCGCGGGTGCTGCAATCTGCCAGTGAACTGGGAGAGCTCCTGACAGCCCCTCCACCACCCCCTACCGATCACTCCCCCTCCACCAATGACTAACCCTGCGGAGCTCCCCTCTTCCCACCTTCCCCCCCCATCACAGCTCCACCCCACCCCTGGGCACAGTCCCTGATGCTGCTCTGTGAGCACTGCTTGACCCTGCCCCCGATCACATGGGGGCTTCAAGGACCTTTGCTTCCCCCACAGCTCCCGGCATGGCCATCATGTCTGGTCCCTGTTGGTGGGGGCAGTGAGTCGTTCCTGTTAGGGAGGCTGGTGAGGGGGGAACTGTCCAGAGTTTATTCATCAGTCACAGGTAGGCTTACATTAACACTGCGGTGAAGTTACTGTGAAAATCCCCTAGTCGCCACACTCCTGTTCGGGTAACACTGAGGGAGAATTTAGCACCAAACCAACACGTCTTTCAGACTGTGGGAGGAAAGCGGAGTAACCCGGAGGAAACCCACGCAGACACAGGGAGAATGTGCAGAGACAGTGACCCGAGCTGGGAATCGAACCGGGGTCCCTGGCGCTGTGAGGTGGCAGGGCTAACCCACTGTGCAGCAGGCCCTGGAATTACTGAAGACCATGAAACCATTGTCAATTATTATAGAATCATAGAACCCTACAGTGCAGAAAGAGGCCATTCGGCCCATCGAGTCTGCACCAAACACAATCCCACCCAGGCCCTACCCCCATATCCCTACATATTATACCCACTAATCCCTCTAACCTACACATCCCTGGACACTAAGGGGCAATTTCTTAGCACGGCCAATCAACCTAACCCGCACATCTTTGGACTGTGGGAGGAAACCCACGCAGACACGGGGAGAATGTGCAAACTCCACACGCTCAGTGACCCGAGCCGGGAATCGAACCCGGGTCCCTGGATCTGTGAAGCAGCAGTGCTAACCCACTGTGCCACCCATTGTCGGAAAAACCCACTAGGTTGATTGGCCGTGCTGAATTCTCCCTCAGTCTATCTGAGCAGGGGTCGGACTGTGGCAACCAGGGGATTTTCACAGTGACTTCATTGCAGTGATTATGTAAGCCTACTTCTGACACTCATAAATAAACTTTTAAACTGGTCGTACCTTTGACCTGGATTCCACACTCACTGCAGTCGTTTCAGAGACCACTAGATGGGAGCACTGTCCTATCCTCGGGACTGCTCCAGCTCCTCCTGTTAACAGCTCCCACCGCCATCCCTGGAATCTTAATCGCTTGGCTTCCCACTCTCAGTGAGGCGCTCAGTGTTTCTGTGATCGATCGTCTGAGTCTGTTGATTACGGCCGCTGAATGTTATTGATTGGTGAAGCCTGGGCGAGGACTCAGGGAAAAGTTACCAAGCTGACGAACTGTCTCGGTTGGTGCTGATGTCTGGAGCGGACGCTGGAGAAACATTGAACAAACCCGCCACACGTTCAAAAGAGATGGTATTTAACTGTGATAAGTGCCAGGTGATGCACTTTGGAAGAAGTCACAAGACAAGGGAGTATTTAACGAATGGCGGGACACTGGGAAGCTCAGAGGAGCAGATGGATCAAGAAACAGAAAAGTTACAGCACAAAACAGGCCCTCCGGCCCACAAATTGCGCTGAACATGTCCCTACCTACTACGCTTATCTATAACCCTCTATCTTACTAAGTTCCATATACTCATCCAGAAGTCTCTTAAAAGACCCTATCGAATCCACCTCCACCACCACTGACGGCAGCCGATTCCACTCACTCACCACCCTCTGAGTGAAAAACTTACCCCTGACATCTCCTCTGTACCTGCTCCCCAGCACCTTAAACCTGTGTCCTCTCGTAGCGACCATTTCAGCCCGGGGAAATAGCCTCCGAGAATCCACCCTATCCATTCTTCTCATCATTTTATAAACCTCTATCAGGTCGCCTCTCATCCTTTGTCTCTCCAGGGAGAAGAGTCCCAGCTCCCTCAACCTATCTTCATAAGGCATGCCTCCCAATCCAGGCAACATCCTTGTAAATCTCCTCTGCACCCTCTCAATAACTTCCACATCCTTCCTGTAGTGAGGCGACCAGAACTGCGCACAGTACTCCAAGTGGGGTCTGACCAGGGTCTTATAAAGCTGCAGCATTATTTCCCAACTCCTAAACTCTGGATCCATAAAGCAATGTCCCCTTGGATCCCATGCCCCCTCGCTTTCTCAATAAGCCTTGCATGGGGCACTTTATCAACCGCCTTGCTGAAGTCCATATAAACCACATCCACCGCTCTTCCTTCATCAATGTGTTTAGTCACATCCTCAAAAAATTCAATCAGGCTCATAAGGCATAATCTGCCTTTGACAAACCGTGCTGACTATTCTTGATCATATTATACCTCTCCAAATGTTCATAAATCCTGCCTCTCAGGATCTTCTCCATCAACTTACCAACCACTGAGGTTAGACTCAATTTCCAGGGCTATCTCTATAATTTCCAGGGCTATCTCTACTCCCTTTATTGAATAAAGGGACAACATCCACAATCCTCCAGAACCTCTCCTGTCTCCACTGATGATGAAAGGATCATTGCCAGGGGCTCTGCAATCTCCTCCCTCGCCTCCCACAGTAGCCTGGGGTATATCCCATCCGGTCCCGGTGACTTATCTAACTTGATGCTTTTCCAAAGCTCCAACACATCCTCTTTCTTAATATCTACATGCTCAAGCTTTTCAGTCCGCCACAACCACCAAGATCCTTTTCCATAGTGAATACTGAAGTAAAGTATTCATTAAATACCTCCGCTATTTCTACCGATTCCATACAAACTTGCCCACCGTCACACTTGATAGATCCTATTCCTTCATGTCTTATCCTCTTGCTCTTCACATACTTGTAGAATGCCTTGGGGTTTTCCTTAATCCTGCCTGCCAAGGCCTTCTCATGACCCCTTCTGGCTCTCCTAATTTCCTTCTTAAGATCCTTCCTATTAACCGTATACTCCTCTAGATCTCTAACATTACCTAGCCCACTGAACCTTCTGTAAGCTTTTCTTTTCTTCTTGACTAAATTTATTACAGCCTTTGTACACCACGGTTCCTGAAACCTACCAAAACTTCCCTGTCTCTTTGGAACGTTGCTATGCAGAACTCCAGACAAATATTCCCTGAAAATTTGACACATTTCTTCCGTACATTTCCCTGGGAAAACCTCTTCCCAATTTAAGCCTCTAATTTCCTGCCTGGTAGCCTCATAATTCCCCCTACTCCAATTAAACACTTTCCTAGTTTGCCTGATCCTATCTCTCTCCAATGCTAGTGTAAAGGAGATAGAATTATGGTTACTATTCCCAAAATGCTCTCCCACTGATTGTGTCTGGAAACTTTCCTGAACGCACCCAACAAACTCCTCCCCATCCAAACCCCTTATTCTAGGGATATTCCAATCAATATTCGGGAAATTAAAATCTACCATCCCGACAACTCTGTTATTACTACATCTCTCCAGGATCTGTTTCCCTATCTGCTCCTCAACATCCCTGTTACTATCGGGCAGCCTGTAGAAAGTTATTGATCCCTTCCTGTTCCGAACCTCCACCCACAGAGACTCCGTAGACAATCCCTCCACGGCGTCCACCTTCTCTACAGCCGTGACACTATCCCTGATCAACAGTGCCACTCCCCCCCTCTTTTGCCTCCCTCCCTGTCCCTCCTGAAACATTTGAATCCCAGCACCTGAAGTATCCAGTCCTGTCCCTGAGACATCCAAGTCTCTGTAGTGGCCACCACATCACATTCCCAAGTAGCGATCCGTGCTCTGAGCTCATCCACTTTGTTCACAACACTCCTGGCGTTAAAATAGACACATCTCAAACCTTTGGCCTGAGCGCTCCCCTTCTCTATTCTCCCTCTCACACTGTCGACAATCCTTCTCTATTTGCGAGCTAACCTCCTCACTCCCAGTCACCTCATCTCGATTCCCACCCCCCAACCATTCTAGTTTAAAGTCCCCCCAGTAGCCGTGGCCAACATTCCCGCCAGGATATTGGTCCCCCTGGGATTCAAATGCCACCTGTCCTTACTGAACAGGTCACACCTGCCCCTAAAGAGGTCTCAATGATCCCTGAATCCCTGCCCCCTGCTCCAATCCCTCAGCCAAGCATTCACCCTCCACCTCATTCCATTCCTGCTCTCACTCTCCCGTGGCACAGGCAGCAATCCCGAGATTACTACCTTTGTGTTCCTCCTTCTCAACTCTCTACCTAACTCTCTATATTCCCTTTTCATGACCCCTTCCCTTCTCCTCCCTACGTCATTGGTACCCGTATGTACCACGACCTCTGGCTCGTCTCCCTCCCATTTCAGGATATCTTGGATGCGATCTGAAACATCCCGGATCCCGGCACCAGGGAGGCAATCCGAGTTTCACAACTTCCTCCACAGGATCGCCTGTCAAATGGTCAGTGGATCGGCATATGGATAACATTGGAATGGTTTAGGTTAGAGGGTCATTAGATTGGTTCCACTGGTCAGCGCAACATCGAGGGCCGAAGGGTCTGTACTGCGCTGGAATGTTCTATGTCCGACCCCCCCTCACTGTAGAGTCCCCTATCACTACTGCCTTCCTCCTCCTATCATTACCCTTCTGAGCTACAGGGCTGGACTCTGCACCAGAGGCACGGCCACTGCTGCTTCCCCCAGGTAGGCTGTCCCCCCCCAACAGTACTCAAACAGGGGTACTTATTGTGAAGGGGCACATCCACTGGGGTACTCTCTAGCACCTGACCTTTCCCCTTCCTGATGTGACCCACATCCCTGCCTCCCGCGGCCCCGGTGTGACCACCTGCCTGTAACTCCTCTCTATCACCTCCTCGTTCTCCCTGACCAGACGGAGGTCCTCGAGCTGCAGCTCCAGTTCCCCAACGCGGTGCCTTAGGAGCCGCACCCGGTGCAGATATAGACATCCGGGAGGACAGGGGCCTCCAGGACTTCCCGCATCCGACACTGAGAACAACAAACTGGCCTCACACTCGTAATTCCCCTTTTCTTCAAAGAACACAGGAAAAGAAACTAAGAATTAAACCGACCCTGCCTCGCCCATTTCCGCCTAACCCCATTGAGCCAAAGCCTCTCACTCTTCTCCCTGCTCACTCTGCTGCCCGCTGGATAGTGTGGCCTGCTTTTTAAACCTGGCATGCTAACACACGCGCTAAGAAATTGGCCCTTACTGTCCAGGGTAGTGGAGGTTAGAGGGATTAGTGGGTACAATATATGGGGGTAGGGCCTGGGTGGGATTGTGTTCGGTGCAGACTCGATGGGCCGAAGGGCCTCTTTCTGCACTGGAGGGTTCTATGTTCTACGCTCTAAACCCTTCCCAGGTCACCCCCGCGGCCTACTTCCACTTTACTGCTAAAAAACTTGGAAAAAAAGAGAGAAACCCCGCGGGAAAAAAACAAAGAAAAAAAAGTCAATCACTGACCCTTAACACACACCACAAATCGCTCCTCTCTGCTTGCCCGATCTGGGAGACTTATTCACAGATCCCTGAAAGTGGCAGAGCTGATGAATAAATGAGTTGAGAAGGCAAATAAGACTCTCGCTTTTGTCAGTGGTGGTATAGAGTATAAGAGTGAGGAGGTGGTGTTGGGGTGAGGACACAGCTGGAGTAGTGTGTGCAGTTCTGGTCACCTCACTATAGGAGGGGTGTGACAGCACTGGAGGGGGTACAGAGGAGATGCTGCCTGGGATGGAGTGTTTGAGCGATAAGGAGAGACTGGATAGGCTTGGGTTGTTTTCTCTGGAGAAGAGAAGGCTGAGGGGGGACAGGATTGAGGTGTATAAGATTATGAGGGGTGTGGACAGGGTTGAGGGGTCAGTAAAGAGGGTGCAGGAGATTCAGAGGGGATTTGAGAGAAGGAATTTTCACTCAGAGGGAGGTGGGAATGCGCTGGCTGGGAAGGTAGTGGAAGCCGGGAACCTTAAAAACGTATTTAGATGAGCACCTGAAACATCAGAACATTCAAGAGTCTGGGACAAGTGTGGGAAAGTGGGTGGTGAGTGAGTGTAATCGGCTGCCGTTGGTGGTGGTAGAGGCGAACTCACTGGGGTCTTTTAAGAGACTTCTGGATGAGTACATGGGATTTAATGGGATTGAGGGTTATAGATAGGCCCGGTAGGTAGGGATATGATCGGCGCAACTTGTGGGCTGAAGGGCCTGTTTGTGCTGTAGTGTTCTATGGAATCATGTGAGTACAGGCTCTGCGCTTTGATCTCTGTGAATATCAAATAAAAAATGTCCAAATCATCAAACAGACATCTCCAACAATTTGAGAAATAATAATAATAATGGGCGGCACGGTAGCACAGTGGGTTAGCACGGCTGCTTCACAGCTCCAGGGTCCTGGGTTCGATTCCCGGCTCGGGTCACTGTCTGTGTGGAGTTTGCACATTCTCCTCGTGTCTGCGTGGGTTTCCTCCGGGTGCTCCGGTTTCCTCCCACAGTCCAAAGATGTGCGGGTTAGGTTGATTGGCCGTGCTAAGAAATTGCCCCTTATTGTCCAGGGATGTGTAGGTTAGAGGGATTAGTGGGTATAATATGTAGGGATATGGAGGGAGGGTCTGGGTGGGATTGTGTCCGGTGCAGACTCGATGGGCCGAAGGGTTCTTTGATTCTAAACAAAACTGTGCAAAGAAAATGAACGCATTAACCATAGAAAAATAAGCAAAAGAACCCATTCTATAAATCCAATGCCACTATAAATATTCTCTGGAGTTCAATGTAGCAGGGGTTAAATTTAATTCCTGCAAGATGAGGCTGATTTCTCTGAGAATTCCGCTAATTTTAAAGTTTTAACTTTCCCAAACGTGGGAAGTCTTGATGATGAAATACTATTGGTTGATTTGCTGTCTAAAAGATCTTTTCAGAATGTCTCCTGCCCCCAGTGGCTGCTCTTGTAAAATGTCACCACTTTCGTCAAAGATGTTAGTCACCAGTGCAGAGGATTGGTTAAAGTTCATTTATTAGTGTCACAAGTAAGGCTAACATTAACGCTGCAATGAAGTTACTGTGAAAATCCCCCAGTCGCCACACTCCAGCGCCTGTTCAGGTCAATGCACCCTAACTAGCATGTCTTTCAGACTGTGGGAGGAAATCGGAGCACCCGGAGGAAACCCATGCAGACATGGGGAGAATGTGCAGATTCCACACAGACAGTGAGTGACCCAAGCCGGGAATCGAACCTGGGTCCCTGTCGCTGTGAGACAGCAGAGCTAACCCACTGTGTCACCGTGCCCCCGGGAATCGAACCCGGGTCGCTGGCGCTGTGAGACAGCAGTGCTAACCCACTGTGTCACCATGCCCCCGGGAATCGAACCCGGGTCCCTGGCGCTGTGAGACAGCAGTGTTAACCCACTGTGTCACCGTGCCCCCCGAGAATCGAACCCGGGTCCCTGGCGCTGTGAGACAGCAGTGCTAACCCACTGTGTCACCGTGCCCCCAGGAATCGAACCCGGGTCCCTGTCGCTGTGAGACAGCAGTGTTAACCTACTGTGTCACCGTGCCCCCCGAGAATCGAACCCGGGTCCCTGGCGCTGTGAGACAGCAGTGCTAACCCACTGTGTCACCGTGCCCCCTGGGAATCGAACCCGGGTCCCCGGTGCTGTGAGACAGCAGAGCTAACCCACTGTGTCACCGTGCCCCCTGGGAATCGAACCCGGGTCCCTGGCGCTGTGAGACAGCAGTGCTAACCCACTGTGTCACCGTGCCCCCTGGGAATCGAACCCGGGTCCCTGGCGCTGTGAGACAGCAGTGCTAACCCACTGTGTCACCATGCCCCCCCGGGAATCGAACCCGGGTCCCTGGCGCTGTGAGGCAGCAGTGCTAACCCACTGTGTCACCGTGCCCCCTGGGAATCGAACCCGGGTCCCTGGCGCTGTGAGGCTAACAACTGTGCCACCCTGGTTCTCAGATACACTGTCAACTAAGGCTCAGTCATAACTTAATAGCTTTATCTAAAGGTCCAAATCTTTTTATTCATTCATGGGATGTGGACGTTACCCATCCCTAAGTGCCCTTGTTTAGCAGAGGGACAATCCGAGGGGATGTATCCCAGTACTTAGCGGGTCCACGTTTCCCATACTGAAGTCAGTATCGAAGACAATTTTGGAGGGACTAATCTGCCCCCCAAAACTGTAAACATCCCAGGAAATTATCACTCTCGTTAACAGGTCAAGTATTCCGAAGGGTCCCAAATCATGAACTCTGCAGACATCCTGACCTTCCCTGCAGTAGACCTAAAGTATGCATCAAGACATGGACAATATCCAGGCTTTGGGCTGACCAGTGATGTGTGAAATTCACATCACACAAGGGCCAGGATATGTCCAACAAGACAGGGTCTAACCCTTGCCCCTGGACATTTAAATGGCATTGCCATCACTGAGTCCCCCACATCCTGGGGGTTTCCAGTGACCAGAAACGGAACTGGACTAGCCCTATAAATACTGTGCCCCCGCTCCCCCCCCCCCCTCCAGAGCAGTCAGAGGTTAGGAATCTTGTAGCGAGTAACCCACCTCCTGACCCCACCACCAAAGCCTGTCCACCATCTCCAAGGCACAAGTCAGGGGTGTGATGGAATAGTCTCCACTTACCTGGATGGGTGCAGCTCCAACAACACTCAAGAACTCAACACCATCCAGGACAAAGCAGCCCCGTTTGATTGGTACCCCCTCCGCAAGCATTCGCTCCCTCCAGCACCAATAGTGGCAGCCGTGTGTACCATCTACAAGATCCACTGCAGGCACTCACCAAGGCTCCTTAGATAGCACCTTCCAAATCTGTGACCTCTACCATCTAGAAGGACAAGGGCAGCAGATACCACCAGCTGGAGGTTCCCCTCTAAACTACTCGCCAACCTGACTAGGCAATATATCAGCCGTGCCTTCACCGTCACTGGGTCAAAACCCTGGAACTCCCTCCCTTGGGTGGCACGGTAGCACAGTGGGTTAGCACTGCTGCTTCGCAGCGCCAGAGTCCTGGGTTCGATTCCCGGCTCGGGTCACTGTCTGTGTGGAGTTTGCACATTCTCCTCGTGTCTGCGTGGGTTTCCTCCGGTTTCCTCCCAAAGATGTGTGGGTCAGGTTGATTGGCCATGCTAATGAAATGACCCCTTAGTGCCCAGGGATGCATAGGTTAGAGAGGATTAGTAGGTATAATATGTAGGGATATGGGGGCAGGGCCTGGGTGGGATTGTGGTCGGTGCAGACTCGATGGACAGAAGGGCCTCTTTCTGCACTGTAAGGTTCTATGATCTATAACAGCACTGTGGGTGGACCTACACCACAGGGACTGCAGCCGATTCAAGAAGATAGCTCACCACCACCTTCAGAAGGGGCAGTTGGGGGTGGGCAATAAATGCTGGCCCGGCCAGCGACGCTCACATCTTGTAAGTGAAGTTTTAAAAAAAAAAGTTGTGTGGAGTCACAGGTAGACTGGGTAAAGATTTCATAGAACGTTCCAGCACAGTACAGGCCCTTCGGCTCTCGATGTTGCGCCGACCAGTGGAACCAATCTAATGACCCTCTAACCTAAACTATTCCAATGTTATCCATATGCCTATCCACTGACCATTTGAACGCCCTTAAAGTTGGCGAGTCCACAACTGCTGCAGGCAGGGCATTCCACGCCCTTACTACCCTCTGAGTAAAGAACCTACCTCTGACATCCGTCCTATAATTACCACCCCTCAATTTAAAGCTATGTCCCCTCGTGTTAGCCATCACCATCCGAGGAAAAAGGCTCTCACTGTCCACCCTATCTAACCCTCTGATCATCTTGTATGCCTCAATCAGGTCACCTCGTAACCTTCTACTCTCTAATGAAAATAACCTCAAGTCCCTCAGCCTTTCCTCATAAGACCTTCCCACCATACCAGGCAACATCCTGGTAAACCTCCTCTGTACCCTTTCCAATGCTTCCACATCTTTCTTATAATGCGGCGACCAGAACTGTACGCAATACTCCAAGTGCGGCCGCACCAGAGTTTTGTACAGTTGTAACATGACCTCACGGCTCCAAAATTCAATCCCTCTACCAATAAAAGCTAACACACCGTACGCCTTCTTAACAACCTTACCAACCTGGGTGCCAACTTTCAGGGAGCTATGCACACGTACCCCGAGATCTCTCTGCTCATCGACACTACTAAGAGTCCTTCCATTAGCCCTATATTCTGTACTCCTGTTACTCTTATCAAAGTGAATGACCTCACACTTTTCCGTATTAAACTCCATCTGCCACCTCTCGGCCCAGCTCTGCAGCTTATCTATGTCCCTCTGCAAACTGTAACATCCATCCTCACTGTCTACAACTCCTCCGACTTTGGTGTCGTCAGCAAATTTACTAACCCATCCTTCTACACCCTCATCTAGGTCATTTATAAAAATGACAAACAGCAGTGGCCCCAAAACAGATCCCTGAGGTACATCACTTGTAACTGAACTCCAGGTTGAATATTTCCCAACAACCACCATCCTCTGTCTTCTATCAGCGAGCCAATTCCTGATCCAAACTGCGAAATCACCCTCAATCCCATGCATCTGCATTTTCTTCAGTAGCCTACCATGGGGAACCTTATCAAACGCTTTGCTAAAATCCATATACACCGCGTCAACTGCCTTACCCTTGTCCACCTCTTTGGTCACCTTTTCAAAAAACTCGATAAGGTTTGTGAGGCACGACCTACCCTTCACAAAACCGTGTTGACTATCCCTAATCAATTTATTTCCCTCTAGATGATTATCAATCCTATCCCTTATAATTCTTTCCAAAACTTTGCCCACAACAGAAGTAAGGCTCACCAGTCTATAATTCCCAGGATGGTCTCTACTCCCCTTCTTGAACAAGGGGACAACATTTTCTATCCTCCAGTCTTCCGGCACTATACCTGAAGCCAATGACGACATGAAGATCAAAGCCAAAGGTTCTGCAATCTCCTCCCTAGCCTCCCAGAGAATCCTAGGGTAAATCCCATCCGGCCCAGGGGACTTAGCTATTTTCACATTCTCAAGAATTGCCAACACCTCCTTATGTACCTCAGTCCCGTCTAGTCTACTACCTGGTATCACAGTATTCTCCTCGACTACACTGACTTTTTCCTGCGTGAATACTGACGAAAAATACTCATTCAGTGCCTCTCCTATCTCTTCAGGCTCCATGCACAACTTCCCACTGCTGTCTCTGACTGGCTCTAATCTTGCCCTGACCAATCTTTTATTCCTGACATACCTATAGAAAGCTTTAGGATTTTCCTTGATCCTATCCGCCAAAGTCTTCTCATGTGCTCTTCTTAACTCTCTCTTTAGCTCCTTCCTGGCTAATTTATAACTCTCCAGTGCCCTAACTGAGCCTTCACGTCTCATCTTTACACAAGCCTCCTTCTTCCTCTTCACCAGAGGTTCAACTTCCTTAGTACACCACGGTTCCCTCGCTCGACCACTTCCTCCCTGCCTGACAGGTATATATTTATCAAGGACTCGCAGTAGCTGCTCCTTGAATAAGCTCCACATTTCAGATGTTCCCAGCCCCTGCAATTTCCTACTCCACCCTATGTACCCTAAATCTTGCCTAATAGCCTCATAATTACCTTTCCCCCAGCTATAACTTCTGCCCTTCGGTATATGCCTATCCCTTTCCATCACTAAGGTAAACGTAACCGAATTGTGGTGACTATCACCAAAGTGCTCACCTACCTCCAAGTCTAACACCTGGTCTGGTTCATTACCCAGTACCAAATCCAATGTAGCCTCAGCTCTTGTTGGCCGATCTACATACTGTGTCAGGAAACCTTCCTGCACACATTGGACAAAAACTGACCCCTCTAACGTGCTTGAACTGTAGCTTTTCCAATCGATATTTGTAAAGTTAAAGTCCCCCATAACAACCACCCTGTTACTCTCGCACCTATCCAGGATCATCTTTGCAATCCTTTCCTCTACATCTCTGGAACTTTTTGGAGGCCTATAAAAAAACTCCCAGCAGGGTGACCTCTCCTTTCCTGTTTCTAATCTCAGCCCATACTACCTCAATAGACAGGTCCACATCAAACATCCTTTCTGCCACCGTAATACTGTCCTTGACTAACGATGCCACACCTCCCCTTCTTCTACCACCTTCTCTGCTCTGACTGAAACATCTGAACCCCGGAACCTGCAACAACCATTCCTGTCCCTGCTCTATCCATGTCTCTGTAATGGCCACAACATCGAAGTCCCAGGCACCATCCAGGCTGCAAGTTCGTCCACCTTATTGCGTATGCTGCTTGCATTAAAGTATACGCACTTCAACCCACCCTCCCGCCTGCCAATACACTGCTGTGACCTAGAAACCTTATCCATGACCTCCCTGTTCTCATCCTCCTGTACATTGGAGCTACAGTTCAGATTCCCATTCCCCCTCTGAATCAGCTTAAACCCCCCCCCGAATAGCATTGGCAAATTTTCCCCCCAAGATATTAGTTCCCCTCTGGTTCAGGTGCAGACCATCCCCCTTGTAGAGGTCCCACCTACCCCAGAATGAGCCCCAATTGTCCAAGTATCTGAAACCCTTCCCTCCTGCACCATTTCCTTCCCTGAAGGACAGTAGTGAACCGGATGGGGGTTTTTCCGATACGGTCACCATGGCTTTCAGTTCCAGAGTTTTCTTGGGGTCCGGGTCCACAGGACTCTTAAATCGACCTCGCAGGTGGAGGATGTGGTCAAGAAAGCGTATGGTGTACTGGCCTTCATCAATCGAGGGATTGAGTTTAGGAGTCGGGAGGTAATGCTGCAACTTTATAAGACCCTTGTCAGGCCACACTTGGAGTACTGTGCGCAGTTCTGGTCGCCTCACTATAGGAAGGATGTAGAAGCTATTGAAAGGGTGCAGAGGAGATTTACAAGGATGTTGCCTGGATTGGGAGGCATGCCTTATGAAGATAGGTTGAGGGAGCTGGGACTCTTCTCCCTGGAGAGACGTAGGTTGAGAGGCGACCTGATAGAGGTTTATAAAATGTTGAGAGGAATGGATAGGGTGGATTCTCAGAGGCTATTTCCCAGGGTTGAAATGGTCGCTACGAGAGGACACAGATTTAAGGTGCGGGGAGGCAAGTACAGAAGTGATGTTAGGGGTAAGTTTTTCACTCAGAGGGTGGTGAGAGAATGGAATCAGCTGCCGTCAGTGGTGGTGGAGGTGAACTCGCTGGGGTCTTTTAAAAGACTTCTGGATGAGTACATGGGATTTAATGGGATTGGGGGTTATAGATAGGTCTATGGATTGGTAGGTATTGATGTGATCGGCGCAACTTGTGGGCCGAAGGGTCTGTTTGTGCTGTAGTGTTCTACGTTCTATGAAATTCCACCGGGGGGTTGGGGGGGAGCGGGGCGGGGGGGTTGAACCCGGCTCCCCAGAACGTCAGTTTGGGGTTTACCTCTCCAGTGACTTGTGTCGCCACCTCCCTGACTCCTGGGTTTAATATCAGTTTTACTCTAGTCCGTGTCTGTAATGAGACCCTTGACTATTTTAAAGTTCTCCATCAGTTGTTGCGATTTTCTATAACATTGCAAATAGATTGTGTGGCTGACCAATCAGAGTGGCAGCTCTCCCTGCGGGTTGAGAGGCTGGTGTCTCAGTGAGTCACTGTCTGGGGATTTCCTGTTCGCACAAAGTTAAAGAGCATTGCGTGAGGTTTACACTCAGAGACTGTCGCCTTCTCCTGCAGCTATGTGTCCAGATGGCACTTACCTTGATAACCTCAGCATGGATTGTATTTATGAGGACACAGGTAGGATGGGGCTTTCAGGGCGATCTTCATCAGTATCCTCAAACCTCTCAATGTCTAAACATGTGGATGGAAGATCATTTTATATGTGTGCGAGTGTGTGTGTGAGGGAGAGAGTGTGTGTGTGAATGTGTGTGAGTGTGTGAGTCTGTGCGAGTGTGTGTGTGTGAGAGGGAGAGAGTGTGTATGTGAATGTGTGTGAGTCTGTGCGAGTGTGTGTGTGTGTGTGTGTGTGTGAGAGGGAGAGAGTGTGTATGTGAATGTGTGTGAGTGTGGGTCTGTGCGAGTGCGTGTGAGAGAGGGAAAGAGTGTGTATGTGAATGTGTGTGAGTGTGGGTCTGTGCGAGTGTGTGTGAGTGAGAGGGAGAGAGTGTGTGTGTGAATGTGTGTGAGTGTGAGTCTGTATGAGTGAGTGTGTGTGAGAGGGAGAGAGTGTGTGTGTGAATGTGTGTGAGTCTGAGTCTGTGCGAGTGTGTGTGTGTGAGAGGGAGAGAGTGTGTGTGTGAATGTGTGTGAGTGTGAGTCTGTGCATGTGTGTGTGTGAGAGGGAGAGAGTGTGTGTGTGAATGTGTGTGAGTGTGAGTCTGTGTGAGTGTGTGTGTGTGAGAGGGAGAGAGTGTGTGTGTGAATGTGTGTGAGTGTGAGTCTGTGTGAGTGTGTGTGTGTGAGAGGGAGAGAGTGTGTGTGTGAATGTGTGTGAGTGTGAGTCTGTATGAGTGAGTGTGTGTGAGAGGGAGAGAGTGTGTGTGTGAATGTGTGTGAGTGTGAGTCTGTGTGAGTGTGTGTGTGTGAGAGGGAGAGAGTGTGTATGTGAATGTGTGTGAGTGTGAGTCTGTATGAGTGAGTGTGTGTGAGAGGGAGAGAGTGTGTGTGTGAATGTGTGTGAGTGTGAGTCTGTATGAGTGAGTGTGTGTGAGAGGGAGAGAGTGTGTACGTGAATGTGTGTGAGTCTGAGTCTGTGCGAGTGCGTGTGAGAGAGGGAGTAAGTGTGTAAGTGAATGTGTGTGTGTGGGTCTGTGCATGTGTGTGTGTGAGAGGGGGAGAGAGTGTGTATGTGAATGTGTGCATGTATGGGTCTGTGCGAGTGTGTGTGTGAGAGGGAGAGAGTGTGTGTGTGAATGTGTGTGAGTGTGGGTCTGTGCATGTGTGTGTGTGAGAGGGAGAGAGTGTGTATGTGAATGTGTGTGAGTGTGAGTCTGTGTGAGTGTGTGTGTGTGAGAGAGGGAGAGTGTGTGTGCGAATGTGTGTGAGTGTGAGTCTGTGTGAGTGTGTGTGTGTGAGAGAGGGAGAGTGTGTGTGCGAATGTGTGTGAGTGTGAGTCTGTGTGAGTGTGTGTGAGTGAGAGGGAGAGAGTGTGTATGTGAATGTGTGTGAGTGTGAGTCTGTGCGAGTGTGTGTGTGAGAGGGGGAGAGAGTGTGTATGTGAATGTGTGCATGTATGGGTCTGTGCGAGTGTGTGTGTGAGAGGGAGAGAGTGTGTGTGTGAATGTGTGTGAGTGTGGGTCTATGCATGTGTGTGTGTGAGAGGGAGAGAGTGTGTATGTGAATGTGTGTGAGTGTGAATCTGTGCGAGTGTGTGTGTGTGAGAGGGAGAGAGTGTGTGTGCGAATGTGTGTGAGTTTGGGCCTGTGCGAGTGTGTGTGTGTGAGAGGGAGAGAATGTGTATGTGAATGTGTGTGAGTGTGAGTCTGTGCGAGTGTGTGCATGTGTGAGAGGGAGAGAGTGTGTATGTGAATATGTGTGAGTGTGAGTCTGTGCGAGTGCGTGTGAGAGAGGGAGAGAGTGTGTATGTGAATGTGTGTGAGTTTGGGTCTGTGCGAGTGTGTGCATGTGTGAGAGGGAGAGAGTGTGTATGTGAGTCTGTGCGAGTGTGTGTGTGTGAGAGGGAGAGAGTGTGTATGTGAATGTGTGTGAGTTTGGGTCTGTGTGAGTGCATGTGGGATTTTACTGACGTGTAAATGTGAATAAGTGTGTGAGTGACTGAGTGAGTGCGAGTGAGTGAGAGTGAGAATGTGTGTGTTAATGAAGTGAGTGAGTGTGTGTGTAAGTGAGAATGAGGGTGAGCGTGAGTTAGGCTAAGCGCAGGTGTGAGGGTGAGGGGTGTGAGTGTGTATGAGTATGAATGTGAGGGTGAGTGTTTGAGGGAGTGTGAGTGTGTATGAGTGAGTGAATCTGAGTGTTTGAGAGCGAATGTAAGTTAGTGAGTGCGTGTTTGAGCGAGTGTGGGTTAGACTGAGTGTGAGGACGAGAGGACGGTATGAGTGTGAGTGAGTGAGTTAGACTGCAGGTGAGGGAATTGTGTGAGTATTTGAGTGAGTGAGTGTGAGTTAGACTGAGTGTGAGGGTGAGGGGACTGTATGAGTGTGTGTGTGTCAGTGTAAGTGTGTGTTCCACTGCTGAGGTTCTGACTGTCCAGTCTTGCCTTATCAGCAGTACTCCCCACCTTGCCTTGTGCCTCTATCCAGGCTGCTGGTCCTGTGGGGTGGGAGCCGCTGTCCTTCGAGGAGTGTGTCCAATTACTCACCCTCCGCACTGCTCTCCAAACCCAGAGTCCGAGCTCGCACTCTGAACGTGCACTGGAACCACACCGGACTCGTAATGTTAACTCACTTTCTCTCTCCACAGGCGCTGCCAGACCCACTGAGTTTTCCGGCATGTTCTGTTTTTATTTCAGCGTTCCAGCATCCGCAGGGTTTCGCTATGACCCAACCTCATATTTGCAGGGTGGCACAGTGGTTAGCACTGCTGGCCGCACAGCGCCAGGGACCTGGGTTCAATTTCAGTCTCGGGTCACTGTTTGCGCAGAGTTTGCACATTCTCCCTGCGTCTGTGTGGGTTTCCTTCGGGTGCTCCGGTTTCCTCCCACAGTCCGAAAGATGTGCTGGTTAGGGTGCATTGGCTGTGCTAAATTCTCCCTCGGTGTACCCGAACAGGCGCCAGAGGCGCCTCAACACAGTACTCGTTGGAGTTTAGAAGGCTGAGGGGGGATCTTATAGAGACGTATAAGATAATGAAGGGGATGGATAGGGTAGAGGTAGAGGGATTCTTCCCGCTTAGAAAGGACAGCAGGACTAGAGGGCACAGCCTCAAGATAAGGGGGGGGGAGGGCAGTTTAGAACGGAGTTGAGGAGGAACTTCTTCACTCAAAGGGTGGAGAATCTCTGGAATTCTCTGCCTGTTGAAGTGGTGGAGGCTACCTCGCTGAATAGATTTAAGTCACGGGTAGATAGGTTTCTGATCGATAAGGGAGAAGGCGGGAAAGTGGAACTGATCCACTTCAGATCAGCCATGATCTTATTGAATGGCGGGGCAGGCTCAAGGGGCTAGATGGCCTACTCCTGCTCCTATTTCTTATGTTCTTATGACTAGGGGATTTTCACAGCAACTTCATTGCAGTGTTAAGGTAAGATTATTTGTGACACGAATAAATAAACTTTAAAAAAGCACACCAGAGAGAGAGAGAGAGAGTGGACTTTACTGCAGTCATCCCTTCTGTATCCGCCCCCCTTTTTATCAGGATATAGTTATCCTTACTTTGAGGTTTAGAACATAGAACAGTACAGCACAGTACAGGCCCTTCGGCCCTCGATGTTGTGCTGAGCTATGTCCGAACCCAAGATCAGTCTATCCCACTCCCTATCATTCTGGAGTGCTCCATGTGCCTATCCAATAACTGCTTGAAAGTTCCTAGAGTCTCCGACTCCACTATCACAGCAGGCAGTGCATTCCACACCCCAACCACTCTCTGAGTGAAGAATCTACCTCGGACATCCCTCCTATATCTCCCACCATGAATATGCCCTCTAGTAACAGCTACATCCACCCGGGGAAATAGTCTCTGAACGTCCACTCTATCTATCCCCCTCATCATCTTATAAACCTCTCATCCTCCTCCGCTCCAAAGAGAAAACTCCCTCAACCTTTCCTCATAAGACCTACCCTCCAAACCAGGAGGTATATCCTGGTAAACCTCCTCTGCTGAGTAGCAATGTCTGCGTAATGTTTACCTGTGAATATTCCAGGGTGCGTTGCTCTCCAATCGAGTCCGTGTTCCCACATTCTGTCTGCTGCCGACACTTCTCGTTTCATTCCTGTCTCCCCCTCCAGCTCTGACTCAGGGGCTGGTGACGCAGTGCCCTGGGGGCTGGCGCTGTAACCCTGAGCAAGGGCACATTGGCAGCACTGAACTCCGTGACCCTGGGAGCGTCAATCTGGTTTCTCTTCCAGTAAGGCAGCCCACCCTGCAACCCCCTCTCCCCCCTCTCCCCCGCCGCGCCCCACTCCCTCCCCCACCCCGCCACAACATCATCCCTGAGCCAGTCATTTCCTTCCTTCGCCCAATATCTTTGAGTGAAATCAATGAAACAACTGAAGTCGCACAAAACCACAGCTTGTCGGGGGAGGGCAGCTGAGCAATTTTCCACAGAATACGTGAGCGAGAGTGGAGAATGTGAGGGCGGTGGCGCATGGCTGAGGGGCCTTTGAGATGGGTGAGCTGTCAGCTGGGATGAGAAAGGTCGCCGATCGACCAGGTGCGCCGCCCGCTCGCGCCCGAAGTAGTTGAGAACGGTGGTTATTTTGCAGCTCCATCACTCAGAGGTGGAGTGCCGGATAGGGACGGTGGTGAAGGGCCAGATGACAGAGATGCCCTGTGCTGCAGACAGTTATTACAGTGCAAAAAGAGACCATTCAGCCTGCCCCCACCACTATCCCACCCAACTCCATCCATTTACCCCTAGCTAATCCCCCTGACCTGAAGGGGCAATTTAACACGGCCAATCCACCTAACCTGCGCATCTATGGAGTTAGGATCAGATGGCACCCAGGTTGGTAAGGTTGTTAAGAAGGCGTACGGTGTGTTAGCTTTTATTGGGAGAGGGATTGAATTTCGGAGCCGTGAGGTCATGTTACAACTGTACAGAACTCTGGTGCGGCCGCACTTGGAGTATTGCGTACAGTTCTGGTCGCCGCATTATAAGAAAGATGTGGAGGCATTGGAAAGGGTGCAGAGGAGGTTCACCAGGATGTTGCCTGGTATGGTGGGAAGGTCTTATCAGGAAAGGCTGAGGGACTTGAGGTTATTTTCATTAGAGAGAAGAAGGTTACGAGGTGACCTAATTGAGGCATACAAGATGATCAGAGGGTTAGATAGGGTGGACAGTGAGAGCCTTTTTCCTCGGATGGTGATGGCTAACACGAGGGGACATAGCTTTAAATTGAGGGGTGGTAATTATAGGACGGATGTCAGAGGTAGGTTCTTTACTCAGAGGGTAGTAAGGGCGTGGAATGCCCTGCCTGCAGCAGTTGTGGACTCGTCAGCTTTAAGGGGGTTCAAATGGTCAGTGGATAGGCATATGGATAACATTGGAATAGTTTAGGTTAGAGGGTCATTAGATTGGTTCCACTGGTTGGTGCAACATCGAGGGCCGAAGGGCCTGTACTGCGCTGGAATGTTCTATGTTTATAGATCCCTCAGGGTCATGGATTGATGTTGTGCAGGGGAGCTGATCAGATAAAGAGGGTGGACACTTCTGGACATAGGGAATGTCCAGAGAGACTATAATGTGACACAGTTTGTAGGGGCCTGGGTCATTGGAATTATCGCTGCTAGTTTGTGCCGGTAATTCTTCACCCTGATATAACATTTATTACTGACGTGCAGGGGTAAATGTTTTAGAATCGTAGAATCCTTACAGTGCAGAAGGAGGCCATTCGGCCCATCGCCGACCACAATCCCACCCAGGCCCTACTCCTGTAACCTCACATATTTATCCCGCTAATTCCCTCTGACATTAGGGACAATTTAGCATGGCCAATCAACCTAATCTGCACGTCTTTGGAGTGTGGGAAGAAACCAGAGCACCCGGAGGAAACCCACGCAGACATGGGGAGAATGTGCAAACTCCACACAGACAGCAACCCAAGCTGGGAATCGAACCCAGGTCCCTGACGCTGTGAGGCAGCCGTGCTAACCACTGTGCCGCCCCCCATTTTAGCATTGGCCAATATTGAATTGACTTTTTATACCCAATATCCCCTTCAATCTAACTTCATTCACCTCACACCTTCAATGTCCTAAAACATTACACACTGGAACCTGACCAGAATCTCTGACGCTGGAGCACATCTGGAATTATTCGGCAAGATAAGCTGATCAGAGGAGTAGGTTTTAAGGAGACGGTAAAAGAGGAGGAGGAGGAGGTTGGGTGCAGGAATTGCAGTCCATCGTTGGTGGATTGGTCGCACTTTGGGACTCTGAATGTGAGAATTGCAATTGGATTGAGAGGATTGTGGGGAGATTACAGGGATAGAGAGCGGTGAGACCATGGTAGGGTTGGACAAGAACGATAAGAGTTTTAAAATGAAGGTGCTGCTTAACCAGGCGTCATAGAGTCATAGAGGTTTACAGCATGAAAACAGGCCCTTCGGCCCAACTTGTCCATGCTGCCCTTTTTTTAAGCTAATCCCAATTGCCTGCATTTGCCCATATCCCTCTATACCCATCGTACCCATGTAATGCTTTTTAAAAAACAAAATTGTACCCGCCTCTACTACTACCTCTGGGAGCTTGTTCCAGACACTCACCACCCTCTGTGTGAAAACATTGCCCCTCTGGACCCTTTTGTATCTCACCCCTCTCACCTTAAACCTGTGCCCTCTAGTTTTAGACTCCCCTACCTTTGGGAAATGATACTAACTATCTAGCTGATCTGTGCCCCTTATTATTTTATAGACCTCTATAAGATCACCCCTCAGCCTTCTGCACTCCAGAGAAAAAAGTCCCAGTCTATCCAGCTTCTCCTTATAACTCAAACCATCAAGTTCCGGTAGCATCTTAGTAAATCTTTTCTGCACTCTTTCTAGTTTAATAATATCCTTTCTATAATAGGGTGACAAGAACTGTACACAGTATTTCAAGTGTGGCCTTACCAATGTCTTGTACAACTTCAACAAGGCGTCCCAACTCCTGTATTCAATATTCTGACCAATGAAACCAAGCATGCCGAATGCCTTCTTCACCATTCTGTCCACCTGTGACTCCACTTTCAAGGAGCTATGAACATGTACCCCTAGATCTCTTTGTTCTGTAACTCTCCCCAATGCCCTACCATTAACTGAGTAAGTCCTGCCCTGGTTCGATCTACCAAAATGCATCACCTCGCATTTTTCTAAATTAAACTCCATCTGCCATTCGTCAGCCCACTGGCCTAATTGATCAAGGTCCTGTTGCAACTGGAGATAACCTTCTTCACTGTCCACTATGCCACCAATCTTGGTGTCATCTGCAAACTTACTAACTATGCCTCCTAAATTCTCATCCAAATCATTAATATAAATGGGCCCGGCACTGATCCCTGAGGCACACTGCTGGTCACAAGCCTCCAGTTTGAAAAACAACTCTCTGCAACTTCTGTCAAGAAGCCAATTTTGTATCTAATTAGAATGCCTCACCCTGGATCCCATGAGATTTAATTTATGCAACAATCTACCATGCGGTACCTTGTCAAGGCTGCGTGAACAGGTGGTGCTGGGGATTCAGAGACATTGCCCCAAATTCACAAAGAAGAGAGATAGGGGGAGCAGCTGAGTGTGAATTAGAATAGCTAAGTCCATGGATGAGGGTTGCAGGAAAATAAAAGAATGGCACAGTGGGTTAGCACTGCTGCTTCACAGTGCCAGGGACCCGGGTTCGATTCCCAGCTTGGCTCACTGTGGAGTTTGCACATTCTCCCCGTGTCTGCGTGGGTTTCCTCTGGGGGCTCCGGTTTCCTCCCACAGTCTACAGACGTGCTGGTTAGGTAGATTGGCCGTGCTAAATAGTGCCTTGTCGTCAGAGGGATTAGCGAGATATATATGTGGGGTTACTGGATAGGGCCTGGATGGGATTGTGGTCGGTGCAGGTTCGATGGGCTGAATGGCCTCCTGGAGGGATTCTATGGTTCTATGAGGTGGATGAATGAAGGCGGGGGGTGGGGGTGTGGAGCTGGTGATGTTTTGGAGATGGAAATTAGGGATCTTAACAATGGTGTGAATCAGGGCACTGGAAAATCATCTCCTGAACAGAAGAATGTAAGATAGAGAAATATCAAGGCAGACTTTAAAAACCTCTCGAATGGGAAAAGATTACCAAGGTCAAATCTGGGTCAGTTTATCCATAGCGCTGGACAGGGAAGTAGTGGAGAAGTTAAACAATTCTTTTCATCCGTCTTTACAGTAAATCTCCCAGAAATGCGAAGCAACTGAGGGACTTGTGAAACTGAGGAACTAAAAGATGTTATCAGGAAAGGGGTAGTGCTTAAAGCATTAACTGGATCACAGTGGTTAGCGCAGCTGTCTCACAGCTCCAGGAACCCGGGTTCGATTCCCAGCTCGGGTCACTGTCTGTTCGCACGTTCTCTCCGTATCTGCGTGGGTTTCCCCTGGGTGCTCCGAGGAACTAAAAGTTATTAAGAAAGAGGTAGCACTTAAAACGTTAACTGGGTCAAAGGTGAATAAGTTCGCTGAAGAGGGCAGTACGGTAGCACAGTGGGTTAGCACTGCTGCTTCACAGCTCCAGAGTCCTGGGTTCGATTCCCAGCTTGAATTACTGTCTGTGTGGAGTTTGCACATTCTCCTCGTGTCTACGTGGATTTCCTCCCACACTCCAAAGATGTGTGGGTTAGGTTGATTGGCCATGCTAAAATTGCCCCTTAGTGTCCTGAGATGCATAGGTTAGAGGGATTTATGGGGTCAGGGCCTGGGTGGGATTGTGGTCAGTGCAGACTCGATGGGCCAAATGGCCTGTTTCTGCACTGTAGGGTTTCTATGGTTCTACGAGGGTGAAGGATTGCTTATATAGGTGCATTGATTGTTACCTTTCAGTCTTCTGTAGATCCTGAAAAGGTTCCCGAGGACTGTGCAGTAGCGAGTGTAAACCCACTGTTCAAGAAGAAGGAGAAAGAGGAAATGGACAAGTGCAGTTCTGTTGTTTGATGTCATTGAGAAGGGAAATTGGTTAGAATCTATTACATAAATTGCTGGAGAAAATAATGGGAAAATTGGATTGAGTTACAAAAGAGAAATCACGTTTGACAAACCCTCCGGGAGTTTATTTGTGGGGCTAGATAAAGGAGATTAATAGCCTTCATTAATCGAGGGATTGAGTTTAGGAGTTGGGAGGTAATGCTGCAACTTTATAAGACCCTTGTCAGACCCCACTTGGAGTACTGTGCGCAGTTCTGGTCGCCTCATTACAGGAGGGATGTGGAAGTTATTGAGAGGGTGCAGAGGAGATTTACAAGGATGTTGCCTGGATTGGGAGGCATGCCTTATGAGGATAGGTTGAGGGAGCTTGGTCTTTTCCCCTTGGAGAGACGAAGGTTGAGAGGCGACCTGATAGAGGTTTATAAAATGTTGAGAGGAATAGATAGGGTGGATTCTCGGAGGCTATTTCCCAGGGCTGAAATGGTCGCTACGAGAGGACACAGGTTTAAGGTGCTGGGGAGCAGGTACAGAGGAGATGTCAGGGGTAAGTTTTTCACTCAGAGGGTGGTGGGTGAGTGGAATCGGCTGCCGTCGGTGGTGGTAGAGGCGAACTCGCTGGGGTCTTTTAAAAGACTTCTGGATGAGTATATGGGATTTAATGGGATTGAGGGTTATAGATAGGCCTGGTAGGTAGGGATATGATTGGCGCAACTTGTGGGCCGAAGGGTCTGTTTGTGCTGTAGTGTTCTATGTTCTATGTAACCAGTTGATGTGGTGTATTTGGATTTACAGAATGCTTTTGATAAGGTCCCACACAGGTTAGCAAACAAAATCAGAGTGCGTGGCATTGGGGGTAAATGGGTATGGATTGAGAATTGGTTAACAGACAGAAACACAAACAGTCTAATGGGGGACCTCAGGGGTCAGTGCTGGGGTCACAATCTATATCAGTGATTTGGATGTGAGGATTGTTCATATTTCCAAATTTGCTGATGGAACTACCGAGGTAGGAATGTAACTTGTGGACTCGGAGCTTCAGGTGGAGTTGGCCAGGCTGAGTGAATGGGCCAGAACACGGCAGATAATCTGAATAAATGTGAAGCCTTTGGTTAAAAAAACCAGAGAGAACATTCATAGAATTCCTGTAACGTAGAAGGAGGCCATTCGGCCCATTTGTTATGGTGAGCGGGTGGGTAAGTGGAGCTGAGTCCATGAAAAGATCAGCCATGATCTTATTGAATGGCGGGGCAGGCTCGAGGGGCCGAATGGCCTACTCCTGCTCCTATTTCTTATGCCCTTATTATCGAGTCTGCACTGACCACAACCCTACCCAGGCCCTCACTCCATAATCACACGTATTTACCTTGCTAATCCCCCTGACACTAAGTGGCAATTTAGCATGGCCAATCAACCTAACCCGCACACTTTTGGCATCACATCTAATGTTGGATATTGGGCCAAATTCTCCGACCTCACCCTGGGGCTGGGATTCTCCGACCTCACTCCTGGATTGGAATTCTCCAACCTCACCCTGGGGCTGGGATTCTCCGACCTCACCCCCTCACTCCGGGGCTGGGATTCCCTGACTTTGCCCTGGGCTGGGATTCTCCAGTCCCGCTGCTGTGGATGGAGATTTGTCTGGGCGCCAAATGCTCTGTTCTCACTGGCCGCGATGGTGGGGTGTGAACGGCCAGAATTCGTAGAATCCCTACATTGTAGAAGGAGGCCATTCGGCCCATCGAGTCTGCGCCGACAACAATCCCACCCAGGTCCTACCACAATAACCCCACATAATCACTCCCTCTGGCGCTACGGGACAATTTAGCATGGCCAGTCCACCTAACCCGCACATCTCTGGAGTGTGGGAGGAAACCAGAGCACCCAGTGGAAACCCACACAGACATGGGGAGAATGTGCAAACTCCACTCAGACCCGAGGCTGGAATTGAGCCCAGGTTCCCGGCGCCGTGAGGTGACTGGGCTAACCAAAGGGCCACTGTTTCTTAAAAAATATTTTTTCTATTTTCCTGATCTCTGGAGACCATTTAATCCATCAGTTGGGATTTAATCCAGACAATGGTGCCTCACCCACCCCCCCCCCCCCCCCCCCGAGAGCCAGCGAGAGACCATGCCACCTCCTTCTGGCAAATGACCAGTGTCAGGAAGAAATCCCGGCTCCCGGAACCTGCTGCCCACGGAGCATAGATAGCTGCTAACAATGAGGGGGGCCCAGGACACAGGGTGAGTTGGGAGAGGGGGAGGATGCAGGAGATGGCAGAGAGGGGGCTGCAGGAGATGGCGGAGAGGGGGCTGCAGGAGATGGTGGGGAGGGGGCTGCAGGAGACGGTGGGGAGGGGGCTGCAGGAGATGGTGGGGAGGGGGCTGCAGGAGATGGTGGGGAGGGGGCTGCAGGAGATGGTGGAGGGGGTGCTGGAGGAGACGGTGGAGAGGGGGCTGCAGGAGACGGTGGAGAGGGGGCTGCAGGAGACGGTGGGGAGGGGGCTGCAGGAGACGGTGGGGAGGGGGCTGCAGGAGACGGTGGGGAGGGGGCTGCAGGAGATGGTGAGGAGGGGGCTGCAGGAGATGGTGGGGAGGGGGCTGCAGGAGATGGTGGCGAGGGGGCTGCAGGAGATGGTGGGGAGGGGGCTGCAGGAGACAGCGGAGGGGGGGCTGGAGGAGATGGTGGAGAGGAGGCTGCAGGAGATGGTGGAGAGGGGGCTGCAGGAGATGGTGGGGAGGGGGCTGCAGGAGACAGCGGAGGGGGGGCTGGAGGAGATGGTGGAGAGGGGGCTGCAGGAGATGGTGGGGAGGGGGCTGCAGGAGACGGTGGAGAGGGGGCTGCAGGAGATGGCGGAGAGGGGGCTGCAGGAGATGGTGGGGAGGGGGCTGCAGGAGATGGTGGGGAGGGGGCTGCAGGAGATGGTGGGGAGGAGGCTGCAGGAGATGGTGGGGAGGGGGCTGCAGGAGACAGCGGAGAGGGGGCTGCAGGAGATGGTGGGGAGGGGGCTGCAGGAGATGGCGGAGAGGGGGCTGCAGGAGATGGTGGGGAGGGGGCTGCAGGAGATGGCGGAGAGGGGGCTGCAGGAGATGGTGGAGACGGGGCTGCAGGAGATGGCGGAGAGGGGGCTGCAGGAGATGGTGGGGAGGGGGCTGCAGGAGATGGCGGAGAGGGGGCTGCAGGAGACAGCGGAGAGGGGGCTGCAGGAGATGGTGGGGAGGGGGCTGCAGGAGATGGTGGGGAGGGGGCTGGAGAGATGGTGGAGAGGGGGCTGCAGGAGATGGTGGAGAGGGGGCTGCAGGAGATGGTGGAGAGGGGGCTGCAGGAGATGGCAGAGAGAGGGCTGCAGGAGATGGTGGGGAGGGGGCTGCAGGAGACAGCGGAGAGGGGGGGCTGGAGGAGATGGTGGTGAGGGGGCTGCAGGAGACGGCGGAGGGGGGGTTGGAGGAGATGGCGGAGAGGGGGCTGCAGGAGATGGTGGAGAGGGGGCTGCAGGAGATGGTGGGGAGGGGGCTGCAGGAGACAGCGGAGAGGGGGGGCTGGAGGAGATGGTGGAGAGGGGGCTGCAGGAGACTAACTATCTAACTATCCACAATGTTATGAATGAATCCTCAAGAACAACTTTGCAAATGTGACTTGACCAGGGTTATTGTAATTTCCTTTCAACCCCCCAGTATTTGTTGATTTATGCTGTTTCCTGCAGTGTAATTTTGCTAGATGAGAATCCGAGAATACATTCAATGCAGAAGGAGGCCATTTGGCCCATCGAGCCTGCATTGACCACTCTCTCACCCAGGCCCCATTCCCATAATCCCACATATCGACCTCACTATCCCTCTGAGCTCTGCATCCCGGGACACTAAGGGGCAATTTTTGGCATGACCAATGCGCCTAACAGCACGTTTTTCGGACTGTGGGAGGAAACCGGTGGAAACCCACGCAGACACGGGGAGAACGTGCAAACTCCGCGCAGACGGTGACCCGAGCCGGGATTCGAACCCGGGTCCCTGGTGCCGAGAGGCAGCAATGCTAACGCGCTGCGCTGCTCACTTCTTTCTGATACCCCCATTCCCGCCCCCCCTCCCTCCGACCATACTGAGAGCTGCAAATGTTACTTTCTTTCACAGAACCCTATTCTTCAACTCCATTCCAAGAAGCTTCCAGCCCAAAGACTTTGACAACAAGCGTTGGGGTGACAAATCCAGCTGCGGCTATGAACCAGGATAAGGTCTGGATAATCTACATTGCAATCACAGTTGCTGCCTTCGTTGTCATGGTGATAATGACTGTCTGCATCGAAAGATGCGTTCGGCGACACAAAGCAGCGGTGGCACAGGGTAAGCCCGCTGAACACCTGATCAGAAACCTGCTCTAGTTTCAAACTCCGCTCCCTTACGGCTAGGGCACCAGAGGCAGCTCCATAACTGCCTCAGAACCTGAAGGAGGAGTTGGGCGAGGGTTTGAGGGTGAGGGCGGCACAGTGGTTAGCACTGCTGCCTCACAGCGCCAGGGGCCCGGGTTCGATTCCCGGCTCGGCTCACCGCCTGCGTGGACATTCTCCCCGTGTCTGCGCGGGTCTCCTCCGGTTTCCTCCCAAAGACGTGCAGGTTAGGTGGATTGGCCGCGATACGTTGCCCCTCATTGTCAAGCAGATGAGCAGGGGTTTCAGGGATAGAGCCTGGGTTGGGATTGTTGTTGGAGCAGACGTGATGGGCCAAATGGCCTCTTCCTGCTCTTGAGGGATTCTATGAATTGACAATTGTCCGCAGTCCCGAACAAAGTTCCCTCACGTGGAGATCAAATGAAGGAAAGATTGGCCTTAGCTTGGCATTCAAAGAACAAAGAACAACACAGCACAGGAAACAGGCCCTTTGGCCTAACAAGGCCATGCCGCCATTTTAACACTCAGTGAGTGCCTCATTCCAATCCTTCTTCTACCTATGACTTTTGTCTACACCATGAAACAATAGACAAAGGTCATGGGTGGAGAGGGGGGACTGGTAATGTTAAAATGGCGGCGTGGGCTCGTTGGGCTGAAGGGCCTGTTTCCCGGGCTGTTTTTGTTCTTTGTTCTCTTGGGCTCCACACTAAAGGGCTGCAAATTTAGAGAATGTGCCAGATTGAGGGAGGTCTAATTTAGGGACAATTCCTCCCAAGAGGCAGAATTTGGGAGCGATGGAGGAAACTCTATTCACAGGAGTTCTCAGCGTGTCCCAAAGTACCTCAGAAATGTCGCTCCCTCTGGCACAGCTGTCTCCACTGGCTTTCAGCCTAGCTTCCTGAGTTCCAGTGCCTTTGCCTGCGTTTCCCTCCAGGTTCCTCTCACAGTCCAAAGATGTGTGGGTTCATAGAATCCGACAGTGCAGCAGGAGGCCATTCGGCCCATTGAGTCTGCACTGACAACCCCGCCCAGGCCCTATCTGCGTCGCCCCACATATTTACCCCACTAATAAAGAACAAAGAACAACACAGCACGGGAAACAGGCCCTTCGGCCCAACGAGCCCGCGCCGCCATTTCAACATTGTGAGTCCCCTCTTCCACCCGTGACCCTTGTCTACGCCTATGGCACTCCACATTGGAATCCAGCTTGAGGGGAGACTAATTTAGGGACAATTTGTTACACCAATCAGCCTAACAGCACATCTTTGGGGTGTGGGAGGAAACCGGAGCACCCGGAGAAAACCCACGCAAGCACGGGGAGAATGCGCAAACTCCCGCAGACACCGGCCCAAGTCCATGTATCTGCACAGCAAACAGTGATAGTCACTGAGCTGTCGTCTTGCCCATCAGCTGGTCCAGTTGAAGCGTACACTAACGACGTGAAGTACTAGGCAACTCTCGAAACATCCAAGAGCAGCCCTCGCACGACCCACCGCCTGTACGCCCCTCGTTGGACAACAAGGCGGATCGAATCCCTCTAACCTATGCATCCCGGGACACTAAGGGGCAATTTAGCACGGCCAATCATCCTAACCCGCACATTTTTGGAGTTAGGTGGATTGGCCATGGTAAAAAAATGCCCATTTAGTGTCTAAAGATGTGGAGGTTAGATGGATTTCCTCCGGGGGTTCCCACAGGCTGGTTAGGTCACGCTAAATTGGCCACGTTAAGTTCTCCCTCAGTGTAACCCGAACAGGCAACTCGGGGGGTTTTCACAGTAACTTCATTGCTACTTGTGACACCAATAAATACATTTTAAAATTTACGAATAAAACTTTCAGCAAGATTCAAGTGGTGGTTTAAATGAATTTTTTAAAACTTTTATTTCTTTCTTAAAGAGAATGATCCTGCAGCGGAGGGAGAAGAATTTCACAAACTGAATGGGGAGAACGTGGAGAAGAAAGGAAAATACTGTCAGCAAAACAACAGCAATTCCCAGGCGTTGAGTGGAATTTTCAAGGATTCGGTGGCAATGAAGGCTGAGACGCAGGATGAAAAGCACCCCAAATCGTGCCCTGTCAGTTCCGGTGCTGGGAATGATCACCTGGAGTATAACGGCGTCCCGGAAAGGAAAGATCATGGCTTCCCGCTGCCAGCCACTGAACTGGGAGCCACTGCACTTGTGACCACCAAAACCATCCAGATTCCCAGCTGAGGATGTACGGCAGCCAGGAACTATCTGCCTCCCTCAGGGAGGGAGCTTTGAGATTGCCTCATCTGAAACTACAGTGACTACACGTTGTAAAAAAAGAGATGGGGGGGGGGGTGTTGGTTGGGGAGGGTTGGATTTCACCTGATTGGTGATCTGGGGGGGAAATCAGAAGAACAAAATGATTGCGGTTGGTGCTCACAGTTCAGTATGGCTTCATCAGGACTTCCGCTGAAGTTCTAACACGCAGTTGGAAGAAGTTGTGTCAAAGTTTACCACCACGTCTCTCTCTCTCTCTCTTTCCCTCCCCCATCCCCGCCCCTCCCGCACAACTGATGTAAGGTTCACTGTTAGACCTCCAGCTTTGCAGTCAAGGTTAAGAACATTCCAGTATTGAGTCACACATGTAGCCAGCACATCGATTGGCACCGTGTAATGGTGATTTGATGTGGAGTAGGAGGGGTCTGGGTATTCCCAATTCCTCAGCTCTGCCTTACTGAGTTGGGCCCTGAAGGGATCTGCAGTCCATTCCTGGGAGTATTAGCGAGGTTCAACCGGTTTGGGGAGGTCATGTACAGAAGACCAACGGTCTTCAATTGGGTGAAAGCATGAAGTCAAGTTGTCCACCTTCCCAGGAGCAGGGTGAAAAATCTCAGCCAGAATATACTATTGTGTCAATAAGTCAATTTAGTCTCAAAGACGGGACGGCACAGTGGTTAGCACTGCCAAGGACCAGCATTCGATTCCTTGCTTGGGTCACTGTCTGCGTGGAGTTTGCACATTCTCCCCATGTCTGCGTGGGTTTCCTCCGGATGCCCCAGTTTCCTCCCACAGTCCAAAGATGTGCGGGTTAAGTGGATTGGCCATGGTAAGTATAGGAGTTATAGGGATAGGCAGGGGAGAGGGCCTGGATAAGATGATGTTTCGGAGAGTCAGTGCAGAGCTGATAGGCCGAATGGCCTCTCCTACACTGCAGGGATTCTATGATTCTACGACAAGCATGAACCCCATAGAATTAATCTCAGAACAACAATGTCAGGGGAATGACTTCAATGTCGCATCCCTGGTTTTATATAAATACATTCCGGATTCATAGTGCACACAAAGCAAACCATCCCACAACTTAGAATCACAGAATCCCTACAGTGCAGCGGGAGGCCATTCAGCCCATTGAGTCTATACCAACAACAATCCCACCCAGGCCCTATTCCCGTAACCTCACATATTTACCCTGCTAATCCCCTTGACACCGAGGGAGAATTTAGCGTGGCCAGTGCACCTAACCCACACGTCTTTCAGTCTGGGCGGTCCGGAGCACCTGGAGGAAACCCACGCAGACACGGAGAGAATGTATAAACTCCACACAGACAGTGACCCGAGGCCGGGAATCGAACCCGGGTCCCTGGCGCTGCGAGGCAGCAGTGCTACCCGCTGTTCCACCCTGCCGCCTTTGTCCCAGCTCTTGTCCTGCTACCTTTTAACAATAGTGTTAAATCATTAGCACACTCAGCATTTCAAACACTCTTAGGACGGGTTAACGAATGATATGACGTTGTTCTGCATAACTGATTACAGGCTAAAAACTGTAACGGGATTCGTAATGGTGGGAGCGTTTTTTAAAAAATGTTTTTGAAATTAAAATATAAAACAAGTTTTTCACTGAGGGATCCTCCACATTCCTCTCAGGGATATATGTGCAATATTCGGAACTGTTGTGCTTTTTTACGATTCTGATATCCTTGGCTGTGAGATGGGCTGAGAGTTGGTGTGTAAAAGAATTATAGTTCTCACAATCTCTTGCCTCATTCTCACCTCAGTTCCAAGGCTGTAAAATCTACAGATGTTTAAAACAAGGCATCATCTAATGCTCAATATATTTCTCTTCTTTATTCTTGCACTAATGGTTCTTCACTGAATTTTTAAATTCAGTGTCAATCTTGTGCAGTTAGGGCTTTTACCTCTGGGTTAAAAAGGGACACTTCAAAAACCAACTCGAGGACGTGATTTCTTTATTCGTTCATGGGACATGGGTATGGCTGGCTGCATCAGCATTTATTGCCCATCCCTAGTTGCCCTTGAACTGAGTCTCTCTCTCTTGGCCATTTCAGTTAAGATCCGACCACATTGCTGTGGCTCTAGAGTCACAAATAGGCCAGACTGGGTTAGGATGGCAGATTTCCTTCCCTAAAGGACATTAGTGAACCAGATGGGTTTTCCCAACAATGGTTTCGTCAGTAGCTTCTTAATTCCAGATTTTTTTTTGTTGAATTCTAATTCCACCACTTGTCGTGGTGGGATTCGAACCCAGGTCCCCCAGAACGTTAGCTGAGTTTCTGGATTAATAGTCTAGCGATAGTACCACTGGGCCATCACCTGCCCCTGAGCACATCATGGGTTGTCAGAAAAACCCTCACCCAGAGGGTAGACCACACTTGCCCTTTCAGATGGAAATAAGAGGTCACGGGACATCATTGAGAGAAAATGGGGGCATTTCCCAGCACATTAACCAACAGTTATCCCTCAATCAAAGACTCTAAAACTTACCGTCCAATCTCTAATCTCATTGGGGGAGGTTGCTGTGTGCTGGTTGGCTGCCACAACTCGCTACATTACAAGTGTCAAAGGGATTTGATTGGCTGAAGTGAGTTGGGATGGCCCAAGGAGGTGAGAGGTGCTATATCAAGATAATATTTTTCGTTCAGAGTCACTGCAATCGGTGAGAAACTACTCCCTCTCTGAAGGCATCTTCAATGAGATTGCCAGGCAAACTTCTACAAGGGTTACAGATGTAGCCGAACCTCAGGCCTCTGTGTGATGCTCAGCAACTCACCCTGATCTCCAGCCGTGGACCCGTCTGCCCTACAGCATCTGGAAAACTTGCAAGGATCCATCAGTCGTTGTCCCTAGATTCCTGGAGCAAACATGCAACTGGCAACCTTCTAGAACTTTCCATTGAGGCTGTGGACCCAGCGGAAATACCTGTGAAACACAAAGACCTCATCTCAGTCCGCTTCTGTGTATTCTGTGAATGTGTGACCTCCCTGCACTATGTACACACCTCCATTGCTCTCTCTGGCATCACCAGAAGGTGTGGGTACTTTCTGTAAAGTGTTTTTATCCAATTTCTATTAAAGTTGAAACTCACTAATTGTGGACAGTTACAAAGAGAGGACAATGTTGTGATCGTTTCTCGAATCCACTCACCGTCCATTGGAGAATGGCTCTCCATTGGAAGGGTGTCCACAGTAGATTGACTGAGTGCCTAGTGTGTCAATTCTGTGAATTAAATGGTATCTAACTCTTTCTCAGTCTGGAGTGCTGTTGTTTCTGTTGCCAAATTTAATGGCAATCTTATTGTGTCATCTATCATAGAACCTCTACAGTGCAGAAGGAGGCCACTCAGCCCATCGGGTCTGCACCGACCACAATCCCACCCAGGCCCTATCCCCATAACCCCAAGCATTTACCCTAGCTAGTCCCCCTGATACTAAGGGACAATTTAGCATGGCCAATCCATCTAACCTGTACATCTTTGGACACTAAGGGGCAATTTAGCATGGCCAATCCATCTAACCTGTACATCTTTGGACACTAAGGGGCAATTTAGCACGGCCAATCCATCTAACCTGCACATCTTTGGACACTAAGGGGCAATTTAGCACGGCCAATCCATCTAACCTGCACATCTTTGGACACTAAGGGGCAATTTAGCGTGGCCAATCCACCTAACCTACACATCTTTGGATACTAAGGGACAATTTAACATGGTCAATCCACCTAACCTGCACATCTTTGGACACTAAGGGGCAATTTAGCATGGCCAATTCATCTAATCTGCACATCTTTGGACTGTGGGAGGAAACTGGAGCACCCAGAGGAAACCCACACAGACATGGGGAGAACGTGCAGACACTACACAGACAGTGACCCAGGGTCCCTGGCACTGTGAAGCAACAGTGCTAACTACTGTGCCACCGTGCTGCCCCCATCTAGTCGCGGCAATCAATTCTATGATAACCTGACCAGCCTGTGTTTCCTGAGATCCCAATTGCCATAAGAAATATACAAACATAGAACAAAAACAGAGGGAGAATACAGCCAAGGTTTCAAGTCAGGATTCTAAACCAATTTGGCAGGGGTTGGATCACAGTGTGGATGTACGGTTGGGGATGATGTGCAGCCAAATATAGAAGAAAAATTAAGTCAGCCTGGAAGGCAGAGCAATGATAGACATGTTAGGGCACAAGAGAATAGGACAAGGCTGGCTGACATTTATTTTAATGCAAGCTGTCTTACAGATAAGGCAGACGAGTGTGATTAACGCATGGGAGTATGATATTAAAAGGGGTGGAATTCTTAAAGTGCACCTGGGGGGGCTTTTTGAGCCAATATGTAGGAAGTCCCACAAAAGAAGGACAGAGTTTTAGGGAATGAAGTTGGAAAACTGGTATAGGTGTCAATGGGGGAGCATTTTGGTGATACTGACCGTAACTAAGATTTAGGTAAGATTTAATATAAGGGGCAGGAAACTTAGAGGGAGTTTCAGAAAAGGTTTCTTCACCTTAGAGGGTGGAGGGAATCTGGAATTCACTGCCTGAAAGAGTGGTAGAGGCAGGAACCCACACAAAATTTCAGAAGCATTTAGATGAGCACTTGAAATGCTATAGCACACAAGGCTACGGACCAATTGGGATGAGAATAGATAGTATTTGATGGCCTATACAGGCATGATGGGCTGAAGGGTCTCTTTCTGTGCAGTAAAACGTGATGGCTCTAAAGGGATGGGATTAGAGAAGATGTGGTTTGGGATGGGGTCATGTTGGGGGGTGCCATAAATGTCGGAGGGTGATCCATTGAATGTAGAGGCTGGAAGGGGAGAAGCTGAGGATGAGGGGAACCGTACTCTGAGAGGAAGGGGAAGGGTGAGGGCAGAAGGCAGCAAATGGAATGGAAAGAGACGAGTACGCTGCTATTGATAGTGAGGGATATCTTCAGCTGAGGAATAAGAAAGACAAATGTGAAGAGCTGGTGGAAGGTGGTTTTGTTAGAGTAGATTTGGACAAACTGGGGGAAACAGTTCTTAAAAAGAGTCATATTCAATCCGAGGCGTTTCTCTCCACAGACCCGCTGAGTATTTCCAGCTCTTGGTCAAATACTGAAAATACAGCTCATCTAAAGAAGAAAATGCCTGGAAGACTATACCGTTTCTCAAGGTCAGAGGGGCTGGCGAGAGTTCTGAATAAAAGCCCTTTCCACGAACAGAGTCTTTTATGGGGTAACGCCAAAAACTATCGCTGAGACAGCTGCCAAAGAAGAACATTGGGGCGTTGGTTTATTTTTATCATTTTTAGTCATTACAACAATGATATTTTGTATTAATTTGCTTCAAATGTTGTACTTTAACATGAAGGAACCAAAAGGAAAACTTCAGAAGTAAAGCTGTGACTAAGATTGAAAATAAATGGTGAAAATGGGAGTGACTTGTTTTGCTCTGTGTGGTGTAATGGTTTGATGTAAAGCCCAGGGTATGGACCTCTGAGAATTACAAGCTCCCTGATTAAGGCAGTAATGACTTGTCCAATCAGGGAACCCTGCATGTGTGGAGTGTCAGGATTACTAACAATCTGGGTTTTACTCTGTATGACAAATTTTGATCTGATTTATTATTGTCACATGCATTAGTATGGAGTTTTGTTTCTTGTGCTCTACAGACAAAGCATACCATTCATAGAGAAGGAAAGGAGACAGTGGAGAATGTAGTGTTACAGTCATAGCTAGGGTGCAGAGAAAGAGCAACTAAATGCGAGGTAGGTCCATTCAAAAGTCGGACAGCAGCAGGGAAGAAATTGTTCTTGAGTCGGTTGGTATACAACCTCAGGCTTTTCTCCCAATGGAAGAAGGTGGTAGGGAGAACGTCTGGGGTGTGTGGGATACTTAATTATGCTGGCTGCTTTGCCAAGGTAGTGGGAAGTGTAGAGTCAATGAATGGGAGGCTGGTTCGTGTAATGGATTGGGCTACACTTATGACCTCTTGTAGTTTATTGCGGTGTTGGGCAGAGCAGGAGTCCATACCAAGCTGTGATACAACCAGAAAGAATGCTTTCTATGGGACATCTGTAAAAGTTGATGAGAGTCGTAGCTGACATGCCAAATTTCGTCAGTCTTCCGAGAAAGTAGAGGCATTGGAGGGGCTTTCTTAACTATAGTGTCAGCATAGGGGGACCAGGTGGTGATCTGGATACCTAGAAACTTGAAGTTCCTGTCTGACTGTTGCTGACTGTAAATTAATCAAAGTTTGGGGATTCCCTCGAATGTGTGTATAAGGATGTGCATGTTATTGATGTTTTTCTCTTTTAATCCACAGGTGCTTCGGTCCACCTTGTTGTCCAACGAGGGGCATACACACGATGGGTCGTACGAGGGCTGCTCTTAGATGTTTTGAGAGTAGCCTAGTACTTCATGTCGTTAGTGTACACTTAAACTGGACCAGATGCTGGGCAACACGACAGCTCAGTGACTATCACTGTTTGCTGTGCAGACACATGGATTTGGGCCGGTGTCTGTGGGAGTTTGCACATTCTCCCCGTGCTTGCGTGGGTTTTCTCCGGGTGCTCTGGTTTCCTCCCACACCCCAAAGACGTACTCTTAGGCTGATTGGTGTAACAAATTGTCCCTAAATTAGTCTTCCCTCAATGTGGAATGCCATAAGCATAGATAAGGGTCATGGGTGGAAAGTGGACTCATAATGTTAAAATGGCGGCGCGGGCTCGTTGGGCCGAAGGGCCTGTTTCCCGGGCTGTGTTTCTCTTTGTTCGCTGAAGGGAATGTAATTGTTGGGTGAATGTAATTGTTCGTATTGTAGAACTTTTGACTTTTATTTCATGCCCCACTTTTCAATGCAGTCTGAACTGATTTTGGAGTTGATGATGTTGATGAGATGACCTGCTTGTCTGAATAAACCTTGTTTATTTAGACACCCTCTCCAGGCTAATGGTGAACTAGTTCTTTGACCTGGTTTGTAAATTGGTGAGACTGAAGGAGGAATTGAGTAATGTCTCCCAGGGCAGTGTGCTGGGGTCCGTCACCTTCATTTATTAATGATCTGTGAACACAATAGGGTGCCCTAATTCAACATTGCTGATGACACATTGATTGGTTACAGGGAGTTACTGCAGATAGCGGCATCAAATCCCAGCGACACTGATACATTCATTCACTGCATAAAAGTTACCTGGATCGATTTCAGCGCAGGTAAATGCGACTTCATCAGATTTGGAGCAAAAGCTTAGATCTGAGTATTTTTTCCGCAGTATCACAGGAGACCATTCAGCCCATCACGTCTACACTAGCTCTCTGAAAGAACAATTCACCTAGTATCATTCGCCTGCCATCTCCCATTCATCCTGTACATTCTTCCTTTTCAGACAATAATCCAATTCCCTTTAAATTTAGCCTGTCTTCACCACACTCTCAGACACTACATTCCAGATCCTAACCACTCACTGTGTGAATCTGTCTCCACCACACTCTCAGACAGTACATTCCAGATCCTAACCACTCACTGTGTGAATCTGTCTCCACCACACTCTCAGACAGTACATTCCAGATCCTAACCACTCGCTGTGTGAATCTGTCTCCACCACACTCTCAGACAGTACATTCCAGATCCTAACCACTCGCTGTGTGAATCTGTCTCCACCACACTCTCAGACAGTACATTCCAGATCCTAACCACTCACTGTGTGAAGTTTCTCCTTATGTCTCCGTCACTTCTTTTCCAAGTTATATTAAACGTGGATCCTCTAGCTCTTGATCCTTCCAACAATGGAACAGTTTTACCCTATCAACTGTGTCCACACCCCTCTTATTGGACTGTAAGGAATCTATGAGTTCTATCAGGAGGGGATGGCTGATGGAGGTTCCCCCACCCCTGAGACTGAGTTAAAATCACAGGATTAACAATCACACCCATGTCCTAGCCTCATATCCCCACTGGTTCCTCTGCTAATCTCCCTAGACAGTAAAGGGCAATTTAGCATAGCCAATCAATCCAACCCGAACATCTTTGGACTGTGGGAGGAAACCAGAGCATCTGGAGAAAACCCACACAGACACGGGGAGAACATGCAAACTCCACACAGACCAAGGCTGGAATTGAACCCGGGTCCCCCGTGCAGTACGGCAGCAGGGCTAGCCACTGTGCCACCATTTTTAAAAAAATAGTTTTTCTATTTTCCTGCTGATCTCTGGAGATCATTTAACCCATGAGTTGGGATTTAATCCAAGCAATGGTGCCTCACTTCCCCCCCACCCCCCCGCACCCCACCCCTCTCCCCCACGCACCCCACCCCCCCCCGATCCCACCCGCCCCCCCCCCAATCTGGAGAGCCAGCGAGAGACCCTGCCACCTCCTTCTGGCAAAGCCTGTCGCCATATTAGATGGCCAGTGTCAGGAAGAAATCCCGGCTCCTGGAACATGCCGCCCTCGGAGCAGAGATATCTGCTAACAATGAGGGGGCCCAGGTCATAGGGTGAGTTGGCAGAGAAAAGGGGCTGTGGGAGACGGCGGAGAGGGGTCTGCAGGAGATGGTGGACAGGGGGCTGCAGGAGATGGAGGTGAGGGGGCTGTAGGACATGGTGGAGAGGGGTCTGCAGGAGATGGTGGACATGGGGCTGCAGGAGATGGTGGACAGGGGGCACAGGGATAAGGTCAGGGCAGGCTCACTCTCCCCATTCCCAATATTGAGTCCCTCGCTGAGTGTCTGATAACTGCAACTGCCCACTGGCTGCTGGATAAAATCCAGAGACAGAGAGTGAAACCCTGACCCGAGTATTAATTATAATAATTCCCGGCCTCAGTTATATACAGGGTGGTGTCCCGCTCGAGACTGCTAGTTAATATATATATTATATATCTCTCTGTCAGCCAGACTAACTTATAAATTTCCTTCTCTCTGTTTTTCACAGTGGATATTTATTGAGCTGATTGCTCTAGCCAATCACATGCTTCTAGAAGCTTCTGAGCAGTTTGAAAGTGAACAAAGACTAACACCCCACACCCCCTGGAATGTCATAGAGCCGTAGAGATACACAGCACAAAAACAGGCCCTTCGGCCCATCTCGTCCATGCCGACCAGGTTCCTAAACTGGTTCCATTTGCCAGCGTTTGGCCCATATTCCTCTAAACCTTTCCCCGCCGTGTACCTGTCCAAATGTCTTTTAAATGTTATAATTGTACCCGCCTCTACCACCTCCTCTGGCAGCTCATTCCATACACACACCACCCTCTGTGTGAAAAAGTTGCCCCTCGTTTCCCCTTTAAACCTTTCCCCTCTCACCTTAAATCTATGTTCTCTAGTTTTGGACTCCCCTACCCTGGAGAAAGACCTCGGCTATTCACCTTATCTATGCCCCTCATGATTTTATAAACCTCTATAAGGTCACCCCTCATCCTCTTACACTCCAGGGAAAAATCTCCCAGCCTATCCAGCCTCTCCTTCCAGTCCCCATAACATCCTTGTAAATCTTTTTTTGAACCCTTTCCAGTTTAAGAACATCCTTCCTGTAGCAGAGTGATCAGAATTGTACGCAGGACTCCAAATGTGGCCTTACCAGTGTCTTGTACAGTTGTACTATAATACCCCAACTCCTGGACCCAATGCTCTGACCGATGAAGGAAGTGTGCCAAACATTTTCTTCACCATCCTGTCTACCTGTGACACCACTTTCAAGGAACTATGAACCTGCGCCCCTAGGTCTCTCTGTTTACAACACGCCCCAAGGTCCTACCATTAACGATGTAAGTCCTGCCCTGGTTTGTCTCAATAAAATGCAACACCTCGCATTTATCTGAATAAAACTTCATCTGCCATTCACTGGCCCAGTTGATCAAGATTACATTGTAATCTTGGATAACCTTCTTCACTGTCCATTACACCACCAATTTTGGTGTCATCCTTAAACATACTAACCATGCCTTCTATATTCACATCCAAATCACCGCACACTTTTTCATCAGATAAAGATTCCAGCCAAAACAACAGAATGGCTTAGCAGACAAGATGTCTGCTTCAGCCAACTGTGAGATGGAGATGCCGGCGTTGGACTGGGGTAAACACAGTAAGAAGTCTCACAACACCAGGTTTAAGTCACAGGTAAAGGATGTGGTTAAGAAGGTGTATAGTTTACTGGCCTTCATCAATCGAGGGATTGAGTTTAGGAGTCAGGAGGTAATGCTACAACTTTATAAGACCCTTGTCAGACCCCACTTGGTGTACTGTGCTCAGTTCTGGTTGCCTCATTAGGGATGTGGAGGCTATTGAGAGGGTGCAGAGGAGATTTACAAGGATGTTGCCTGGATTGGGAGGCATGCCTTATGAGGATAGGTTGGGAGAGCTCAATCTTTTCTCCCTGGAGAGGTAAAGGTTGAGAGACGACCTGATAGAGGTTTATAAAATGTTGAGAGGAATAGATAGGGTGGATTCTCGGAGGCTATTTCCCAGGGCTGAAATGGTCGCTACGAGAGGACACAGGTTTAAGGTGCTGGGGAGCAGGTACAGAGGAGATGTTCGGGGTAAGTTTTTCACTCAGAGGGTGGTGAGTGAGTGGAATCGGCTGCCGTCGGTGGTGGTGGCGGCAGATTCGATAGGGTCTTTTCAGAGACTTTTGGATAAGTGCATGGAACTTAGCAAGATAGAGGATTATAGGTAAGCCTAGTAGGTAGGGACATGTTCAGCGCAACTTGTGGGCCGAAGGGCCTGTTTGTGCTGTAGTTTTTCTATGTTTCTATCTATCTAAGTCCAATCAGTCTATTTGATAGTAAACCCACAAGCTTTCGGAAACGCTGTTCCTCCGTCTGTTGTGACACACAGTGGTGCTATTGGCCTGAAGTCTTACCTTTTCATAGAATCCCTACAGTGTAGTAGGAGGCCATTCAGCCCATCGAGTCTGCACCGACTCTCCGACAGAGCATCCCGCTCCCCATAACACCATGTATTTACCCCGCCAATGGCCTTGTTTAGTCAACCGGAAACCAACAAGGATAGAAGGAACCCTGACTCGTATTAAACACCTCAAGGTTCCAGCCCTGGGGAAACACATCCTTTACCCAAAAGCAATGAAAGAATAAGATACAAGAAACTGAACAAGAGTTCCTTATTCATGTACTGTGCGGCCTCATCTGAATGGTAGAGGGGAAAACCCCTCCTCACTACTAAAGGGTCTGTCATACAACCACAAAACCTGCCGGGGCGCGTGAGGGGTGGATTGACAGCGATGAGTCACACACACAGATGGAGTGACAAACAGGTCCTGAACATGCATCTTTTGGGTAGCTGTCCGGAGAGGATAAACCGCTGTGTGTCATACCAGTAAAGCCCAAGGCAGACATTCACCTTCTACCTCAGCTGCAAGTGGAAGAGAAACGTGATGAAATAACTGATGAAATCAGCCAATGTGGCCAAAGGATGGCCTCAAAAACAGAAAAGATCCTTCCCGCAGAAACTGTGGCACAAGCGGCACTGCTGCCTCACCGCGCCGGGGGCCCGGCTTCGATTCCCGGCCTCGGGTCACTGTCTGCACATTCTCCTCGTGTCTGCGTGGGTTTCCTCCGGGTGCTCCGGTTTCCCCCCAGAGTCTAAAGATGTGCAGGTTTGGTGGATTGGCCGTGCTAAAATGGCCCTTAGTGTCAGGGAGATTGGTAGAATAAATATAGGGGGATAGGGCTTGGTGGATTGGCTATGCCAGAAATTGCCCCTTAGTGTCAAGATGTGTAGGCTGGGGGGGGCATTTCGCAGGGTAAATACATGGGCTTCTGAGGATAGGGCCTGGATAAGTTGTTCTGTCGGGACAGTTGGTACAGACTCGATGGGCCAAATGGCCTCCTTCTGCACTGTAGAGATTCTGTGAAATGTCAGTCCAGCCTCGGGTGAACTCTCCAATAGGTGGCTGTGAAGATTGTGAATGCGTTGGTTTTGATCTTCCCAAATTCCCTAGATTCCAGAATGTTCTTGTGGATTTGAAGGCAGCTGATGTAACCCCACTGACCAGGAAAGGAGAGAGAGAGAAGAAAGCAGGGAACTATATCGATGAATTACCAGGGAAATATCGGGGAGGGTGGGGAATGGAGGCAGAGTGGGTTAGCACTGCTGCTTCACAGCGCCAGGGATCCGGGTTCGATCCCCGGCTTGGGTCACCGTCTGTGTGGAGGCTGCACATTCTCCCTGTGTCTGCGTGGGTTTCCTCTGGGTGTTCCGGTTTCCTCCCACAGTCCAAAGATGTGCGGGTTAGGAGGTTTGGCCATGCTAAATTGCCCCTTGGTGTCAGGGGGACTAGTTAGGGTAAATGTTTGGAGTTATGGGGGTAGGGCCTGGGTGGGATTGTGGTTGGTGCAGACTCGATGGGCTGAATGGCCTTGTTCTGCACTGTAGGATTCTATGATTATCTATGTTAGCCTGCCGTCAGTAATGGAATGGTTTTTGAACTACAATCTGTAGACTCACGGCTCAGTGTATCCCTCTTGTTACGGTGGGACTGAAATAACTGGATGAATTGACAAGAGAGATTAACAGCACTTCAGTAACTTACAACAAACATCAAAATGAAGCTTCCAAGATGGCCAAACATTTGTTTAACTACACCCTACCAATCCCAAATCCATTAAATCAGAGTCCAGATATCTAACAGAGCCCATCAAACACCCAAACAGCAGCTGTGAATTCAGCTGGGAGCAGAACAAGCCATGAGACACAATCGCTTTGGATCATGGACCCTAGCTGAGAATGGAACTCCTTCAGCCGTCATCTAAACCATGAATCAATTTGCTGTGACCTTACCGTAGAAATCATAGAAACCATACGGTGCAGAAAGAGGCCCTTCAGCCCATCGAGTCTGCACCGACCACAATCCCACCCAGGCCCTACCCCCATATCCCTACGCATTTACCCACTAATCCCTCTAACCTACACATCCCTGGACACTGAGGGACAATTTTTGCGTGGCCAATCAACCTAACCCGCACATCTTTGGACTGTTTGGATCTTTGGATATTTGGGTAATGGGTCAGTTGATGAGATCATAGAATCTCTACAGTGCAGAAAAGGCCATTCAGCCCATCAAGTCTTCACCAACTCTCCAACAAACCCAATCCTCATAATCCCACATATTTATCCTACTAATTTCACCCCCAACCTATACATTTTGGCTCACTGCAGGACAACCTTTTTTATAGTTTATTTATTAGTGTCACAAGTAAGGCTTACATTAACACTGCAATGAAGTAACTGTAAAAATCCCCTAGCCACCACACTCTGGTGTGTGTTCGAGTACATAGAATCATAGAAACCCTGCAGTACAGAAAGAGGCCATTCAGCCCATTGAGTCTGCACTGACCACAATCCCACCCAGGCCCTACCCCCATATCCCTACACATTTACTCACTAATCGCTCTAACCTCCGCATCTGAGGACACTAAGGGATAATTTTAACACGGCCAATCAACCTAACCCGCACATCTTTGGACTGTGGGAGGAAACCAGAGTACCTGGGGAAAACCCATGCAGACACGGGTAGAATGTGAAGACTCCACACAGACAGTGACCCAAGCCTGGAATCGAACCCGGGTCCCCGGCGCTGTGAGGCAGCTGTGCTAACCACTGCACCACCGTGTTGCCCACCTCCACCATAACAGGCGTGAGTGGGCACAGCATTGTGGAGTCATGTCAGAGTTCAAAGCCCTTACGTCCTTTGAAGATAGAGGCCGGAGAGGAGGAAGACCCTTTGTCCATAATGTCTCCTACAAGGCTCCAGTGCCTGTGTTGGTGCTCCCACTGCAACTGGGGCTGCAGCTTTCCCTTCAGCTGCAAGTCCTGGCCACGCGCAATGGCACATTGGTGTCTCTGCTCTGTGGTGATGAGTAGCCAAATTAACGGGCTCTGTGATTCCCCAGAATCAGCCACTGAGAAGAGGAGAACAGCACGCTGAGGATTAGTGACAGAGCTCTGACCCTCATCCCTTAGCCACTCTGATATTTCCACCGCCTCGATTCCCCCTTGGAGAGTGCCTCTCCGCTATCCCTCACACCCTCCCACATTGCTCACACTACAGCTCACATTGCTCCCTCTCAACTCCACCAGATTCAGACCTTCCAGAGTCCCAGTGACATCTAAACCGCAACCCCCACCCCCCCTCCCCAACCAAACCTGGAACGATGTAAGGGTGCAGTTGAGTGAATGCGTGGGACTATGGTCTGACTATGCGTCTGACTATGGTCTCAATTGGCCCCTGAATGGGGTGAACGGTGATAGACACACATCGCGCCTTGCTTAGGGGTTCAGCGCAATCTGTGTCACGTAGCAACTTTATCGCAAGATTTTTTACATCTCAATGCTTGGGGCCTGGGGTTCCAGCTCGACCACACCAATTAAACTAAATCAAATAAACTGAGGGACAAAGGGGCAGCCCCTTCAAAAGGGATAGCACCTTCAACAAAAAATAAATGAAGCTTCAACATCAAACCAGAATGTGATTCAGTAATACACTCTGCAGTGCCCTCTGAGCATGGAAGGCCTTGGTGATGCCCTGGGGCCCCTCCAGGGACACCCAGCCGTGAAGGGCAGTAGAGGGGCAGACAGTCTGCTTGGATGACCCTCTCGGTCACCCACTGCCTGGGCCTGTCAATGGCTCACCTTGCCAGGCCCAGGAGTAGGTTCGGGGGAGGTTCTCCACCCCCCCCCCCCCACCCCCTCTCCTCCCCTCCCCTCCCTCCACACTGGGTGGGGCCTAAGCTTTCAATATTCAGGGTTTGCCTCCAATCTGGCGCCAATATTTTCCCCTGGAGATATAATTGATTAATCAAGGAAGGGTAAGGTTATTATTTTGGCTTCCTCCTATGGCTGTTTCTTCAGAAGGAACTCTTCAAATTCTGACAAAACTTACTCCAATTTATAAATCGAAGAAAGGGTATAATAAAGAAACCTCATTACTCCAAACCTGAGACCTCACCCTGGGCCACTCCAAGCTTTCCACAATTCCCAACAGGTTCTTATTTATAGTGAATCAGCTGACCATCACTTCATTCTGTAATTGGTTCCATGGTGTAGTGGGTCAGCTGACCCTCACAGCTTCTTTCCATTGGTCACATTACATCCAATACGAAGCTGTCACCAGCTACATTCCAACATGGCTGATGAAGCATAGCTGATTCTTGAGTGGGCTGTAATTAGCTTGTCAAGCACATTTGGCGGTACGGTAGCACAGTGGGTTAGCACTGCTGCTTCACAGCTCCAGGGTCCTGGGTTCGATTCCCGGCTTGGGTCTGTGTGGAGTTTGCACATTCTCCTCGTGTCTGCGTGAGTTTCCTCCGGGTGCTCCGGTTTCCTCCCACAGTCCAAAGATGTGTGGGTTAGGTTGATTGGCCGTGATAAGAGATTGCCCCTTAGTGTCCAGGGATGAGTAGGTTAGAGGGATTAGTGGGTATAATATGTAGGGATATGGGGGTAGGGCCTGGGTGGGGTTGTGGTCAGTGAAGCCTCGATGGGCCGAAGGGCCTCTTCCTGCACTGTAGCGTTCTATGATTCCTAGAGGGCATCCTCAGTTTTCCAGGTCACATGGGCAGTAAAGCTTCCGGCCTTCCATCAGCCACAGCACACTGGGACTTACTCCTGACACTCAAACCTTCCTGAAAAGTGGGTTGGAGTTTCCATTGCAGTGAAGCCCTTTGGGCCTGAGTGTGGGGGGGGGGGCTCAAAACACATTGCAGCCACCCTTCCCCGCACTGCAGGAACTAAGACCCCCCCCCCCCCACCCCCACTGTGCTCCAGGAGACTGCCACAACACACAACGTGGAGCTCCGAGAAGGAACCAGTACAGACCTGGCTCATTCCTCTCATTGACCTAACCACAAGCACACACAAAGGTAGAACACTGCACGGCCAAGCAGAGAGACCGTGGGGCAGTGGGAGGGGTGAGGGTAACTGCTTGCAAGCCAGCCGCCAGACTCCTTCGAGGCAGGAGGCGCCCAGAGATGAATGGAAGGTGAGGGCTGCAAGGGAACCCCCCCCACCACCAAACCAACCCCCCCTCCCCCGAGAACAATCCCAGTTTATTCAATCTCTCCTCACAGCTAATACCCTCCATTCCAGGCAATATCCTGGTAAACCTTTCCCGCACTCTCACCAAAGCCTCCATGTCCTTCTGGCGGTGTGGTGACCAGAATTGGACACCGTTGTCCAAATGTGGCCTAAAACGCCCGGGCAAAGAACGAGTGGGACTAATTGGGTAGGTTTTTCAAAGGGCTGTCACAGGCTGAATGGCCTTCTTCTCTGCTTCATTGTTTTATGTTCTCTGATTTTGTATTGGGCTCATCATCTGCTCATAACAAAAGGCAAGTTTAGCTGTTTTTAACACTGTTTGTTAGCAGTCAGCGTGCAGCTGGATCTCCAAGCACACTTTGATCATTTTTAATGACCAACTCAAACTGTTGAAGCAGTGATCCGGGCAGGCTGAGCTGGACTGACACTGGGCCTCCCGACCACCTCAATGCAAGGTCAAAGTCCCAGGCAAAGGGGAAAGGCGAGCGGATACAAGTGTGGATTATTGCTGAGATGTTTCAGCTCAGTCACAGTGGAATCCATCTCTGCTGGCTTTCAACCCCACTGAATCCTCAACGGCATTGGAGTGTGAGTTTGAGGGGAAGGTGTTGCAGTTTCCACCCACATCCCGCATTCTTTGGCACCTTGAGAAGAATTGTTTGATAGAGCAGACACAGCACGGATTCATTAAGGGGAAGTCGTGTCTGACGAATTTATTGGAATTCTATGAGGAGGTGGCTCGTGTGGTAGACGGAGGGGAACCGGTGGATGTGGTGTTTCTCGATTTTCAGAAGGCTTTTGATAAGGTGCCGCACAAAAGGTTGCTTCAGAAGGTTAGGGGGCATGGAGTTGGGGATAAGGTGTTAGCGTGGATAGGGGATTGGCTGTCTAATAGGAGGCAGAGAGTGGGTGTCAATGGGTGCTATTCTGATTGGCGGTTGGTGACTAGTGGAGTGCCACAGGGATCGGTGCTGGGGCCTCAGCTATTTACCATTTATATAGATGATCTGGAGGAGGAAGCCGAGTGTATGGTGTCGAAATTTGCTGATGACACAAAGATAAGTAGAAAAGCAAATTGTGCAGAGGGTGTAGAAAGTCTGCAGAGGGATCTGGATAGGCTGAGCGAGTGGGTGAGGACCTGGCAGATGGAATACAATGTTAGCAAGTGTGAGGTTATCCACTTTGGCAGGAATAATAGTAGAAGGGATTACTATTTAAAGGACAAAAAGCTGCAGCATGCTACGGTGCAGAGGGACATACACGCGATGGGTCGTACTGGGGCTGCTCTTGGTTGTTTGAGATTGGCCTAGTGCTTCATGTCGTAGTGTGTGCCTAAACTAGACCAGATACTGGGCAAGACGACAGCTCGGTGACTATCGCTGATTGCTGTGCAGACACATGGATTTGGGCCAGTGTCTGTGGGAGTTTGCGCATTCTCCCCGTGCTTGCGTGGGTTTTCTCCGGGTGCTCCGGTTTCCTCCCACACCCCAAAGATGTGCTGTTAGGCTGATTGGCAGGAATAAATTGTCCCTAAATCAGTTTTCCCTCAATCTGGATGGCCATAAAACATTAGCTAGGGGTCATGGGTAGAGAGGTGGTGTTGAGATGGCAGAGTGGGCTCGTTGGGCCAAAGGGCCTGTTTCCCAGGCTGATTTTATTCTTTGTTCTTTGTTGACCTGGGGGTCCTTGTGCATGAGTCGCAAAAACCCAGCCTGCAGTTGCAGCGGGTGGTCAGGAAGGCAAATGGGATGCTGGCCTTATAGCGAGGGGGATTGAGTATAAAAGCAGGGAGGTCTTGCTGCAACTGTACAGGGCACTGGTGAGGCCGCAGCTGGAGTACTGTGTGCAGTTTTGGTCACCGCACTTGCGCAAGGATATTTTGGCCTTGGAGGGAGTGCAGAGGAGGTTCACTAGGCTGATACTGGAGATGAAGGGGTTGGGCTATGAACAGAGGCTGAATAGACTGGGTTTGTACTCGTTGGAGTTTAGAAGGATGAGGGGGGATCTTATAGAGATGTATAAGATAATGAAAGGGATGGATAGAGTAGAGGTAGAGAGATTCTTCCCGCTCAGAAAGGACAGCAGGACTAGAGGGCACAGCCTCAAGATAAGGGGGGGGGCAGTTTAGAACGGAGTTGAGGAGGAACTTCTTCGCTCAAAGGGTGGTGAATCTCTGGAATTCTCTGCCCATTGAAGGGTGGAGGCTACCTCGCTAAATGTATTTAAGTCACGGGTAGATAGGTTTCTGATAGACAGAGGAATTAAGGGCTATGGGGAGAAAACGGAAAGTGGAACTGATCCACTTCAGATCAGCCATGATCTTATTGAATGGCGGGGCAGGCTCAAAGGGCTAGATGGCCTACTCCTGCTTCTATTTCTTATGTTCTTATGTGTCTGGGATCATTCTTTGGGAATGTGGGATCATTCTTTGGGAATGTGGGATCATTCTTTGGGAATATCTCTGGGATCATTCTTTGGGAATGTGGGATCATTCTTTGGGAATATCTCTGGGATCATTCTTTGGGAATGCGTCTGGGGTCATTCTCTAAGGATGTATCCAGGGGCATTCTCCAGGGATGTGTCCGGGGGCATTCTCCGGGGATGTGTCTGGGATCATTCTCTGGGTATGTGTCGGGGGACATTCTCAGGCAATGCTGAGAATTCTGCCCAGGTTAGCACGCGGTTAGGTTCACAGTTTTGTTTGTGCAACGGGGCCTGAAGTCGATATGTCTCTGCAGATGTAATTGGCAGATGCTCTTTCAGATATGCTTCTAGTGTCTGCCGAGGGGTCTGACTGAGTGCATGTACAGTAAACCACCCACACAGAAAGTACATCCATCAAAGTGTGAGTAAACGTGTGGTTGTAACTGTGTAGGACAGCCATGATTGTTTGCCAAATGAATAAATGTCAATGCATTTCTAGATTATATATTAGTCAAATACTCTTGAAGACCTATTCCCACCCAGTTAGCTAGAAGCACTGGAGAACAGGGGATTTTCACAGTAACTTCATTACAGTGTTAATGTAAGCCTACTTGTGACAAATAAATAAACTTCAGAATAAATAAACTTTGAAGTGCTGGGGTATTGCTCATTGTACATGAAAGGAAGGTTCTGCATCAAGATCAGAGTTTCAGGTAAGCGTTAATCAAGGTCAGAGTTCCAGTAAGGCCTTTGATGAGGTCCCTCATGGCAGACTGATGCAGAAGGTGAAGTCGTACGGGATCAGAAGTGAGCTGGCAAGGTACCTGGGTGCATTTCTGAGTGCAAGGCTGTGACAGTGCTTTAATATATTTAATCGATCTGGAGGAAAATGTAATTGGTTTGATTAGTAAGTTTGCGAACGATACAAAGGCTGATGGATTTGCGGTTAGCAATGAGGACAATCAGAGGATACAGCAGGATTTAGATCAGTTGGAGACATGGGCAGAGGGATGGCAGATGGAGTTTAACCTGGACAAATGTGAGGTAATGCATTTTGGAAGGATGAATACACAGAGGAAATATACAGTAAATGGCAGACCCATTAAGAGTATTGATAGGCAGAGGGATCTAGACGTACAGGCACATAGGTCACTGAAAGTGCCAACGCAGGTGGAAAAGGTAGTCAAGAAGGCACACAACATAGAACATAGAACAGTACAGCACAGTATAGGCCCTTTGGCCCTCAATGTTGTGCCGAGCTATGTCCAAACCCAAGATCAAGCTATCCCGCTCCCTATCATTCTGGTGTGCTCCATGTGCCTATCCAATAACCGCTTGAAAGTTCCTAAAGTCTCCGACTCCACTATCACAGCAGGCAGTGCATTCCACACCCCAACCACTCTCTGAGTAAAGAATCTACCTCAGACATCCCTCCTGTATCTCCCACCATGAACCTTATAGTTATGCCCCCCAGTAACAGCTACATCCACCCGAGGAAATAGTCTCTTCATGTCCACTCTATCTATCCCCCTCATCATCTTATAAACCTCTATTAAGTCGCCTCTCATCCTCCTCCACTCTAAAGAGAAAAGCCCCAGCTCCCTCAACCCTTCCTCATAAGACCTACCCTCCAAACCAGGCAACATCCTGGTAAATCTCCTCTGCACTCTCTCCAATGCTTCCACATGCTTCTTATAGTGAGGTGACCAGAACTGCACACAATATTCCAAATGTGGTCTCACCAAGGTCCGGTACAGTTGCAGCATAACCCCATGGCACTTAAACTCAAACCCCCTGTTAATTAACACTAACACACTATAAGCCTTCTTCACGGCTCTGTCTACTTGAGTGGTGACCTTCAGAGATCTGTGGATATGAACCCCAAGATCTTTCTGTTCCTCCACATTTCTCAGAACCCTGCTGTTGACCCTGTAATCTGCATTCAAGTTTGCCCTATCAAAATGAATCACCTCGCACTTCTCTCTCGCAAGAGAGAGAGGGGACCTCATAGAAACTTATAAAATTTTAACAGTGTTAGACAGGGTAGATTCAGAAAGAATGTTCCCGATGGTGGGGGGAGTCCAGAACTAGGGGTGATAGTTTGAGGATAAGGGGTAAATCTTTTAGGACTGAGGTGAGGAGAAGTTTCTTCATCCAGAGGGTGGTGAATGTGTGGAATTCACTCCCACAGAATGTGGTTGAGGCCAAAATGTTGTCTGATTTCAAGAAGAAATTAGATTTTGCTCTTGGGGCTAAAGGGATCAAGAGATATTGGGGGAGGGGGAGGATATTAAATTTGATGATCAGCCATGATCAAAATGAATGACAGAGCAGGCTCGGAAGGCCGAATGACCTCCTCCTGCTTCTAGTTTTTATGTACACTGTTCCTCTATGAAAGTGAAGGATCCCATTCGATTCTTTTAGCCGACTTTTCACTTGTCCCCTCAGTGAGAATTATTCCACAAATCCTGATCGGATTGAACTGTGTGTTCAGACGATCTGCAACTTCAGTCCATGGTGTGTTCACACTCATTCAAAAGGCAGTACAGCATGCCCTCAGGTATCTGGTACTAAAGTGAGCCTTGAACCCCCTGATCTGCTGACTCTAAGGTGAGTGTGCAATTCACCGAGCCTTGGAACTCTCACTGGTGCCAAAAACCTGGGCCAAATTTGAGCCAACGTTTCAGAGGTAAAAGTGGATGGTGCAGTGGGTTAGCACTGCTGCCTCACAGTGCCAGGGACCCGGGTTCCATTCCCGGTGACACAGTGGTTAGCACTGCTACTTCACAGCGCCAGGGACCCAGGTTCCATTCCCACTGGCACAGTGGTTAGCACTGCTGTCTCACAGCGCCAGGGACCCGGGTTCCATTCCCGGTGACACAGTGGTTAGCACTGCTACTTCACAGCGCCAGGGACCCAGGTTCCATTCCCACTGGCACAGTGGTTAGCACTGCTACTTCACAGCGCCAGGGACCCAGGTTCCATTCCCACTGGCACAGTGGTTAGCACTGCTACTTCACAGCACCAGGGACCCAGGTTCCATTCCTGGTGGCACAGTGGTTAGCACTGCTACTTCACAGCACCAGGGACCCAGGTTCCATTCCCGGGGGCACAGTGGTTAGCACTGCTGCCTCACAGTGCCAGGGACCCGGGTTCCATTCCCGGTGGCACAGTGGTTAGCACAGCTGCCTCACAATGCCAGGGACCCGGGTTCAATTCCCAATGGCACAGTGGGTTAGCGCTGCTGCCTCACAATGCCAGGGGCCTGGGTTCCATTCCCAGTGGCACAGTGGTTAGCACTGCTGCCTCACAGTGCCAGGGACCCGGGTTCGATTCCCGACTTGGATCACCGTCTGTGCAAAGTCTGCGCCTTCTCCCCGTGTCTGCGTGGGTTTCCTCCCACAGTCTGAAAGACGTGCCGGTTAGACGCACTGGCCATTTCTCCGAAAAGTTGCTGGAGTGTGGCGACCAGAGGATTTTCACAGGAACTTCACTGCACTGTTAATGTAAACCTACTTGTGACATTGACAACATACTTTAAACAGTAAATATTCCAATGTAAACGATATGATTTTCTGATGCACGCTTTTGAACGTTAGCCAGTAATGTTACACGGAGGCTGTGGCAAAAGTTTACAGGATATGACAAGAATCTATAATAGCAAGAAAACAAGAATGGCTGTGACTAATTAGCTCCGATGATGACAATCAGAAATTAGGACCAAAATTGTGTGCTAAATCTTGACCTTCAAAGTGCCATGTCTCACCCGCACAGCATCCAGCTAGCACCTGTTTTCACCCTTTAGTCAGTGGAGATGGAAATGAAACAGAGAGAAGGAGGCTAATGACTTTGTATTGCATTATGGAATAAATGTCACTCTGTCCGTTTAAGGTCACCAGTCTGCATAGCCAATCATGTTTGGCATCAAATTAAAAAGCTAATTCTGAGAAAAACTTTTTCTGAAAGTAGTTTATTTATTAGTGTCACACACAGGCTTACAGGCACAGAGAAGTGAAGTTACTGTGAAAATCCCCTAGTCACTGGTTGCCTGTTCGGATACACCGAGGGGTAACTTATCACGGATAACGCACCCTAACCAGCACATCTTTCAGACTGTGGGAGGAAATCCATGCAGACACGGGGAGAATGTGCAAATGCCTCACAGACAGCGACCTGAGCCGGGAATCAAACCCGGGTCCCTGGCTCGTCACCGTGCCGCCCCTGCGACCCTGGGAACGAATTACGTACTGGGTAGTTCATTCCCAGGGTCCCAGGGGTAGCACGGTAGCACAGTGGGTTAGCACTGCTGCTTCACAGCTCCAGGGACCTGGGTACGATTCCCGGCTTGGGTCACTGTCTGTGTGGAGTTTGCACATTCTCCTCGTGTCTGTGTGGGTTTCCTCCGGGTGCTCTGGTTTCCTCCCACAGTCCAAAGATGTGTGGGTTAGGTTGATTGGCCATGCTAAGAAATTGCCCCTTAGTGTCCAGGGATGTGTAGGTTAGAGGGATTAGTGGGTATAATATGTAGCGATATGGGGGGTAGGGCCTGGGTGGGATTGTGTTCGGTGCAGACTCGATGGGCCGAAGGGCCTCTTTCTGCACTGTAGGGTTCTATGATTCTAAAGAGATTCAGGCTCACCGGATTCTCATGAGATTTGCAATAAAACAGTAAACTGCTCCGAAGCAGGGATAGCATCAGCGATAGTCAGAGGGTTCAGAGTTCAGACCCCTCCCTTATTCTCACTGGATTGTTGAACACTGCAGCAGAGGAAGGTGGCAGCCATGATTCAGTCGGTAGTACTCCCACCTCAAGGCCAAAGCCAAAGGCTTGGACAAAAAAACTTCAGTCCGGCGCCACACTGAAGAACTGAGGGAGTGCTGCAGGGTCAGAGGTACCATCTTTTAGATAAGCTCAAGCTTCAACTGCCTTCCCCAGTGGATGTAGACAATATCACAGTAACTCTGTCAGCGCAGATCAGGGGAGTTCTCCCGAGAGTCCAGGCCAACATTCCCCCTTCAGCCACCATCACGAGAAACCAATGATCTGGTCGTTATCATAGAACCCTACAGTGCAGAAAGAGGCCCTTTGGCCCATCGAGTCTGCACCGAACACAATCCCACCAAGGCCCTACCCCCATATCCCTACATATTATACCCACTAATCCCTCTAACCTACACATCCCTGGACACTAAGGGGCAATTTCTTAGCATGGCCAATCAACCTAACCCGCACATCTTTGGACTGTGGGAGGAAACCGGAGCACCCGGAGGAAACCCACGCAGACATGAGGAGAATGTGCAAACTCCACCCAGACAGTGACCCGAGCTGGGAATCGAACCCGGGTCCCTGGAGCTGTGAAGCAGCAGTGCTAACCCACTGTGCTACCGTGCCACCCAGTTATAATCTGCACACTAAAAGCAAATGAAGCTTGTCCTTCACCAGCGTCTTTATATCCTGTAAACATAAACGCTAACCACTGTGGGATCTTGCTGTGCTGCATTTACTTCAGTACAACAATGCCAACTTTTCAAAATGATGTCAGTAGCTGTCGGTTCTGAGATCATGAAATATGCCCAATAAATGTATAGGAACATGGTGGGGGGGGGGGGGGGGGGCAGGAGTAGGCCATTCAGCCCGTCGAGCCTGCTCCACCATTCAAACAGATCAATGGTTCACCTCACCGCCATTTTGCTCACCATCTCCATGACTCTTGATCGCTAGTCTCCAGAAATCCCTCAATTTCTGTCTTGAGCATTCCCAGTGACTGAGCTTCCACAGAGAATTCCAACCCCAACCCCGAATGAAGAAATTCCACATCATCAATCCTAATTGACTGAGATTATCCTGAGACTGGGTCATTGGTTCCAGGTTTCCCCAGCCAGCAGGAAACCCCCTTATCCACGTCCACCCTCATCCACGTCCACCCTCATCCACATCCACCCTCATCCACGTCCACCCTTATCCACGTCCACCCTCATCCACGTCCACCCTCATCCACGTCCACTCTCATCCACGTCCACCCTTATCCACGTCCACCCTCATCCACGTCCACCCTCATCCACGTCCACCCTTATCCACGTCCACCCTTATCCACGTCCACCCTCATCCACGTCCACCCTCATCCACGTCCACCCTTATCCACATCCACCCTCATCCACGTCCACCCTTATCCACGTCCACCCTCATCCACGTCCACCCTCATCCACATCCACCCTCATCCACGTCCACCCTCATCCACGTCCACCCTCATCCACGTCCACCCTCATCCACGTCCACTCTTATCCACATCCACCCTTATCCATGTCCACCCTCATCCACATCCACCCTTATCCACATCCACCCTTATCCACATCCACCCTCATCCACGTCCACCCTCATCCACGTCCACCCTCATCCACGTCCACCCTCATCCACGTCCACTCTTATCCACATCCACCCTTATCCACGTCCACCCTCATCCACATCCACCCTTATCCACATCCACCCTTATCCACAGCCACCCTGCCACACTCTGAGAGAATTGAGTTACTCTCAGAGGGAAGCCTGCCGATCTCGGAACCTTTCTAGACAACAGATTGGGATTCTTCACAAAGCTTCAGCCGTGTCCAATGATCTAATAAAGTGAGGCTCTTAATATTCCAAAAACTCTGCCGCATGTACCCCCACTCCCTGCCACTCCCAGGGTGGCACAGTGGTTAATGCTGCTGCCTCAGAGCTCCAGGGGCCTGGGTTCACTTCCCAGCTTGGTCCACTGTCTGGGTGGAGTTTGCACATTCTCCCCGTGTCTGCATGGGTTTTCTCCAGGTGCTCCAGTTTCCTCTCACACTCTGTAAGACCTGCTGGTTAGGGTGCATTGGTCGTGCTATATTCTCCCTCAGTGTACCCAGACAGGTGCCAGAGTGTGGCGACTAGGGGATCTTTCACAGTAACTTCACTGCGGTGTTAATGTAAGCCTCACTTGTGACACAAATAAATAAACTTTTCAACTAAAAAAACTCATCCCAAAGGATCTGTCTGACTTGAACTCATCCCAACATGTGGGGCAAAAGTGAATAGTTTACACCGACACTTAACAACAGTTTAAACTAGACTTACTCTGAAATGGGAACAAGTGCGATGGAAGCAGAGAAAAGCCTCAGTTTCTGGTCAGTTTAATACATAGAATATTTGAACCGACAAATCTTGAGCCACAGACACAGTGAAGAAAGCACAAGAGGGGAGTGAGTTAAACCCAATAACCAACAACAACTTGACTTCAAGGAAGGATTACATTGATACTGCAATGAAGTTACTGTGAAACTTCCCTCGTCACCAGTGTAATAACTCCACGGAGGTGAAAGTCCTGCACTAACCAGCACGTCTTTCGGAGGAAATCGGTGCACCTGGAGGAAACCCGCGCAAATACGGGGAGAACGTGCAGTCAGTGACCCGAGCCTGGAATCCAACCTGTGTCCTTGGAGCTGTGAGGCAGCAGGGCCAACCACTGTGTAGCCGTGCCAACTTTTATGGATACAGTTAAGGGAGAAACGAATGAAAGACAAAAGGGATAGAGGCAGAGGTCATGGTGAGGTCCGAATACAAGGAAAGGGAATTTCAAACCTGAGGTGAAAGCCTGTCCAGTTCAGTGCAGCCGGGGGAGGCCATTTGACACACCTCACACAACTTCCTCTAAATCCGCAGGGCAATGGGGCAGGCGACGGCCCAGTGGTATTATCACTAGACTATTAATCCAGAAACTCAGCTAATGTTGTGGGGTTCGAATCCCAGCCAGGGCAGACGGTGGAATTCAAATTCAATTTAAAAAAAAATGGAATTAAGAATCTACTGATCATGAAACCATTGTCGGAAAAACCCGTCCGGTTCACTAATGTCCCTTCAGGGAAGGAAATCTGCCGTCCTTACCCGGTCTGGCCTACATGTGACTCCAGAGCCACAGCAATGTGGTTGATTCCCAAGGGCAACGAGGGATGGGCAATAAATGCTGGGCGACGCCCGTGTCCCAGAAATTAAAAAAGAAAGTATCTCACTCAGGTGAGATTGCCTGTGGTTCCTTGTGGCTGTTTGTCACTGTGGTGAATCGTGTCGTGATTCTGTCTTTTCCCCAGTGCTAAGTGAGCTCACTTGGAGCAGCCCCGGTTGAGAAACTGGCCTGGAGCCAGGAGTGAAATGAGTATTCGGGCAGTTTTGAGCACTTCCCCCTGCTCGCTGGCACCTGACCAGCCGGCTGTGTCAGTAAAGTGGCGACACCAGCAGGTGTTTGGTCTTCTCTGATATGAATGTACCACTGACTATTGGAGGAGGAACCTCTGGAAGGGTAGGGTATCCCCTGACAGAGACGCAGGGCACATGTGCCACCCCACTGCCTGGCATGACTGTCCCAGAACACCACACAACCAGAGAATTATTTTTAAATAATTTAATACGAAATCCTGACTCAAGCATTATTTTCCTCAGCGAGCACAAGTTTTGAATTTTCAAGCATTGATGATTGGCTCACCTAATCCCTTAGCACACGGGATAGCTGTTTGTCTCTGCTTCCCCGACGTGGCACAGAGACAGGGACGCCACCCACCATGACACAAGACCTCATCACGGAGGGAAAATTTTGTATAAACTCTCACTGAGTTCCAAAGGCAATCAAACAAAATTCTAGAGTGTCCACCAACCAATTGGGCGGCACGGTAGCACAGTGGTTAGCACTGCTGCTTCACAGGTCCTGGGTTCGATTCCCGGCTCGGGTCACTGTCTGTGTGGAGTTTGCACGTTCTCCTCGTGTCTGCGTGGGTTTCCTCCGGGTGCTCCGGTTTCCTCCCACAGTCCAAAGATGTGCGGGTTAGGTTGATTGGCCGTGCTAAGAAATTGCCCCTTAGCATCTAGGGATGTGTAGGTTAGAGGGATTAGTGGGTATAAAATGTAGGGATATGGGGGTAGGGCCTGGGTGGGATTGTGTTCAGTGCAGACTTGATGGGCCGAAGGGCCTCTCTCTGCACTGTAGGGTTCTATGATCTATCCTTTCCTCGTCCAACTGCCCTCCACAGGCAATGACCTCTCACCTCCCCTCCCCCCGCCATCATAATAGGCCATACAACATAGAACATTACAGCACAGTACAGGCCCTTCGGCTCTCGATGTTGTGCTGAGCTATGTCCGAACCCAAGATCAAGCTATCCCACTCCCTATCACTCCGGTGTGCTCCATGAGCCTATCCAATAACCGCTTGAAAGTTCCTAAAGTCTCCGACTCCACTATCACAGCAGGCAGTGCATTCCACATCCCAACCACTCTCTGAGTAAAGAATCTACCTCGGACATCCCTCCTATATCTCCCACCATGAACCTTTTAGTTATGCCCCCTAGTAACAGCTACATCCACTGGAGGAAATAGTCTCTGAATATCCACTCTATCTATCCCGCTCATCATCTTATAAACCTCTCATCCTCCTCCGCTCCAAAGAGAAAACTCCCTCAACCTTTCCTCATAAGACCTACCCTCCAAACCAGGCAGCATCCTGGTAAATCTCCTCTGCGCTCTCTCCAATGCTTCCACATCCTTCTTATAGTGAGGTAACCAGAACTGAGCACAATTTTCCAAATGTGGTCTCACCAGGGTCCTGTATACTTGCAGCATAACCCCATGGCTCTTAAATTCAAACCCCCTGTTAATAAACGCTAACACACTATAAGCCTTCTTCACGGCTCTATCCACTTGAGTGGCAACCTTCAGAGATCTGTGGACATGAACCCCAAGATCTCTCTGTTCCTCCACATTTCTCATGAGCAAGCTGGATGCCATCCGGATCCACAGCACCTCATCAATGGCCCAAACCTGGCCAGTCGACATGGCAGAGGAGGTTGCTGAAGCAGGGTGCCATCTTGGGGGCCCAATGTCTCTTAACTGCCCTCCTAAGTGCCCTAGAGAGCCCCTCAAGGGCAATCCCAGATGGACAATCGATTCTCGGCCCTTTTGGCTAAGACCAAGCGTTGGCACAAAGCCAAGGTCAGATGCAAAACGTCTCATCTTGTCAGCTTGGATCTTGTTTGTCCCTCCTGTGGGAACCATGATCTGGATTCCATCAGAATTTGAATTGGTTTTTGGAGCAAAAAAGGGAGTGGGTTTGTGTTTCGGGGTTCATTCTGAGGATTGGCTTTGTAACTTGAAGATAGGGTCACATCTTAAAAAAGATTGTAATGGACAAGAAATATTTGCTCTGGCAGCGATGCTCACATTCCAAGGAAAAGACTTGGCTATAATAAGCTGCTGATACTCAGGTTCACTCGGAGAAGGTATGGACGGTTTGTGTCTTTAACACTTTTCTCCAGGAAGTGGAAGTACGTTCCCTGGTGGAGGGATACATAGAGGCTTAAAACAAATAGAAAAGGGCTTGCATTTCTATTTCAGGAAATACTCAGCACATCCAGCAGCATCTGCGGAGAGAGGAACAGAGTGGCGAGGTCAGATCAACGACCTTTCATCAGGGCTGAGATGTGACAGGTTTTCTCTACTGGAGAGCTGGTGCAGACTCGATGGGCCAAATAGCCTCCTTCAGTTCTGTAGAGATTCTATGGGTTCTATTCCAAGGGAAGGAGATGGCCGAGTTATTGCTGGATGATTAATCTAGAAACTCAACCAATGTTCTGGGGACCCGGGTTCAAATCCCATGACAGCAGACAGTGAAATTTGAATTCAATAAAAATCTGGAATGAAGAGTCTACTGATGACCATGAACATAGAACATAGAACACTACAGCACAAACAGGCCCTTCGGCCCACAAGTTGCGCCGATCACATCTATACCTACCAAGCCATAGAACTATCTGTAACTCCCAATCCCATTAAATCCCATGTACTCATCCAGAAGTCTTTTAAAAGACCCCAGCGAGTTCGCCTCCACCACCACCAACGGCAGCCGATTCCACTCACTCACCACCCTCTGAGTGAAAAACTTACCCCTGACATCTCCTCTGTACCTGCTCCCCAGCACCTTAAACCTGTGTCCTCTCGTAGCGACCATTTCAGCCCTGGGAAACAGCCTCCGAGAATCCACCCTATCTATTCCTCTCAACATCTTATAAACCTCTATCAGGTCACCTCTCAACCTTCGTCTCTCCAGGGAGAAGAGACCGAGCTCCCTCAACCTATCTTCATAAGGCATGCCTCCCAATCCAGGCAACATCCTTGTAAATTTCCTCTGCACCCTCTCAATAGCTTCCACATCCTTCCTGTAGTGAGGCAGTATGAAACCGTTGTTGATTGTCGGGAAAACCCATCCGGTTCAGTAATGATTCCCGGCTTGGGTCGCTGTCTGTGTGGAGACTGAACATTCTCCCCGTGTCTGCGTGGGTTTCCTCCGGGTGTTCCGGTTTCCTCCCACAGTCCAAAGACATACTGGTTGGGTGCATTGGCCATGCTAAATTCTCCCTCAGTGTACCCAAACAGGCGTGTGGCGACTAGGAGATTTTCACAGGAACTTCATTGCAGTGTTAATGTAAGCCAACTTGCGACTGATAAATAATAAAAAAATTTTAATGATCTTTAGGGAAGGAAATCTGCCGTCCTTACCCAGTCTGGCCTACATCTGACTCCAGAGCCACTGCAACGTGGTTGACTCTCAACTGCCCTCGAAGGGCAACTAGGGATGGGCAATAAATGCTGGCCCAGCCAGCGATACCCGTGTCCCACAAATGAATTAGACAAATTCTGGTTCAGAGGAAGGGAGTAGCGAAGAAAAGGAAGTGTCTGTGATAGGTTGGAAGACAGCAGAGATTAGATAACAAAAGGGACGAGGGTGTAAGGGCCAGAGGAGGTAGTAATGGAATAAGCGGGTTCACTGGGACTAGAGGAGGAGTAAATAGCGGAATCTGTTCCAGCAGCTGCCCTGCAAGAAAGCAGTGGGGGCAGAACATGACCTGAAATGGTTAAACTCTGAACGTGCCTAATTGAAAGATAGGTTCTGATGAAGGGTCATCCAGACTCAAAACGTTGGCTCTGATCTCTCTCCATAAACACTATCAGACAAAGAACAAGGAAAATTCCAGCACAGGAACAGGCCCTTCAGCCCCTCCAAGCCTGCTGCCCCGACTTAACTAAAACCCCCTATCCTTCCGGGGACCGTATCCCTCTATTCCCATCCTACTCAAAGTAAAGTTTATTTATTAGTCACAAGTAAGGCTTACATTAACGCTGCAATAAAGTTACTGTGAAATTTCTCTAGTCGCCACAGTCCGCTGCCTGTTCGGGTCGATCTATCTAACCAGCACGTCTTTCGTAATGTGGGAGGAAACCGGAGCACCCGGAGCAAACCCATGCAGACATGGGGAGAATGTACAAACTCCACACAGACAGTGACCTAAGCTGGGAACCGAACCCGGTTCCCTGGCGCTTTGGGGCAGCAGTGCTAACCACTGTGCCATCCCATATATTTGTCAAGATGTCACTACTGTATCCGCTTCCACTACCTCCCCTGGCAGCGAGTTCCAGCCACCCACCACCCTCTGTGTAAAAACTTGCCTCGTACATCTCCTTTAAACCTTGCCCTTCTCACCTTAAACCTGTGCCCCCCTAGTAACTGACTCTTCCACCTTGGGAAAAAGCTCCTGACTATCCATTCTGTCCATACCTCTCATAATCTTGTAGACTTCTATCAGGTCCGTCACTCCAGTGAGAACAAACCAAGTTTCTCCAACCTCTCCTCATAACCAATACCCTCCAGACCAGGCAACGTCCTGTTGAGATTTTCCAGCATTTTCTCTTTGTGCTTCAGATTTCCAGCATCCGCAGTATTTTGCTTCAATGAAAGATGAGGTGCTGTTCTTTGGGTTTCATTGGTGAAGAGGGTCAGAGACAGAGGGGGGTGTGGAGGAGTGGATTAAGATGCCCCGAGAACCCCCTGAGCAAGCTGCAAAACCTTGTGTCTCATCCAAACAGCACCTCCTCAATTTCACGCCCACCCCCCCTGCAAAATCAGCCCAGAATTTGGATTGCTGGGGTGATGCTGGAACTGATATAGTAGTAAGTGTGCGACCAACCAAGTCACAGCTGTCACCTGGGTACATGAGACACTTTGTTTGGGAGTAGAATCTTTACAAAACAGTTGGTAATCCTTCTCCACGCCTCGGTAACTTATCCCACAGTAAGACCACCACAGCTCAGCCCAGTCCTCCCCTGAGACCAACACTCAAGACACCTGCGATCCAGCCGCGACAAGGCCACCATCAACAGAAACAAGTCTCAGGGTGTTTCTTTCATCAGGATGCCCAGAACAATTGCAGAATTACAAAGCCACAGAGATAAAAAGCGGTGGATTGGGCAGACAAGGGTGGCACGGTGACACGGTGGTGAGCACTGCTGCTTCACAGCGCCAGGGACCCGAGTCCGATCCCCGGCTTTGTGTGTGTACGTTCTACCCGTGTCTGCGTGGGTTTTGTCCGGGTGCTCCGGTTTCCTCCCACAGTCCAAAGATGTGCGGGTTAGGTGAATTGGCCGTGCTACAATTTCCCTGAGCATGCGCCAGAGTGTGGTGACTAAGGGATTTTCACAGTAACTTCATTGCAGTGTTAATGTAAGCCTATTAATAAATAAACCTTAAACTTTAATAAGTGATAGATAAAGCACAGTGCAGAGAAGTGTGTGACGTATTCACGTTGGCACGAAGAGTATGGGGAAACAAAATAAAATAAAGGGGATAATTCTAAAGACGGGGGGAAACAGGTGCAGGAGCAGAAGGACCTGGGTTTAAATGTACACAAATCGTTGAAGAGGGCAGAACAGGCTAACAGCTGAGTTAATGAATCAACAGTATCCCGGACTTTATTATAGGGACGCAGAGTACAAGAGCAAGGGGGTGACGTTGGAATTGTATCAGTCACAGTGCAGCCTCAGTTGCGTGCAGTTCTGGGCTCCACGCTTTGGGAAGGACGGGAAGGCTTTGGAGAGAGGCCAAAAAAGATTCACGAGATTGGTTCTGGGGATGAGGAACTTCGCTTATAAAGATAGATCAGAGAGATTAGAATGGCTATCCTTACAGAGAAGAAGGCTGAGGGAAAATTTGACGGAGATGTATGAGGGGTGGAGTAGACAGGGAGAAACACGTCCCGCTCATAAAAAGACTGGAAGTGAGAGAGCAAAATAACTGGTGAAAGAAGCAAAAGTGAGAAAAAAAACCTTTTCACACAGCGAGTGGTTAGGATCTGGAATGTACTGTCTGAGAGTGTGGTGGAGACAGATTCACACAGCGAGTGGTTAGGATCTGGAATGTGCTGTCTGAGAGTGTGGTGGAGACAGATTCACACAGCAAGTGGTTAGGATCTGGAATGTACTGTCTGAGAGTGTGGTGGAGATTGATTCACACAGCGAGTGGTTAGGATCTGGAATGTACTGTCTGAGAGTGTGGTGGAGACAGATTCACACAGCGAGTGGTTAGGATCTGGAATGTGCTGTCTGAGAGTGTGGTGGAGACAGATTCACACAGCGAGTGATTAGGATCTGGGACGTACTGAGGTAGAGATGAGGTAGAGAGACTCTTCCTGCTTAGAAAGGATAGCAGAACTAGAGGGCACAGCCTCAAAATAAGGGGGGGGGGCAGTTTAGATCAGAGTTGAGGAGGCACTTCTTCACTCAAAGGGTGGTGAGTGTCTGGAATTCTCTGCCCATTGAAGTGGTGGAGGCTACCTTGCTGAATATATTTAAGTCATGGGTAGATAGGTTTCTCATAGACAAGGGAATTAAGGGTTATGGGGAGAAAGCGGGAAAGTGGAACTGATCCACTTCAGATCAGCCATGATCTTATTGAATGGCGGGGCAGGCTCGAAGGGCTAGATGGCCTACTCCTGCTCCTATTTCTTATGTTCTTATGTTCTTATGTACTGTCTGAGAGTGTGGTGGAGACAGATTCACACAGCAAATGGTTAGGATCTGGATTGTGCTGTCTGAGAGTGTGGTGGAGACAGATTCACACAGCAAGTGGTTAGGATCTGGAATGTACTGTCTGAGAGTGTGGTGGAGATTGATTCACACAGCGAGTGGTTAGGATCTGGAATGTACTGTCTGAGAGTGTGGTGGAGACAGATTCACACAGCGAGTGGTTAGGATCTGGAATGTACTGTCTGAGAGTGTGGTGGAGACAGATTCACACAGCGAGTGGTTAGGATCTGGAATGTACTGTCTGAGAGTGTGGTGGAGACAGATTCACACAGCGAGTGGTTAGGATCTGGAATGTACTGTCTGAGAGTGTGTCGGAGGCATCAGGGGCAGATTTGAGTGAAGCTTTAGAAGGAAATTAGACTGTTCTCTGTAAAGGAAGAATGTACAGGGTTACGGAGAGAAGGCAGGGATTGGCACTGGGTGAATTGCTTATTTGGGATGCAGACACACAATGGGTGAAATGGCTTCCTTTTGCAATGTAACAATTCTGTGATCTGCATTTCCAGCTGACCCACAATCACTGAGTCGGAGCAGTCCGGGATTTGAACCCAGAGTGTTGGGATTTATTGGGAAGCATCGTGGCAGCACCTTGGGAGGCAGTGACAGCCTTGGTCACAGGAGTCAAGGCAGCTGCTTGGATATCTGATTCTAAGTCCAACTCACTGAACTGAATCTGTCATCCACTTCATATTTCACTGACTCATCACTTTGCTTCATTGCTGCATGGTGGCACAGTGGTTAGCACTGCTGCCTCATGGCGCCAGGGACCCAGGTTCAATTCCCAGCTAGGGTCACTGTCTGTGTGGAGTTTGTACACTCTCCCCTGTCTGCATAGGTTTCCTCCGGGTGCTCCAGTTTCCTCCCACACTCCAAAGGTGTGTGGGTTAGGTGGATTAAGAACATAAGAAATAGGAGCAGGAGTAGGCCATCTAGCCCCTCGAGCCTGCCCCGCCATTCAATAAGATCATGGCTGATCTGAAGTGGATCAGTTCCACTTTCCCACTTTCTCCCCGTAACCCTTAATTCCCTTGTCTATCAGAAATCTACCTGTGACTTAAACATATTCAGCGAGGTAGCCTCCACCACTTCAATGGGCAGAGAATTCCAGAGATTCACCACCCTTTGAGTGAAGAAGTTCCTCCTCAACTCCGTTCTAAACTGCCCTCCCCCCTTATCTTGAGGCTGTACCCTCTAGTCCTGCTGTCCTTTCTAAGCGGGAAGAGTCTCTCTACCTCTACCCTATCCAACCCCTTCATTATCTTATACGTCTCTATAAGATCCCCCCTCATCCTTCTAAACTCCAACGAGTACAGACCCAGTCTATTTAATCTCTCCTCATAACCTAACCCCCTCATCTCCGGTATCAACCTGGTGAACCTTCTCTGTACTCCCTCCAAGGCCAATATATCCTTGCGCAAATAAGGGGACTAAAACTGCACACAGTACTCCAGCTGCGGCCTCACCAGTGCCCTGTACAGTTGCAGCAAGACCTCCCTGCTTTTATATTCTATCCCCCTCGCTATGAAGGCCAGCATCCCATTCGCCTTCTTGATCACCTGCTGCACCTGCAGACTGGGTTTTTGCAACTCATGCACAAGGACCCCCAGGTCCCTCTGCACCGTAGCATGCTGCAGCTTTTCACTCTTTAAATAATAATCCCTCCTACTATTATTTCTTCCAAAGTGGGTAACCTCACATTTGCTAACATTATACTCCATCTGCCAGGTCCTCGCCCACTCACTCAGCCTATCCAGATCTCTCTGTAGACTTTCCGTGTCCTCCGCCCAATTCGCTTTCCCACTCATCTTCGTGTCATCCGCAAATTTTGTTACCTTACACTCAGCCCCCTCCTCCAGATCATGTATGTAAATGGTAAATAGTTGAGGCCCCAGCACTGGTCCCTGCAGCACGCCACTAGTCACCAATTGGCTGTGCTAAATGTGTGGGGTAGTGGGGATAAGGGGGAGGGGAGAATCTGGGTGGGATGCTCTTTCGGAGAGTCAGTGCAGGCTCAATGGGCTGAATGGCCTCTTGCTGCACTGTGGGGATTCCAGGGTTCATATGGACACAGGTGCATACTTTTAAGTGGAGACGTTGCACGACTGACAGACAACGAAGGTCAGAATGTGACATCTTTGCCTGCTGTCCCATCATCTCCGAGATGTTAATCAATAAACTGCCATTGGTGGCACGGTAGCACAGTGGGTTAGCACTGCTGCTTCGCAGCTCCAGGGTTCTGGGTTCAATTCCCGGCTCGGGTCACTGTCTGTGTGGAGTTTGCACATTGTCCTCATGTCTGCGTGGGTTTCCTCCGGGTGCTCCAGTTTCCTCCCACAGTCCAAAGATGTGCGGGTTAGGTTGATTGGCCATGCTAAGAAATTGCCCCTTAGTGTCCAGGGATGTTTATGTTAGAGGGGATTAGTGGGTATAATATACAGGGATATGGGAGTAGGGCCTGGGTGCAATTGTGGTCGGTGTAGACTCGATGGGCCAAAAGGCCTCTTTCTGCGCTGTAGGGTTCTATGATCTATGATTGATGGTGTGAAAGTCTCTGTGAGTTGCTCCTTGTCTGACACATACTGCCCCATGGGCAGATTCGATCGGTATCAAACCAAGAAGGAAAACCAAAATGTGGGAGTTTGTCAGCGAAGATTGTAAACACCGATAAATGGCACAGGAAGAAAGCAAACTTTCAAAATTAGTTACGAGCGGCTCTGATCTCAATGACAAAAATCAGACCAATACAAATGAGCTGGTATGCAAAGGGGGGGACCAGAATAGCAGGCAGATAGTGACATGACAAGGTCGCTAACCACCTCATCTAAATATCCATCTCAGACTGACTGTCCGAGTCATCGCTTCACAGGCCACGGACAGGCTCATTCACTCGGTCGCCAGCCAACTGACTGACCAACCAGCAGGCTTGTTAGCCAGCCGTCCATCCAATTGCCCAGTCAACTGATTCTAGGGATCAGGCAGCAGCAAGAGGAGGGTGGGACCGGAGTTAATGTCTCACATCTTCAGTTATGAGCTGAAACGTTAGCTCTTGGATCGGATTCTGCGGCCACGCCTCCCCGCGTACGTACGACGGTATCAGTTCAGTGATTCCACGGTGCCCAGGCCAGTCCCGAGATTGCGCAAGGGCAAGCCAGTACCAAAACCACCATCGTTCAATAACCGACCAGTTATTCAGCTCGTTAAAGACCCAATTGTTTTTTGTTGCCCTCTCCACTTCCTCGGCTGTTGGATGGGAAGACGTTTTGGGAGCGCGTTACGGCAGCTCTGGGGTGGGGCAAGGTAGAATCAAAGACCTGTCTCTGGAGCCTTGGCTGCATGTAGCAGCAGAGCCGACTGCCGAACGCGGCGGTGTTCGTATCGTAGAACCCCCACTCCGCAGAGGGAAGCCATGCGGCCCATCGAGTCTGCACCAACCACAATCCCACTCAGGCCCTATCCCCGTAACTCTGTATATTTACCCTAGCTGGTCCCCCTGACACTAAGAGAAATTTAGCATGGCCAATCCACCCAACCCGCACATAGAACATAGATCACTACAGCACAAACAGGCCCTTCGGCCCACAAGCTGCACCGATTATATCCCTACCTACCAGGCCTATCTATAACTCTCAATCCCATTAAATCCCGTGTATTCATCTTTGGAGTGTGGGAGGAAACCCGCGCAGGCATGGGGAGAAGGTGCAGACTCCGCACAGCCAGTCACCCGAGGCCGGAATCGAACCCGGGTCCCTGGCGCTGTGAGGCAGCAGTGCTAATCACTGTGCCACCGTGCCGCCCCGTATGTTTTTGCAATCTATTTATTAATTGTTTTGATGAGGAGAGTTCGAGCAGGGAGGGGCCTGCTTGATCGGTGACCATCATTCCTGTTCACAACATGACCCTTCCATCCCAGCCTAGACACCTGACTGGGTGCAAAACATCCGCCTTCCCATCACTACTTAGCTCCCTTCTCACCGGATAGCTGACAATCATAGAATCCCTACAGTGCAAAAGGAGGCCATTCAGCCCATCGGGTCTGCACCAACAACAATCCCACCCAGGCCCTATCCCCGTCACCTCACATATTTACCCTCTAATGCATTTTGGAAGGTCTAAAATACAATGTATATATATATATATATATACACATACATATTAAATATACAGTGAATGGCAGAACCCTTAAGAGTATTGATGGGCAGAGGGATCTGGGTGTACAAGTGCACAGGTTACTGAAAGTGTCAATGCAGGTGGAGAAGGTAATCAAGAAGGCATACGGCGTGCTTGCCTTTATTGGCTGGGGCATTGAGTTTAAAAATTGGCAAGTCATGTTGCAGCTTTATAGAACCTTAGTTAGGCTGCACTTGGAATATAGTGTTCAATTCTGGTCTCCACACTACCAGAAGGATGTGGAGGCTTTGGAAAGGGTACAGAAAAGATTTACCAGCATGTTGCCTGGTATGGAGGGCAGTAGCTATGAGGAGAGGTTGGAGAAACTTGGTTTGTTCTCACTGGAATGATGGAGGTTGAGGGGGAGGCCTGATAGAAGTCTACAAGATTCTGAGGGGCATGGACAGAGTGGATAGTCAGAAGCTTTTTCCCAGGGTGGAAGAGTCAGTTACTGGGGGCACAGGATTGAGGTGCGAGGGGCAAAGTTTAAAGGAGATGTATGAGGCAAGTTTTTTACAGAGAGGGTGGTGGGTGCCTGGAACTCGTTGCCAGGGGAGATAGTGAAAGCAGATACGATAGTAATTTTTCAGGGCATCTTGACAAATACATGAATAGGATGGGAATAGAGCGATATGGTCCCCAGAAGGGTAGGGGGGTTTTAGTTCAGTCGGGCAGCATCGTTGGTGCAGGCTTGGAGGGCCAAAGGACCTGTTCCTGTGCTGTAATTTTCTTTGTCCTTTGTTACCTAAGTATCCCGGGAGACTAAGGGGCAATTTACCATGGCCAATCAACCTACATCTCTGGACCATGGGAGGAAACCGGAGCACCCAGAGGAAACCCGCACAGACATGTGGAGAATGTGCAAACTCCACACAGACAGTGACCCGAGCCGGGGAATCGAACGCAGGTCCGTGGAGCTGTGAAGCAGCAGTGCTAATCCACTGTGCCACCTGATAATTGGCTACCCAATGCTTGGTTCACCAAGCAGACCACTCCTTTCTGTTCCATTTCCCTTACCCTGTCAAAGACCATTAAAGTCATGATGTGGAGATGCCGGCATTGGGCTGAGGTAAACACGGTGTGAAGTCTCACAACACCAGGTTAAAGTCAGGTGACAAAGGAGCAGCACTCCGAAAGCTAGTGGCTTTTGCTACCAAATAAACCTGTTGGACTTTAACCTGGTGTTGTGAGACTTCTTACTGGAAAGACCATTAAATCCAACCTCTGCTTTGCTCCCCATAGCTGGGGCTGACTCACTCAACAGTCCCAGCATTTTTTGTTTTTGTTTCGGATTTCCAGCTATTTTTGTTTCAGATCTCCGCGCTATTTTGCTTTTGTGGCTAATTTTTGTCACCTGCCTCGCCGCAGAATTTGGATAACCATGCAGGTCACCACATTCTGAGCCTGACGCATTCTGGAATATTTTCTTGCTTTCAGTATGTGTGTTACTTCCTGTTGAGGAACACAGAGACAGGAGGCCATTCGGCCCCTCTTCTGCCATTCAGTGAAATCATTCATTAATCCTCAAGTGAATATCATAAACCTGCTTTTGTTCCAAAATTTAAGACATGAGATTTCGATGGATCGATTTCAGGAAGTGTAGAGGAGAACTTGCCCCTGTCCACATCAACGGGGATGAAGTAGAAATGGTCGAAAGCTTCACGTTTTTAGGTGTCCAGATCACCAACAATCAGTCCAGGTCCCTCCTTGCCGACATTATAGTTAAGAAAGCCCCACCAATGCCTCTACTTTCTCAGAAAACTAAGGAAATTTGGCATGTCCCCTATGACTCTCACCAACTTTTACATAGAAAGTACCCTTTCTGGTTGTATCACAGCTTGGTCTGGGTTCCTGCTCTGCCCAAAACCGCAAGAAACTACAAAGGGTTGTGAGCCCCAGTCCATCACACAAACCAGCCTCCCATCCATTGACTCTGTCTACACTTCCCACTGCCTCTGCAAAGCTGCCGGCATAATTAAGAACCCCACGCACCCCAGACATTCTTTCTTCCACCTTCTTCCGTCAGGGAAAAGACACAAAAGTCTGAGGTCACGTACCAATCGACTCAAGAACAGCTTCTTCCCTGCTGCCGTCAGGCTTGTGAATGGACCTCTTAACTTGATCTTTCTCTACACCCTAGCTATGACTAACACTACATTCTGCACCCTCTCCTTTCTTTCTCTATGAACGGTATGCCTTGGCTGTATAGTGCACAAGAAACAATACATTTCACCGTATACTAATACATGTGACAACAATAAATCAAATCAAACATCCCTTCATTTCTTTGGTTGGCAAATCACAGATTTAAAATTAATTCTCGCATCAGTGATCCTTTACAGAGGAGAATTCCAAACTTCTCCCCCCGTCTGTGTGTTTCCTAATTTCACAGTTGAAACGTCGGACTGTTTAGACTCTGTCCACCAATCCTAGACTCCCACATCAGCAGAAACAGTTTCTCTCTATCAATCCTACCAGTCCTCACAATAGGCTGAAAACTTCACCCAAATCTTTCTCAAGCCAGTGGAATCAACTCTTAGTGGGTTGCCTGTGACTTAACCCCTAGAGTCCAGGCATCTTTCCAGTAAATTTACATTCCTGTTAGAACGATGACCTCCTTCAACATTTGCCGCATCTTGCCATGTGAGAATTTGGGCGGCACAGTGGGTTAGCGCTGCTGCCCCTCAGCGCCAGGGACTGGGGTTCAATTCCCAGCTGGGGTCACTGTGTGTGTGGAGTCTGCACATTCTCCCCGTGTCTGTGTGGGCTTCCTCCGGGTGGCTCCGGTTTCCTCCCACCGTCTGAAAGACATGCTGGTTGGGTGCATTGACCCAGAGTGTGGTGACTAGGGGAATTTCACAGTAACTTCATTGCAGTGTTAATGTAAGCCTTACTAATAAATAAACTTTGACTTGATTGACATAATCTTTTATTCATTAATTGAATTTAAATTCCACCAACCACTGTGATGGGATTTGAACCCAGGTCCCCAGATCATTCGGGAGACCCTCATTACGTGTAGGGAGCGGAGAAGGGCTCCTGGTCTCGTTCTGTTCAGTGTTTGATGTGAGCAGTGTGAAGGTGATGAGTCACATATCCTGATGATGGGTCATTCCAGTTCTATCTCAGTGCTCTTTACCCTGCTGCCTGTACCCTGGGCTGCAGCCAAATGCTTTGTAATGTGGACAGGATCACAAGCTGTCCAGAGTACCAGGCAAAGCTCACTGAGGGAGCTCTGTCTCCATGAGTGGAAGAGATTGCAAAGCGTCTCTCATGAAGCTGCAAATGGAGCTCACTCTGCAATGGGTTACACCGGGAAAGCTGCTGTTTGTTTGTACAGATTATTGTGCGTGAGCCAATGGGAATGTGTGTGACCTCCAGGGACACGATGTGAACTGTGATATGTAATTGTTGAAAGCACATCTGGTCCTGATAATAGCCCCGAGCTGCACAGGCAGATATGCTATCTGGACCGTGCTTAGAGAACTGATTCGCATCATCTCTGGCAGCTGTTTCCTGAGCCTGAAGACCAGAGTCCAGATTCAGGAAGTTTGATGCTACATTCTACAACAATAGAGAGAAGTAAAAACAGCACCGGAGGTAGTATTAGATTGGGGGGGGGTTCAGATACAGGCTTTCCACGCTGCCTTTTATAGATGCCCCATAGAAAGCAGTCGTTCTGGTTGTATCACAGCTTGGTATGGGCTCCTGCTCTGTCCTAGACCTACAAGGAACTACAAAAGTTCGTGAATGTAGCCCAATCCAAAACGCAAACCAGCCTCCCATCCATCTGTCTGCACTGCCTCGGAAAAGCAGCCGGCATAATTAAGGACCGTGGACGTTCTCTCTTCCACCTTCTTCCGTCAGGAAGACGATACAAAAGTCTGAGGCCTCACACCGACCGACTCAAGAACAGCTTCTTCCCTGCTGCTTGGCGGGGCCTGGGTGGAACTGTTGTCGGTGCAGACTCGATGGGCCAAATGGCCTCTTTCTGCACTGACTGTAGGGATTTTGTGATTCTGTATCCAAAATGGTGCCTGGAGCCCAAACCCCAGTCTCACATTTCCAACAGTTCCTATTTTCACCGGCAGGGTAAGGGGACTCACTCCGGGGAAAACCCCAAACTCAACAGGGCAATCTGAACTCTTTGCTGAGGTCAGACAGACCCTCTTTCCACTGGAACAAGGGCCTTACCCTGCAGTTTGTCAGTTATGATTTTCACAGCAAATGAAAATGTTCTTAAAAGGCTAACAAATTGGAACTGAATGGTCCTGCATTGCACTAAGTTGATCTTTGCCTAGCTATGACTGTAAAACTGCATTCTGCACTCTCCCCTTTCCTCCTCTATGAACGGTACGCTTTGTCTGTATAGCGTGCAAGAAACAATACTTTTCACTGTATGTTAATAAATGTTGCAATAATAAATCAAATCAAATCAAATTAAATCTTTTAGTTTTTAAGAGACAGCGATGAGATTACCCTGGATCACCCAGCTTGCTAAGATATTTCAGAAAGTGGTTTAATTTCACCCTCGGTGACCACAAAGTAACAGAAGTAGAAAACTAAGGCCGAGAAAGTCACTGAATTGTGGCAACACCACAGTGTAAGGACAAGACGGTGGCACAGTGGTTAACACTGCTGCCTCACAGTGCCAGGGGCCCAGGTTTCCTCCGGTTGCTCCAGTTTCCTCCCACACTCCAAAGATGTGCGGGTTAGGTTGATTGGCCTAATCACAACCATTATTGTGGGAGGGGGGTGAGGGGTAGGGTGGGGTGCAGGAGTGTAAATTCACAGTTTGATTGACAGATCAAATCAGTTATTAAGGGATTAGATGTCTTTGGTATTTGATTATGAGTATAAGTGTTGTTTTCATGAAGAAATAGGTACTTAAGGGGACCTAACAGGTGGCTGTTTTATATTGTGAAGTGAAGTCTGCAATCATAGAATCATAGAATCCTACAGTGCAGAAAGAGGCCCTTTGGCCCATCGAGTCTGCACCGAACACAATCCCACCCAGGCCCTACCCCCATATCCCTACATATTATGCCCACTAACCTACGCATCCCTGGACACTAAGGGGCAATTTCTTAGCATGGCCAATCGACCTAACCCGCACATCTTTGGACTGTGGGAGGAAACCGGAGTACCCGGAGGAAACCCACGCAGACACGAGGAGAATGTGCAAACTCCACACAGACAGTGACCCGAGCCGGGAATCGAACCCAGGACCCTGGAACTGTGAAGCAGCCGTGCTAACCACTGTGCTACCGTGCCGCAATAGACACATAGAACTTCATTTTAGTTTCATCTCACCATGGCTCCTGAGGTCTGCCCATGGGCAAGTTGGCATAAGAGTGATTGGGCACAGGATGGTGGCTGGGGTTATGAGTTGGTTTTACAAGGGCTCATGGAGATTAGTGGAGGGGCATGGATTGACATGCAGACTACATAGAGCTTCTGGGGGTGGGTGGAGGGGTATGGGTTGGCACGCAGGGTGGGAGAGGCCATTTGGAGCATGATTTTGGATGTATTGGCATGGATGGGGCATGGGGATTGGGTTGGGGAACTGTGAGGGCCAGAAGGTCTAATATTGAACAACACAAGTAGGACGAAGTGTCAGAGAAGCAGGGCAGACTCTTTAACCAGCCCACCTTTGCACTCAGCAGCCTCTGTGACCACCTCCAAACTGTTTCCAGGGATAACGAGCCCAACTCCACCACACACCTATCTCTCCCCCACTTCTTCCCTCCTCCCTCCCCCATCTGAATATAGATTCCGCAATTTGGGGCACATTTTCCCCAAGGCAGGTATAGGGAGGTGGAAACTTTCCTGACTTTGTGCACCTGACTCGGGAGTGAGAATCCAGGTCCATCCCTCACTCCAGTAACATTTGTTGGGAGCGGGTAAATTCCCAATGGAAAATACTATCCTGCTGTACAGTGACACATTAGGAGCCAATCACATTCAATGAGTGTTCTTTAGTTCGGAATTAATGGGAACAGTTTCTCTTTATTGACTCTGTCCAGATGTGCTCTTTTATTATATAGCAACATTTGATGTGACATCTTATCAAATGTGTATTGGAATTTCTGGTACACCACATCTACAGATTCTCCTTTATCCACCTTATTTGTTACTTCCTCAATCAACTCTAATGACTCTCAGGGGTTCAGACCCTGGCTTGGGTCACTGTCTGTGTGGAGTTTGCACATTCTCCCCGTGTCTGCGTGAGTTTCCTCCGGGTGCTCCTGTTTCCTCCCACAGTCCAAAGATGTGCGGGTTACAGTGGATTGACCATGCTAAAATTGTGTCGGGTGACTAACTAAAGTAAATGCTTGGGGTTATAGGGATAGAGCCTGGGTGGGATTGTGCAGACTCAATGGGTTGAATTGCTTCCTTTGCACTGTAGGATTCTATAATTCTAATAAATTAGTTAAAAAAAGGCTTCACTTTCACAAAGCTATGTTGTCTTTGTATAATCCCATTATAATTTTCTAAGTATCCTGCTAGAACCTTCTTGATAATGGATTCTATCTGTGACAGATATTAGGCCATCTGACCTATAGTTTGCTGAATTCTGCCCCTCTCCGTTCTTGAATAAAAGTGTTACATTTGACATGTTCTAACCCACTGAGAACCTTCCAGAACCTGGAGAACTTTGCAAGATAATAACCAATGTCTCTACTATCCCTGCAGACATTTCTTTTAAAACCCAAGGCTGTAGGCCATCAGTCCTGGAGGACTTGTCAGCCTTTAGTGCTCCCAGTGTCTTTTTGCTAGTGATGGCATTGTTTTAAGTTGCTCCCTCCAGTTCATCTTTCGATTTGGAAAACGAGAAGCCAAAGTGCTTTAAGTTGTTTCCTCAGGCAGCATCAGGGGAGAGAAGTTTGCATTCAGGTCAATAATCTTTCTGAAGAAATTGTAAAAGGTAAAGATGCAGCAGGCGTTAACCAAGTACAGAGGCAGTGAAAGTAGAGAGGAGAGCAAAGAAAGATTTGCGATATGTAGGAAAGATTAAATAACTCAAAGGAGGGGGTGTAAGGCAAAAGGGATGGTGATGGTTATATGTAAAGAAACAACAGATGGATATCAAGGAGAGGTATATGACAAAAGTAAAACTACTGCCAATATCTGCTGCCTAAAAGAAATAGGGGCAATGGTTATGATCTGAAATTGTTAATCTCAATGCTAAGTCTGGATGCTTGCAAATGCCTAACTGAAAGATGGATCGGTGCTGGGACCTTTGTTGTTCATAGTATATATAAATGATTTGGAGGAAAATGCGGCTGGTCTGTTTAGTAAATTTGCAGACGACACAAAAATTGGTGGAGATGCAGATAGTGAAGAGGATTGTCAGAGGATACAGCAAGATAATAGACCGGGTGGAGAGTTGGGCGGAGAAATGGCAGATGGAGTTTAATCCAGATAAGTGTGAGATAATCCTTTTTGGAAGGTCCAGCGCATGTAGGAATTACACAGTAAATGGTAGAAGCCTGAGGAATTTTGACAGGCAGAGAGATCTGGGTGTACATGTCCACCGATCACTGAAAGTGTCAACGCAGGCGTACGGCATACTTGCCTTCATCAGCCGGGGCACTGAGTATAAAAATTGGCAGGTCACGCTGCAGCTGTACAGAACCTTAGTTAGACCTCATTTGGAATATTGTGTACAATTCTGGTCGCCACACTACCAGAAGGATGTGACTATTTTGGAGAGGGTACAGGAGATGTTTACCAGGGTGTTGCCTGGTCTGGAGGGTATTAGCTATGAGGAGAGGTTGGATAAACTCGGTTTGTTCTCACTGGAATGATGGAGATTGAGGGGGTGACCTGATAGAGGTTGACAAGATTATGAGGGACATGGACAGAGTGGATAGTCAGATGCTCTTTCCTAGGGTAGAAAAGGCAAGTACAAGATGATTGGGGAAAAGTTTATACACAACTTTTTACACAGAGGGTGGTGGGTGTCTGGAACTCGTTGCTGGGGGAGGTAGTAGAAGCAGATACAATAGTGACTTTTAAGGGGCATCTGGACAAATCCATGAGTAGGATGGGATTAGAGGGATATGGTCCCCGGAAGGGTAGGGGGCTTTAGTTCAATCGGGCAGTATGGTCGGTGCAGGGTTGGAGAACTGAGTATATTTTCCACCCTCTGTAATGTTACAGAAAGTTTCAATTACTAACGTTGTTGTAGGCCAATGATAGATTGTGAGATAAATTTAATTTCAATGGAAAGTGTATTGCTGCTGACCTACACTTTAACCTTTACCTTGTTGACTAAACAGGAACTTTACGGTAGCAATGTGTCAGCTGGCCTCCGTAGATAGCGGTAACTTTGTTCATTGCCTCCAAATCAGAAGGTTGTGTTTTTAAGCCCCAGTCCAACGGCTTGGGGTTAGATTTCCGTCACTGAGGCTGGTAGCTGAGGTGGGGAAATTTCCCGAGGTTACTGTGATCCATGTTTCAAAGGACACAGAACAAAGAAAATTATAGCACAGAAACAGGGCCCTTCGGTTTTCCGAGCCTGCACCCACCATGCTGCCCGACTGAACTAAAACCCCCTACCCTTCCGGAGACCATATCCCTCTAATCCCATCCTATTCATGGATTTGTCCAGATGCCCCTTAAAAGTCACTATTGTACCTGCTTCCACTACCTCTCCCGGTAGTTCCAGGCACTCACCACCCTTTGTGTAAAAAAACCTGCCTCATATATTGCACATTCTCCTCGTGTCTGCGTGGGTTTACTCCGGGAGCTCTGGTTTCCTTCCACAGATGTGGGTATGCCGGCGTTGGACTGGCGTAAACACAGTAAAAAGTCTGACAACACCAGGTTTTAATCCAACCGATTTATTTGATAGTAAACGCACAAGCTTTCGGGGTTAGTCCCTTCGTCAGGTGACCTGACGAAGTTCACCTGACGAAGGGACTAACCCCGAAAGCTTGTGCGTTTACTATCAAATAAATCGGTTGGATTAAAACCTGGTGTTGTCAGACTTTTTACTGTGTTCCTTCCACAGTCCAAAGATGTGCGGGTTAGGTTGATTGGCCATGTTAAAATTGCCCTTTAGTGTCCTTGGGAAGTGTAGGTTAGAGGGATTAGCAGGTAGGTGTGTAGGGATATGGGGGTAGGGCCTGGGTGGGATTGTGGTCGGTGCAGACTCAATGGGCCGAAGGGCCTGTTTCTGCACTGTAGGGTTCTATGGTATATCTCCTTTAAACCTTGCCCCTCGCACCTTAAACGTGTGCCCCCTAGTAATTGACTCTTCCACCCTGGGAAAAAGCTTCTGACTATCCACTCTGTCCATGCCCCTCATAGTCTTGTAGACTTCTATCAGGTCGCCCCTCAACCATCATTCCAGTGAGAACAAACCAAGTTTCTCCAAGTTTCCTCATAGCTAATGCCCTCCATACCAGGCAACCTTCTGGCAAATCTTTTCTGTACCCTCTCCAAAGCCTCCACATCCTGCTGGTAGTGTGGCGACCAGAATTAAACACTATATTCCAAGTTTCCTACACTACAGCTATCCCTACACTTCATTGGCTGGGAAATGTACCAGATATTCATTCTGAACCCGAGATTGACTATACAGATGCATGTCTTTCTTTCTGAACATTTGTACGATTCTTTTTAACAGCTCTGACCCTTTCAAAACTTTCTCCTGATAAACTTCTTGCTGGCTGTATAGAGCTCACAATCCGAGTACATACCAGTAAAATACAGTTGTTAAAAACTCGGACCAGCCAAATTTTTCTAATTGGCAATCAACAGCCCAATAAACACCTAACTGTTCTCCCACTCTCTCCCTAATGTACGATCCCACCTCGCAGTGGCAATGCAGACTCCTGGATTTGATTAAAGCTTCACAATCAGTATGTTGCATTCTGCCCTTTTAGGGGTGGCACAGTAGTACAGTCATTAGCACTGCTGCCTCACAGCACCAGGGACCCGGGTTCAATTCCAACCTCGGTGAGTGTCTGTGTGGAGTTTGCATGTTCTCCCCGTGTCTGCATGGGTTCCTTCTGGGTGCTCCGGATTCCTCCCACGCTCCAAAGGTGGATTGGCCATGCTAAGTTGCCCCTTAGTGTCACGGGAACTAACTGGTGTAAATGCACGGAGTAACGGGAATACCGCATTATTCCCATTGGAATAATGGGAATTATTCCCGTCACCCCATGCATTTACACCAGTTAGATCCTGTGGTGAATAACTGGTGTAAATTACAAGTTTATCATTGGTAATTTAGTAATAAATTATTAGGGTTTGGGTGGGATTGTGGTCGGTGAAGGCTCGATGGGCCGAATGGCCACTGGAGGATTCTATTCTTTTTTTGTAGGTTTCCCTTTCAAAGTTCTCATTGGCAGTAAAATGTAAACTTCACCCTCAGGTGAGATGGCGCCTGGGCCCTTGCCACCTGTCCTGGTTTCTCGACGTTTGTATCCAGGGCTCACTTTGCAGGGCATGCCTCTAATCCAGCCTCCCTGATCCACACAATGTCACGTTCTGATCACACTGGTGGATCCAGTGTAAGTTACGGCGTTGTGTCATCTAGGTCACTCCCGTCCTGGTGCTGCTGCACTGCCGATCTGAGCTCCACCTCGCAGGAATCTGAGGAGTAAGGGCAGGAGGGGGAGGGTACGGTCTGAGTGGAGGAGTGGCGTGTCTACTCCCTCTGCACTGGGGAAATCAGGAGGGAGCTTGAAGTGAGGGAGTGGGATGCTTGGAGGGCACCTCTGATCTTTTCAGGCCAGTAAAAAGTCTGACAACACCAGGTTAAAGTCCAACCGATTTATTTAATAGTAAACTCACTAGCTTTCGGGGTTAGTCCCTTCGTCAGGTGGGTGGAGAGTTCTGGCCTCAGACAGAGCATATAACAGCACAGACAGTTTACAGATTACTGATTAGATCATGTAGATCAATTAGATCATTCAAATTAGTAATCTGTAAACTGTCTGTGCTTTATATGCTCTGTCTGACGCCAGAACTCTCCATTCACCTGACGAAGGGACTAACCCGAAAGCTAGTGAGCTTACTATCAAATAAATCGGTTGGACTTAAACCTGGTGTTGTCAGACTTTTTACTGTGTTTACCCCAGTCCAACGCTGGCACATCCACATCATGACTACTTTTCAGGCCAGCCCCCAGTCACTGTCTTGGCAATAGCTTTCCCAATTAATGGGCAGAACCATAGAACTGATACAGTGCAGAAGTAGGCCGTTCGGCCCACATTATCCATGCTAACCCAATGATGCCCTTTGTAATCCCATCTTCCTGCACACAGCCCGTAACTTCACAGCACTTAAGGTGCAAATCCAGCTACAGATCCAGGAACTTTTTAAACGTGTTTAGTGTTTTTCCTCCACCTCCAACTCAGGCAACGAATTCCAGACACTCACCTGCATGAAAAGATTTTTCCTCATGTCCCCTCTAATCCTGCTGCCACTTTGTTTGAATCTATGGCCCCTGGTGTTTGAACCGTCTGCTGAGAGAAACAGGTTCTTCCTGTCTACTCTCTCCCTACCCCTCACAGTTTTGTATACCTCAACCATGTCACCCCTCAGCCTTCTCTGCTCAAAGGAAAACAACCCCATGGACAGAAGATTTCCACTCTCCAACTTGCCCCCATGTCCCCTCCTCCTTCAGAGCCTCATTCCTCAGGCAGTCCCTATTCTCTCTCTCCAACAGATGCTGTCAGATTTGAAGAGGTTTTCCAGCATTTTCTGCTTTTGATTCAGATTCCAGCATCCGCCACATTTTGCTTTTATCTGGGTGTTTAGCTTACTGCCACTTCCCTACCTTCCCTCAGGATTCCCAGAGCCTGAACATTCCTTTCTGGTGAAGCAGCATTTGACACACACCTCCTTCAATCTGGTCCGCTCACTGCTCCCAATGTGGTCTCCCAATCGGAGAGACCAAACGCAGACTGGGTGACCACTTTGCTAAACACCGTCAGTCCGTCCGCAAGCAGAACACAAACCTTCCTATCGCTTGTTACTTCAACACATCACCCTTGTGTCCTGTCCACATGTCCATCCTAGAACATTTTGCAATGTTCTAGCAAACCCCAATGCAACTGGAGGAACAACATTTTCCGATTGGGCACATTACAGCTTCCGGACTGAACATCGAGTTCAACAAATCCAGCTCATGAACTCTCCTCCACCTTCAGCCCATTTCCATTTACTTTATTTCATCTCATTTTATCATCCCACTTTCTGACTTCCATTTTCCCACTTCTCCATTCCTGCTCTCATTCTTGCCCCCTTGGCACCCCGTCCCCCCACCCTTTCAGGGCTACTGCTGCATTCCTCAGCTAGCCCTTTAACCCTCTGTCCCTCTGCTCTGCCATTCCCACATTCCGATCACCTAATGAACACCTTTATCACCATTCTCAGCTTTCTTCATCCTCATTCCCATTCTCTTTGTCCTATTACAGCTCCTTACCCTCCCACCCCACCCTCAGAACATAGAACACTACAGCACAAACAGGCCCTTCGGCCCACAAGTTGCGCCGATCATATCCCTACCTACCAGGCCTATCTATAACCCTCAATCCCATTAAATCCCATGTACTCATCCAGAAGTCTCTTAAAAGACCCCAGCGAGTTCGCCTCTACCACCACCGACGGCAGCCGATTCCACTCACTCACCACCCTCTAAGTGAAAAACTTACCCCTGACATCTCCTCTGTACCTGCTCCCCAGCACCTTAAACCTGTGTCCTCTCGTAGCGACCATTTCAGCCCTGGGGAAAAGCCTCTGAGAATCCACCCTATCTATTCCTCTCAACATCTTATAAACCTCTATCAGGTCGCCTCTTATCCTTCGTCTCTCCAGGGAGAAGAGACCTCGCTCCCTCAACATATCCTCATAAGGCATGCCTCCCAATCCAGGCAACATCCTTGTAAATCTCCTCTGCACCCTTTGAATAGCCTCCACATCCTTCTTGTAATATAACATAATATAAATCCCTTCTTTTTTTTTGCTATTAGCTCTGATGAAGGGTCATCCAGACTCGAAATGTTGACTCTATTCTCTCTCCACAGATGCTGTCAGACCTGCTGAGATTTTCCAGCATTTTCTGTTTTTGTTGCATTTGAAGCTACATTGGCTGACCGTGACTACGCAACGTGAGGTCATTAACCTTCTTGTGGTACTGGGTCAAGGATCCCAGGCATCAAGCTTCATCCCAATCTGATCACCCTGCCCTTTGACTGGGTTCCTTCCTCTGCACAATATAGCACTGTTCACCACCTTATCCACAAAGAGCTCCAGCACAGTGCCTAAATACCTAATGCCCACACTCGCCGGTAACTGTTTCACAGCTTGGATTCAGTTCCTGCATGACTCCTATTGCTTACTCCATGCCCTTCCAGTTTAAGAGGTGCAGGCTAGCTTGAGGCAGTGTAATAGTAACAATATTGGTCCAGCCAATGAACAGTGTAAGTGGGAGTTGGCTGCAGACAAAACTCACTATAAGGAAGGGGCAATGTGGTGTTGATTGAAACCCACAGGGTGCCAACGGCCAGAGACACTTTCCCATGTACGATGTAGTCTGGAGCTATGGACATCTTCATTTCAAAGAGAAATTAGATTTAGCTCCCCCCGCCTCAACCCCACCCCACCCACCTCTCACCTCACCTTCAAAGGAGTTCTTGTGGCGCAATGGGTTAAAGTAAAATTTACTTATTAGTCACAAGTAAGGCGTATATTAACACTGCAGTGAAGTTACTGTGAAATTCCCCTAGTTGCCATACTCTGGCGCCTGTTCAGGTCAAGGCACCTAACCAGCACGTCTTTTAGACTCTGTGAGGAAACGAGAGCACGCAGAGGAAACCCACGCAGACACGGGGAGAATGTACAAACTCCACACAGACAGTGACCCGAGCCGGGAATCGAACCCAGGTCCTTGGCACTGCGAGGCAGCAGTGCTAGCCACTGTGGCACCCCCCCTTCCCTGCATAGGAGCCAGAAGTTCAAGGTTCAAGTCCCACCTCCGAACTTGATGGCCAAGGAAGGTGCATTCATAATGAGAGCAGTCGGTTGATTTAAGGGGAGATGATTGCCCAGTGATATTATCGCTAGACTATTATACAGAAACTCAGCTAACGTTCCAGGGACCCAGGTTCAAATCCTGTCACGGCAGATGGTGGAATTTGAATTCAATAAAGAAAATCTGGAATTAAGAACCTACTGATGACCATGAAACCATGGTCGGAAAAAACCCTTCTGGTTCACTAATGTCCTCCCACACTCCAAAGACGTACTGGTTGGGTGCATTGGCCATGCTAAATTCTCCCTCAGTGTACCCAAACAGCTGTGTGGCAACTAGGAGATTTTCACAGTAACTTCATTGCAGTGTTAATGTAAGCCTATTTGTGACTAATAAATAATAAATAAACTTTAATGTCCCTTTAGGGAAGGAAATCTACCATCCTTACCCGGTCTGGCCTACATGTGGCTCCAGAGCCACAGCAATGTGGTTGACTCTCAACTGCCCTCGGGCAATTAGAGATGGGCAATAAATGCTGGCCAGTCAACGACGCCCATGTCTCAGGAATAAATAGAAATAAGAGACAGAATGTTGGGGCCTTTACTATCAATGTCCATAGCTCCAGATTACAACACACACGGGAAAGTGTCTGTACTACAGCAACTCTCAATTGGTAAGGGGATCAAAGGTTATGGGGAAAAGGTGGGAGAGAATGGGGTTGAAAAACTTGGTTTTATTTGATTTATTATTGTCACATGTATTAGCATACAATGAAAAGTATTATTTCTTGTGCGCTATACAGATAAAACATAACGATCACAGAGAAGGAAAGGAGAGAGTGCAGAATGTAGTGTTGCAGTCATGGCTAGGGTGTAGAGAAAGATCAACTTAATGCAAGGTAAGTCCATTCAAAAGTCTGAGCAGTTCTTGAGTTGGTCAGTATGAGATCTTAGACTTTTGTTTCTTTTTCCCAATGGAAGATGGTGGAAGCCAGTATGTCTGGACAGCGTGGGGGTCCTTAATTATGCTGGCTGCTTTGCTGAGGCAACGGGAAGTGTAGACAGGGTCAATGGATGGGAGGCTGGTTTGCGTGATGGATTGGGCTACATTCATGACCTTTTGTAGTTTCTTGCAGTCTTGGACAGAGCAGGAGCCCATACCAAGCTGTGATACAACCAGAAAGAATGCTTTCTATGGTGCATCTGTAAACGTTGGTGACAGTCGTAGCTGACATGCCAAATTTCCTTGAGAAAGTAGTGGCATTGGTGGGCTTTCTTAACTATAGTGTCGGCATAGGGGGACCAGGACAGGTTGTTGGTGATCTGGACACCTAAAAACTTGAAGCTCTCAATCCTTTCTATTTTGCCCCCATTGATGTAGGCAGGGCACGCCCTCCCCTAAGCTTCCTGAAATCGATGACAATCTCCTTTGTTTTGTTGACATTGAGGGAGAGATTATTATCACCGCACCAGTTCACCAGATTCTCTATCTCATTGCTGTACTCTGTCTCATCATTGTTTGAGATCCGACCCACTATAGTGGTGTCATCAGCAAACTTGAAAATCGAGTTGGAGGGGAATTTGGCCGCACAGTCATTGGTGTATAAGGAGTATAGTAGGGGACTGAGAACACAGCCTTGACTTATAGCCTTGATCGATTGGTGGAGCAGACTTGATGGGCTGAATGGCCTATTTGGCTCCTATATCTTATGGCCTTACGGTCTAACTTGGACTCTGAGTGAACTGAAAGACATGACCAGTGCCAATCTTTAAAGAGTAGGGGCTTCCCCATTGTGATAAGAGTCAATCAAGGAGAAACACCATTAGCTTGTACCCCATGCGTGGTTCAAACCTTCAGAAGGAGCAAATAAAATCTCAAACTCCATGGGGACGCGGTACGTAGAACGAGAAATTCTGTGGGGTTTCCACTGATGGATATTTTCTCAAAGTATTTGCGGAAAGTAGATGCTGAAATCTGCTGGGGTGATCGCTTTGCTGAGCACCTATGGTCTGTGCGCAATCAGGGCCCTAACCTTCCGGTTGCTTGCCATTTTAACCCACGATCCTGCTCCCATGCCCACATGTCTGTCCTTGGCCCTGCTGCAATGTTCCAGTGAAGTTCAACGCAAATTGGAGGAACAGAACCTCATCTTCCAGCTCGGCACTTTACAGCCTTCCCGTCTCAACATCGAATTCAATAACTTCAGATGATACGCTCTACCTCACCTCCACCCCTCTGTTTCCATTTTATTCAATTTTAAACTCATCTCTTCCTTTTATTTCTTTATCGTCTTTCTTCATTTCTCTTCCCACTCTTTCCCCCCACTACTTTACACTCCTTTTCTTACCTTTTCTCCCCCTTTCTCTCTATTTTATCTCTCTCCCACCCATCCCCCCTCCCCCCACATCTTCACCTGTCACAGCTTACCCTCTGATTCTCTGCCCTTTGGCCATTCGCACCTTCTATTCTCTCTGCGGGCTGCCATTAGCAGCCTTTCCCCTTGGTTTCTGTGGCTATGACTCATCTTGCATTCCCGCATCCTGCAGAATAAATATCTCCCACTTTCTGTGCCTTTTAGCTTTGACAAAGGGTCATCTGGACTCGAAACATCAGCTCTTTTCTCTCCTGACGAATGCTGCCAGACCTGCTGAGATTTTCCGGCATTTTCTCTTATGGTGATCATCAAATTCAATTTCCTAATCCTCCCCTCCCCCGTATCCCCAAACAGATACAAAATTGACTTGATGACAGAAGCCAGAGGGTGATTGTAGAGAGTTGTTTTTCAAACTGGAGGCCTGTGACCAGCGGTGTGCCTCAGGGATCAGTGCTGGGTCCACTGTTATTTGTCATTTATATTAATGATTTGGATGAGAATATAGGGAGACGTGGTTAGTAAGTTTGCAGATGATACCAAGATTGGTGGCATAATGGACAGTGAAGAAAGTTATCTAGGATTGCAAAGGGATCTTGATCAATTGGGCCAATGGGCTGACGAACGGCAGATGGAGTTTAATTTATTTAAATGTGAGGTGATGCACTTTGGTAGATCGAACCAGGGCAGGACTTACTCAGTTAATGGTAGGGCGTTGAGGAGAGTCACGGAACAAAGAGATCTAGGGGTACGTGTTTATAGCTCCTTGAAAGTGGGGTCACAGGTGGACAGAGTGGTGAAGAAGTGGTAAAATAATGAGGAGCATAGATCAGTTAGATAGTCAACATCTTTTCCCAAAGGTAGGGGAGTCTAAAACTAGAGGGCATAAGAACAAGAACAAGAACAAGAACATAATAGGAGCAGGAGTAGGCCAACTAGCCCTTCGAGCCTGCCCCACCATTCAATAAGATCATGGCTGATCTGTCTTGCCTCAGCTCCACATTCCCGCCCTCTCCCCATAACCCTTAATCCCCTCTCTTATCAAAAACCCATCAACCTGCGTCTTAAAAATATTTAGCGAGGTAGCCTCCACCACTTCAACGGGCAGAGAATTCCAGAGATTCACCACCCTGAGTGAAGAAGTTCCTCCTCAACTCCGTTCTAAACCGTCCCCCCTTTATCTTGAGGCAGTGCCCCCTAGTCCTACTATCCTTTCTGAGCGGGAAGAGTCTCTCCACCTCTATCCTATCCATCCCATTCATCATCTTATACGTCTCATAAGAACATAAGAACATAAGAAATAGGAGCAGGAGTAGGCCAGCTAGCCCTTCGAGCCTGCCCCGCCATTCAATAAGATCATGGCTGATCTGTTGTGGCTCAGTTCCACTTTCCCGCCCTCTCCCCATAACCCTTAGAGGGGAGAGATAGAAAAAGGTCCAGAGGGGCAATTGTTTTCACACAGAGGGTGGTGAGTGTCTGGAACACCAGTAGAGGTAGTAGCAGAGGTGGGTACAATTTTGCCTTTTAAAAAGCATTGAGACAGTTACATGGGTAAGATGAGTATAGAGGGATATGATCCAAATGCGGGCAATTGGGACTAGTTTAGTGGTTTTAAAAAAAGGGTAGCACAAACGAGTTGAGCCAAAGGGCTGTTTCAGTGCTGTAAACCTCTATGACTTATCCCTCGATCCCTTTAGCCCCAAGAGCTATATCTAATTTCTTCTTGAAATTAGACAACATTTTGGCGTCTACTACTTTCTGTGGGAGTGAATTCCACACATTCACCACCCTCTGGGTGAAGAAATTTCTCCTCACCTCAGTTCTAAAATTATCCTCAGACTCTGACCCCTGGTTCTGGACTCCCCCACCATTGGGAACATTCTTTCTGGATCTACCCTGTCTAACCCTGTTAGAATTTTAAAAGTTTCAATGAGATCCCCTCACTCTCTTCTAAACTCCAGTGAATATAATCCTAACCGACTCAGTCTCTCCTCATATGACGGACCTGCCATCCCAGGAATCAGCCTGGTAAACCTTCGCTGTGCTCCCTCTATAACAAGGATATCCTTCCTCAGATAAGGAGACCAAAACTGCACACAATACTCCAGGTGTGGCCTCACCAACGCCCTGCACAATTGCAATAAAACATCCCTATCCCTAAACTCAAATCCTCTTGCTATGAAGGCCAACATACCATTTCCCTTCTTTACTGCCTGCTGTATCTGGGCGCTTACTTTCAATGACTGATGAACGAGGACTCCAAGCTCTCGTTGAGTATCCACCTCTCTCAATTTACACCCATTCAAGTAATAATCTGTCTTCCTATTATTGCTACCAAAGTAGTAATTGCTACCAAATCTGCCGTGCAGATGCCCACACACTCAGCCTGTCCTAATCACGCTGAAGCATCTCTGCATCCTCCTCACCCAACCACCCACTCTGTATCATCTGCAAACTTGGAGATAACACATTTGGTTCTCTCTTCCAAATCATTAATATATAATGTGAACAGTTGGGGTTCTAGCACAGTTCCCTGTGGAACCCCACTATTCACTGACTGCCAATCAGAAAAAGACCCATTTATGCCAACTCTTTGCTTCCTATCTGCTAACCAGCTTTCTATCCATTTCAAGACATTACCCGCAATCCCATGTGCTTTAACTTTACACAGTGGTCTGTTGTGTGAGACCTTGTCGAAAGCCTTCTGAAACTCTAAATAAACCACATCTACTGGTTCTCCTCGGTCAACTCTACTAGAACAAAGAACAGGCCCTTCGGCCCACCAAGCTCTGCTGACATAGATGCCTCTCTAATCTAATGTTTTCTTCCCTCTATGTGCTCCATATCCCTCTATTCCTGCTCATTCATGTATCTATCCAGATGCCTCTTGAACGTTGTTACAGAATCTGCTTCCCCCACCTCCTCTGGCAGTGTGTTCCAGGCATTCACCACCCTCTGTGGGAAAAAAACTTGGGGTGGCACAGTGGTTAGCATTGCTGCTTCACAGTGCTAGAGACCTGGGTTCAATTTCCGGCTTGGGTCACTGTCTGTGTGGAGTCTGCACGTACTCCCCGTGTCTGTGTGGGTTTCCTCCGGGTGCTCTGGTTTCCTCCCACAGTCCAAAGATGCGTGGGTTAGGTGCGTTGACACAAACAGGCGCTGGACTGTGGTGACTAGGGGAATTTCACAATAATTTCATTGCAGTATTAATGTAAGCCTTACTTGTGATACTAATAAATGAACTTTAAAATCTGCCCTTACATTTCTTTTAAACTTTCCCCCTCTTACTCTCAACCTATGTCCCTGAGTAATTGATCCTTTGACCCTGGCAAAAAGACTCTGACTATCCACTCTATCCAAGCCTGTCAGAGTCTTGTTAACCTCTATTAGGTTCACCCCCAGCTCATCCTCCGACACTCCAATGAAAACAATCCAAGTTTGTTCAACCTTTTTTCATAGTCCATATCCTCCAAACAAGGCAACATCCTGGTAAATCTCTCCAGCACCCTTTCCAATGCACCAACATCCTCCCGGTAGTGTGGAGATCAGAACTGTACACAATACTCCAAATGTGGCCTAACCAAAGTCTTATCCAGCTGCAACATGATTTTCCAATTCCTATACTCAACGCCCTGACTGATGAAGGCCAGCATGCCACACACCTTCTTAGGCACCATGTCCACCTGAGTTACTTCCTTCAGGGAACTGTGGATCTGCACACCTAGATCCCTCTGTACGCTAATATTTCTAAGGATCCTACCATTTACTGTATATTTTCCTTCTGTGGTAGACCTTCCAAATCGCATCACCATACATTTGTCCGGATTAAGTTCCATCTGCCATCTTTCGGCCCCGTTCTCCAGCCAATTTATATCCTGCTGTATCCTCTGACAATCCTCCTCGCTACCCTCTCCTCCCCCAATTTTTGTATCATCTGCACATTTACTAATCAGACCACCTACATTTGCCTCCAAATCATTTATTTATATTACAAGACAACAGAGTCCCCAGCACTGATCCTTATGGAACACCACTGGTCACAGACCTCCAGTTAGAAAAGTACCTTCCACTGCTAGTCTTGCAAGCCAGTTTTGTCTCCATCTTACCAGCTCACCTCAGATCCCATATGACTTCACCTTTGGTATCAGCCTGCCATGTGGAACCATATTTGACAGGATTGAGAGTTATAGGTAGGCCTGGGAGGTATGGATATGATCGGTGCAACTTGTGGGCCGAAGGGCCTGTTTGTGCTATAGTGTTCTATGTTCTAGATCAAAGGCTTCACTAAAGTCCGTGTATACAACATCCACTGCCCTGTCCAGGGCAATTTTTCTTGTCAATTCCTCAAAGAACTTAATCAAGTATGAGAGACACGACCTCCCCTTGACAAAACTATGCTGCCTATCGCTAATAAGCCAACTCCCATCCAGATGTGAGCACATCCTGTCCCTAAGAATCTTCTCCAATAATTTCCCCACCACTGATGTGAGGCTCACAGGCCTTCCCGGATTGTCTCTACTCCCCTCCTTAAACTCCTCAAAAAATATCAGTAGATTTGTCAAGCATGATTTCCCCTTTGTAAATCTATGCTGACTTTGTCTGATTATCCCACTGCCTTCCAAATGCTGAGTTATGAAATCTTGATAATGAACTCTTAACAGCTTCCCCAGTACTGACATTAGGCTCGCTGGCCTATAGCTCCCTGCTTTCTCTCCACTTCCCTTTCTGAATAGTGGGCTTACATTAGCTACGCTCCAATCGGCAGGAATTTTGCAAAATAACCATCAATGGATCTATTATTTCCAAGGCCATTTCCTTAAGTACTCTGGGATGAAAAGATAGTAAAGACAGGAAGAGAGAGAGAAGGAAGGAACAAGGAGAGAGTGAAGGGAGTGAAGAGAGAGAGAGAGAGGAAGGAGAGAGAGGAGAGGAGAGAGAGAGATAAGGAGGGGAGAGAGAGAGGGGAGTGGGGAGAGAGTGAGAGAGGGGAGTGGGGAGAGAGTGAGAGAAGGGGGTGGAGAGAGAGGAGCGGGAAAGGAGAGACAGACACACACAGACGCAGGGGAGAGAGAAAGAGAGAGATAGAGAGAAGAGGGGAAGGAGAGACAGAGAGGAGAAGGGGGAGAGAGAGAGAGGAGAGGGTAGACAGAGAGAGAGGAAATGGGAGGGAGGGACAGAGAGAGGGGAGTGGGGAGAGAGAGAGAGAGAGAGAGAGAAGGGGGATAGAGAGAGAGAGAAGGGGGATGGAGAGAGAGGAGAGGGGAAGGAGAGAGAGAGAGAGGGGGAGAGAGAGAGAGACAGACGCAGGGGAGAGAGAGAAAGAGAGAGACAGAGAGAAGAGGGGAAGGAGACAGGAGAGAGAGAGACAGAGAGGAGGGGGTAGAGAGAGAGAGAGGAGATGGGAGGGAGGGACAGAGAGAGGGGGGAGAGGGGGGAGAGAGAGAGAGGCAGGGGAGAGATAGAGAGGGAGGGGAAGGAGAGAGAGAGATAGAGAGGAGAGGGGACAGGGCGGAGAGGGGGGAGAAGGGGCAGAGGGCGAAAGGGGGAAATGGGCAAAGGGGGGAAGAAGGAGAGGGGGGAAGAGAAGGGAGAGGGGGGAGAGAGGAGAGAGGGGGAAGAGAGGTGAGGGGGGAGGGGTGGAGAGGGGAGAGAGAGGAGAGAGGAGGGGGGCAGACGGCGGGGGGGGAGAGGCGGAGAGGGGGGAGGGGGGAAGAGAGGGAAGCGAAAGAGAAAGGGGAAAGTGAGAGGGGGGAATGGGGGGAGAGGGTGGAGAGGAGCGAGAGGAGAGAGGGGAGCGAGAGGAGAGAGGGGAGCGAGAGGAGAGAGGGGAGCGAGAGGAGAGAGGGGAGCGAGAGGAGAGAGGGGAGCGAGAGGAGAGAGGGGAGCGAGAGGAGAGAGGGGAGCGAGAGGAGAGAGGGGAGCGAGAGGAGAGAGGGGAGCGAGAGGGGAGAGGGGAGCGAGAGGGGAGAGGGGAGCGAGAGGGGAGAGGGGAGCGAGAGGGGAGAGGGGAGCGAGAGGGGAGAGGGGAGCGAGAGGGGAGAAGGAAACGAGAGGGGAGAAGGGAGCGAGAGGGGAGAAGGGAGCGAGAGGGGAGAAGGGAACGAGAGGGGAGAAGGGAACAAGAGGGGAGAAGGGAACAAGAGGGGAGAAGGGAGCGAGAGGGGAGAGGGGAGCGAGAGGGGAGAGGGGAGCGAGAGGGGAGGGGGGGGAGAGGGGGGGAGAGGGGAGCGAGAGGGGAGCGAGAGAGAGGGGAGCGAGAGAGAGAGGAGCGAGAGAGAGAGGAGCGAGAGAGAGAGGAGCGAGAGAGAGAGGAGCGAGAGAGAGAGGAGCGAGAGAGAGAGGAGCGAGAGAAAGAGAGGAACCAGAGAGAGAGGAGCGAGAGAGAGAGGAGCGAGAGAAAGAGAGGAGCCAGAGAGAGAGGAGCGAGAGAGAGAGGATTGGAAAGAAAATGGAAGCCTGGGTCCAGGGATTGAGTTACAGATGATGAGAATCTCTTTTCTCAAACTCAGAATAGAAAAAAACCACAGCAAGTCAGTGTTAAAACCTTCACACTTTCAACATGACTAATAATTCATCAGAATTCTCTTAAATCTAGAGGCAACTTTTCATTTATTTGAAAGCAATGCTTCACTGAGCACCTGCCGAGAGAATTTACCCCAGAGATAATATCTCAGTTGCAGACACTAAATAACTCAGAATCTCTTCACCAGGACGATTGCACAAAGTGTCCATGTGAAACACGATAGAAGGAATTTGAGTGATGATTAGCTTCTAGTTTTTAATCAGATAACATGACCACACTCTCAGCTCTGGGTCAGGTGATTATGGATCTACCCGAGGGGCTAGTACACAGAATTCCAGCGGTACTGAGGGGTTTACGTACAATATAGGTATGTCCCTGTCAGGCAAGGTGGAATTGGTAAGGCTAGGGAACCGTGGTGCACCAAAAAAGTTGACTCGTTGGTTAAAAAGAAAAAGGAGGCTTATGTTCGGATGAGACGTGAGCACTCGGATAGTGCACTAGAGAGCTTTAGATTGGCTAGGAGGAAGTTGAAGAGCGAGCTAAGGAGGGCTAAAAGAGGACATGAGAAGACTTTGGCTGATAGGGTTAAGGAGAATCCTAAGGCGTTCTATAGGTATGTCAAGAACAGAAGGTTGGTTAGGGCAAGGTTAGGGCCAGTTATAGACGGCAGAGGGAAGTTATGTGTGGAACCGGAGGAGATTGGTGAAGCATTGAACCAATATTTCTCTTCGGTGTTCACGCAGGGGGACATGGATATAGCTGAGGAGGACACTGGGTTGCAGGGGAGTAGAATTGACAGTGTTACAGTTGATAAGGAGGATGTGCTGGATATTCTGGAGGGTCTGAAAATAGATAAGTCCCCTGGTCCGGATGGGATTTACCCCAGGATTCTCTGGGAGGCAAGAGAAGTGATTGCAGAGCCTCTGGCTCTGATCTTCAGGTCGTCGTTGGCCTCTGGTATAGTACCAGATGATTGGAGGTTAGCGAATGTTGTCCCATTGTTTAAGAAGGGGAACAGAGACTTCCCCGGGAATTATAGACCGGTGAGTCTCACTTCTGTTGTGGGCAAGGTTTTGGAAAAAATTATTAGGGATAGGATTTATAGTTATTTGGAGAGTAATGAGTTGATTGGAGATAGTCAGCATGGTTTTGTGGCGGGTAGGTCGTGCCTTAGTAACCTTATTGAGTTTTTTGAGAAAGTGACCAAAGAGGTGGATGGAGGTAAGGCAGTGGACGTGGTGTATATGGATTTTAGTAAGGCGTTTGATAAGGTTCACCATGGTAGACTTCTGCACAAAATGCAGATGTATGGGATTGGGGGTGATCTAGGGAACTGGATTAGGAATTGGCTAGCGGATAGGAGACAGAGGGTAGTGGTTGACGGTAAATATTCATCATGGAGTTCGGTTACAAGTGGTGTGCCTCAGGGATCTGTGTTGGGGCCACTGCTGTTTGTGATTTTTATTAATGATCTGGATGAGGGTATAGTTGGGTGGATCAGTAAATTTGCTGATGACACCAAAGTCGGAGGTGTGGTAGATAGTGAGGAAGGGTGTCATAGTTTGCAGGAAGACTTAGACAGGTTGCAGAGCTGGGCCGAGAGGTGGCGGATGGAGTTTAATGCAGAGAAATGTGAGGTAATTCACTTTGGTAGGAATAACAGATGTGTTGAGTATAGGGTTAACGGGAAGACTTTGAATAGTGTGGAGGAGCAGAGGGATCTAGGTGTATGTGTACATAGAGCCCTGAAAGTTGGGAATCAAGTAGATAAGGTTGTTAAGAAGGCATACAGTGTCTTGGCGTTTATTGGTAGGGGGATTGAATTTAGGAGTCGTAGCGTTATGTTGCAACTGTACACAACTCTGGTGCGGCCGCACTTGGAGTATTGTGTGCAGTTCTGGTCCCCACATTACAGGAAGGATGTGGAGGCTTTGGAGAGGGTGCAGAGGAGGTTTACCAGGATGTTGCCTGGTATGGAGGGGAGATCCTATGAGGAGAGGCTGAGGGATTTGGGGTTGTTTTCGCTGGAAAGAAGGCGGCTAAGAGGGGATCTTATTGAAACATATAAGATGATTAGAGGTTTGGATAGGGTGGATAGTGATAGCCTTTTTCCTCTGATGGAAAAATCTAGCACGAGGGGGCATGGCTTTAAACTAAGGGGGGGTAGTTATAGGACGGATGTCAGGGGTAGGTTCTTTACCCAGAGGGTGGTGAGGGATTGGAATGCCCTGCCTGCTGCAGTTGTAAATGCGCCTAGTTTGGGGGCGTTTAAGAGGTCTGTGGACAGGTTTATGGACGAAAAGGGATTGGTTTAGGTTAGTGGGTCATTGTTGTTGTTGTTTTTTTTTTAACTGGTCGGCGCAACATCGTGGGCCGAAGGGCCTGTTCTGCGCTGTTATGTTCTATGTTCTATAATATACAGCACAGTAAGAGGCCCAACCAGTGTATGCTGGTTTATGGTCTAATCAAGCCTCCTCCCATCTTCCCTCATCCAAATCTATCATCCTAACCCTCAGATACTTGTGCAGATTCCCATTTCCTTCATCCATTCCCTCTCACTCCCCTCTCCCCTTTGGTTACTGATTGGAATCCTTTGTGACTATCTAACATCAATGGCCGCTAGTTTATGAATTCTGGAGATGGTGACCAGGTATCTGAGGTGCGAGCACCATTAGATAATGACTGGTGCCAAGTGACACTATTACTGGGCAGTAGTGTTTGGACATTACATTTGTAATGACTTGCTCTGAATAAATTTAAAGCTCAATCATCTGGTCTTCTTAACCAACTGGCTGACAGGAGACTAACACAAGAGGAAACACCATCTCTCCATCCAAACTTTACAGAATCTTAAAGACACCATTCGGTAACCTCCTTGGGGTGTTTCAGGACAGAAGATTGCCAGTCTGTCGGTCCTTTCCTGATAATACTCAGTCACGTATCTCTACATTTTTCAAATCTTCTCTGCACGCTCTCCAGTCCCTCTTTTCAGTGGTTAGCCCTGCTGCCTCAGATCGCCAGGGACCCGGGTTCGATTCCCGGCCTGGGTCACTGCCTGTGTAGAATTTGCATGCTCTCCCCGTATCTGCGTGAGTTTCCTCTGGTTTCCTCCCACAGTCCAAAGATGTGTGGGTTAGGTGGACTGGCCATGCTAAAGTGAGTAAGTGAGCCTCACTTCTGGCAAAGTTTTGTAAAGAATTATAAGGGATAGGATTTATAATCATCTAGAGAGAAATAAATTGATTAGGGATAGTCAACATGGTTTTGTGAAGGGTAGGTCGTGCCTCACGAACCTTATCGAGTTTTTTGAAAAGGTGACCAAAGAGGTTGGTAAGGGTAAGGCAGTTGACGTGGTGTATATGGATTTTAGCAAAGCGTTTGATAAGGTTCCCCATGGTAGGCTATTGCAGAAAATGCAGATGCATGGGATTGAGGGTGATTTAGCAGTTTGGATCAGGAATTGGCTCGCTGATAGAAGACAGAGGGTGGTGGTTGATGGGAAATATTCAACCTGGAGTTCAGTTACAAGTGGTGTACCTCAAGGATCTGTTTTGGGGCCACTGCTGTTTGTCATTTTTATAAATGACCTAGATGAGGGTGTAGAAGGATGGGTTAGTAAATTTGCTGACAACACCAAAGTCGGAGGAGCTGTAGACAGTGAGGATGGATGTTACAGTTTGCAGAGGGACATAGATAAGCTGCAGAGCTGGGCCGAGAGGTGGCAAATGGAGTTTAATGCGGAAAAGTGTGAGGTGATTCACTCTGGTAAGAACAACAGGAATACAGAATATAGGGCTAATGCAAGGACTCTTAGTAGTGTTGACGAGCAGAGAGATCTCGGTGTCCATGTGCATAGATCCCTGAAAGTTGGCACCCAAGTTGATAAGGTTGTTAAGAAGGCGTATGGTGTGTTAGCTTTTATTGGTAGAGGGATTGAATTTCGGAGCCGTGAGGTCATGTTACAACTGTACAAAACTCTAGTGCGGCCGCACTTGGAGTGTTGCGTACAGTTCTGGTCGCCGCATTGTAAGAAAGATGTAGAGGCATTGGAAAGGGTGCAGAGGAGGTTTACCAGGATGTTGCCCGGTATGGTGGGAAGGTCTTATAAGAAAAGGCTGAGGGACTTGAGGTTGTTTTTCGTTAGAAAGAAGAAGGTTGAGAGGTGACCTACTTGAGGCATGCAAGATGATCAGAGGGTTAGTTAGGGTGGATAGTGAGAGCCTTTTTCCTCAGATGGTGATGGCTAACACGAGGGGACATAGCTTTAAATTAAGGGGTGGTAATTATAGGACAGATGTCAGAGGTAGGTTCTTTACTCAGAGGGTAATAAGGGCGTGGAATGCCCTGCCTGCAGCAGTTGTGGACTCGCCAACTTTAAGGGCATTCAAATGGTCAGTGGATAGGCATATGGATAACATTGGAATAGTTTAGGTTAGAGGGTCATTAGATTGGTTCCACTGGTCAGTGCAACATCGAGGGCCGAAGGGCCTGTACTGCGCTGTAATGTTCTATGTTCTAATTGTCCTTTAGTGTCAGAGAGAATTAGGAGGGTAAACACATGGGATTACGGGGATAGGGCTTGGGTGGGATTGTTGACAGTGCACTCGATGGGCTGAATGGCGTCTCTCGGCACTGTAGGGATTCTATGATTCGATGAGGCAGAGCATGAGAGTCGGGAGAAAGAAAGCAAAATGTGAGAAATCTGGCAGACTGGAGCAAGACCTTCCAGTCAGGAGTCTGAAAGGTGGTGGACTCCCAAGAGTATGGATGACACCAGGTAGCAGCGTTCTGGTCAGGCTGTACCAGTCCGAGCACAAAGCGCTCTCTCCCTTGCAGCCCAGGGACAATGGCGTTACCCATTGCTGACCTCACACCCGCTCCAGCCAACACTGACCACAACTGACCTCAGTCTGTCAGTGGGTTCTGAAGTGAAGTTACTGAAACTGTCTTGGGACAAGACTCATTCGAGAGCTGAGAAGGCGATAGTCATCTCCAAGAGATTATAAAAAATTACTGTATGGAAATGACATTAAGATATCTGTGCTTAATCATCAGCTTCTGATGTCAGACTAACGCCTACACCCTTCCCCACCCCACTGCGCAGCTAATGTGGTCTCAAAGAACTTGCATCCTCTTCCATCACAAACAAGACTTCGCCCCGTAGAAACATTAAACTCTCGAAAGCCAGATCTGTCTTGGACATTCTCGCCTATTTCTCAACCTGGCCAAGAAATTAGATAAACTTCAACTGTTATTTGTCTCTTCCCCTTTATTCATGTACTTACACACAGCTGCACATACATGCATGATACATCAGCAGATACTTGCATTCACACACACACATGTACACATGTATCAGTATACATTCACTCATACACACAGGGATAGAAACATGGCACAGTAGTTAGCACTGTTGCCTCTCAGCGCCAGGGACCCGTGCTCATAGAATCCTACAATGCAGGAGGACATTCGGCCCATCGAATCTGTACCAATCACAACCCCACTCACCCCATAATTACATGCATTTACCCTAGCGAGTCCCCCTGACACTAAGGGGCAACTTAGCATGGCCAATCCATCTAACCCACACATGGAACAAAGAACAACACAGCACAGGAAACAGGCCCTCCGGCCCTACAAGCCCGTTTTAGCACTCAGTGAGTGCCTCATTCTAATCCCTCTTCTACCTACGACTCTTGTCTACATCTCTGGAACTCCACAATAAAGGGGGTGCAAATTTAGAGAATATTATCTTTGGAGCGTGGGAAGAAACCGGAGCACCCAGAGGAAACCCACGCAGACATGGGGAGAATGGGGTCAACTGTAGCTGTCTATTCATCATCAGGCCCCCTCATGCTGTAAGACTTCCGAGTGGAACTGGGATGTACTGAGAACGTCGCCGCACTCAGTCTCCCTTTCCTTTCAGATTGCTGCTGTGGTTCAGTGGCTCAAACCCCTGCCCCCCGAGTCACGAGGTTCTGGCCCCCCAAATCCCATCCTAAAGGCTTGTGGACAGAACCACAGCTGATGCACTCAGCGGAGTGCAGCACTGTCCTTGGTGCTGTTAAACTGTCCCCTCAAGATCCCCATAAGCAGTGTTTTATTTGGAGAGACACATGAACAATTGAGGAATAGATGGATACAGGGGTTTGTCTCGATAGGACAACGTGGTCAGCGCAGGCTTGGTGGGCCGAAGGGCCTGTTCCTTTGCTGTACTGTTCTGGAGGGGAGTTCTCGCCAATGTCCTGGCCAATATTGATCCTACGGCCAACATCACAAAAATATGCCACTTAGTGTCCAAAGATGTGCAGGTTAGGTGGATTGGCCACACTAAATGTGCAGGAGCTTGTTGTGCACGAAATGGCCTCTTAAGAACATAAGAAATAGGAGCAGGAGTAGGCCATCTAGCCCTTCAAGCCTGCCCCGCCATTCAGTAAGATCATGGCTGATCTGAAGTGGATCAGTCCCACTTGCCCACTTGCTCCCCATAACCCTTAATTCCCTTATCGATCAGAAATCTATCTACCCGTGACTTAAACATATTCAACGAGGCAGCCTCCACCACTTCAGCGGGCAGAGAATTCCAGAGATTCACCACCCTTTGAGTGAAGAAGTTCCTCCTCAACTCCGTTCTAAACTGCCCCCCGCCTCCTTACTTTGAGGCTGTGCCCTCTAGTTCTGGTTTCCTTTCTAAGCAGGAAGAATCTCTCTACCTCTACCCTATCCATCCCCTTCATTATCTTATACGTCTCTATAAGATCCCCCCTCAGCCTTCTGAACTCCAACAAGTATGGGCCCAGTCTATTTAAACTCTCCTCATAAGCTAACCCCCTCATCTCCGGTATCAGCCTGGTGAACCTTCTCTGTACTCCCTCCAAGGCCAATATATCTTTTCACAAATAAAGGGTCCAAAACTGCACTCTTTCTACATTGTGACACTTCAGAAATGGACTAAAAGTAGCAGGCACACTTTAACAAAAAGTTCATTGATTCATTATTTATTTTCCTCTCGCTTTTGAAGGCGGAGGTGAGGAGAATTATTTCCTTTCCGAGTGTCGTGAATCCTCGGAACTCTCTTCCCCAGAGAGGCTGGATCACTGGATGTTTTTAAGGCAGAGGTAGATAGATTTGCAGCTAACGAGGGAGTCAAAGGTTGTCAAAGGTGGGGAGGAGGAAATGTGGGGTTGAAGCCACAGTCAGAACAGCAAGCTCGAGGGGCCGAACGGCCTATTCCTGCTTGCAACTTGTACACTCGTATGTACTTCAACAGCACGTTAGCATTTCAAGATCCCCAGTAGTTGTATAAAGAACGAGATTTCCATCTTTTTAGACTCTGGTTTGATGTCCCTTCGTGGTTTCTTGTTTAATCTCAATTCTAATCTGTTCAACGTGGATAGTTGCTTCTCTGACAGTCAAGTTCTTGTGCAGTGTTAGCAATCTGTCCTGGTCCCCCCCATGCTGACATTACAGTTAAGAAAGCCCGCCAACGCCTCTACTTTCTCAGAAGACGAAGGAAATTTGGCATGTCAGCGACAACTCTCACCAACTTTTACAGATGCACCACAGAAAGCATTCTTTCTGGTTGTATCACAGCTTGGTCTGGGCTCCTGCTCTGCCCAAGACCGCAAGGAACTACAGAAGGTTGTGAACGTAGCCCAGTCCATCACACAAACCAGCCTCCCATCTACTCTGTCTACACTTCCCACGGCCTCGGCAAAGCAGTCAGTATAACTAAGGACCCCGGACATTCTCTCTTCCACCCTCTTCCGTCAAGATACAAAAGTCTGAGGTCACGTACCAACCGACTCAAGAACAGCTTCTTCCCTGCTGCTGTCAAGACTTTTGAATGGACCTACCTCGCATTAAGTTGATCTTTCTCTACACCCTAGCTATGAGTGTAGCACTACAGTCTGCACTCTCTCTTTTCCTTCTCTAGGAACGGTATGCTTTGTTTGTAGAGCACACAAGAAACAATACTTTTCACTGTAGGTTAATAAAACAAATCAAAAGGTGACAAAGGATGAGAGAGATGAGAGCAGGTTAGGTTGATTGGCTATGCTTAAATTGCCCCTTAGTGTCCTGAGATGTGTAGGTTAGAGGGATTAGTGGGTAAAATATGTAGGGATATAGGGGTAGGGCCTGGGCAGTACTGTGGTCGGTCCAGACTTGATGGGCTGAATGGCCTCTCTCCGTACTATGGGGTTTCGATGATGATTTCTATGTACTTTCCAAAGAGGAGGCAGGATAACCTGGATCATTCCACATCTTTCCCACACACTCTCTAGTGACCCACTGGCTGCCCTGCCCCAGTGTATTTTTGGGCAATGCCCAATAATTTGTTGCACTAATTCTACTTGAACTGAACATTTCCAAGGGCAATTGAGAGTCAACCACACTCTGGAGGTACACGTAGGCCAGACCAAGTAAGGGCAGCAGATTTCCTTCTCTAAAGACGTTAATGATCCAAAGGAACAGTCAGTTCCTTCTTCCCCATTGGAAGGTTGACTTGAAGAGGAGAGGAACAGAAGTGGGTGGGACTGTAGCAGAAATACAAGGTTCGCCCAGCAACTCAAAGAATGGATCCCTGAAATTATAGAATCTCAGAAGAGTACACACAGGGGGCCATTCAACCCATTGCATCTGTGCTGGCCCTCTGAAAGAGCAATTCACCCAGTGACATTCATTTTTAAATTCAGTTATGGTATGTAGGGCGGCACATTGGGTTAGCACTGCTGCCTCACAACGCCAGGGACCTGAGTTCAATTCCCGGCTTGGGTCACTTTCTATGTGGAGTTTGCACGTTCTCCCCGTGTCTGTGTGGGTTTCTCCAGGTGCTCCGGTTTCCTCCCACAGTCCGAAAGACACACTGGTTAGGTGGATTGACCGTGCTAAATTGCCCCTTAATGTCCAAAGATGTGTCGGTTGGGGAGAGATTAGTGGAGTAAATATATGGGGTTACAGGGATAGGGACTGGGTGGGATACACTGTTGGTGTAGACTCGATGGGCCAAATGGCCTCTGCTGCACTGTTGTGATTCTACAGATTCTGTGATGTGGGCCTCACTGGCTGGCCAACATTTATTGCCCATCTCTAATTGCCCCTTGAGAAGGTGGTGGTGAGCTGCCTTCTTGAATCGCTGCAGTCCCTGTGGTGTAGGTACACCCATTGTCCTGTTAGAGAGGACTTCGTACTGAAAGAATAGTGATATATTTCCAAGGCTGTGCATTTTGTAGATGGTACATATGGTTGCCACTGTGCATCAGTCATGGAGGGAGTGAATGTTTATGTGGAGGGTACCAATCAAGCCAGGCCACTCTGTCCTGGATGGTGTGGAGCTTCTTGAGGGTTTTTGGAGCTGCACCCATCCAGGTGAGTGGAGAGTATAGCCTCTGACCTGCTCTTGTAGCCCTGGTGTTTATATGGCAGTGGCCAGTCCAGTTCAGTTTCTGGTCAATAGTAACCCCCCCACCACGGTGATAACAGGGGATTCTGTGATGGTAACGCCATTGAATGTCAAGGCAGAGATGGTTCTCTCCTGTTGGAGATGGACATTGTCTGGGCAGTTGTGGCTGTGAATGTTACTTCTCAGCCCAAGTCTGAACATTGTCCAGGTCTTGCTGCATTTGGTCATGGACTGCTTCCTCCCCTCTTCGCCCCGGAGCCCTGTCCATTCTTCCTCCCTTTTGAAAGCCTGGATGAAGCCTCCCCATTCACACACATCCAAACCACTCGCTGCGTGAAAGATGCTTTTCCCCGTGATGCCTTTGCTTGTATTACTGATCATTCTGTGCTCCCCCACACCCTGCCCTAACCCAGGTTAGCAACCCTTCAGCACCGCAAACAGTATCCCCTCATTGACGCGGTAGCACAGGGGTTAGCATTGCTGCTTCACAGCTCCAGGGACCCTGGGTTTGAATCCCGGCTCGGGTCGCTGTCTGTGTGGAGTTTGCACATTCTCCTCGTGTCTGCATGGGTTTCCTCCGGGTGCTCCGGTTTCCTCCCACAGTCCAAATATGTGTAGGTTAGGTTGATTGGCCATGCTAAATTGACCGTAGGTGCATAGGTTAGAGAGGATTAATGGGTAAAATATGTGGGGGTATGGGGGTAGGGCCTGGGTGGGATTGTGGTCAGTGCAGACGTGATGGGCTGAATGGCCTCTTTCTGCACTGTAGAGTTTCTATGATTTTTTATTTCTAACTCAGAATTCTCTGCTCCAAACAAAAAACTCTCCACTCACCTGATGAAGGGACAGCGATCCGAAAGCTAGTGATGTCTGCGACCAAATAAACCTGTTGGACTTTAACCTGGTGTCGTGAGACTTCTTAGTGTCCAAACAAAACCACCAGATTCTCCATTATCTCCACATAACGCCAGTCTCTTAGCAGGCAATATAACCTCCTGCCTTTTACACTCTATTCCGCAAACACAGTGATAATTTTATTAATCATTTTACAATTATATTTTATAGAATTGTGGAGTTGTGAATTGTTTAGCAATCGAGGATCAACAGCGCCACTTTCTGACAACTTGCCATTACTGCACCTCTCTCCGGGTGCTGACACTTTCTGTGCATTCTCCAAGGCGGCCTTCATGACACACGACAGTGCAGAGTCGCTGAGCAGAGACTGGTAGCCAAGTCCCGCACACGAGGACGGTCTCAACAAGGATCTTGGGTTCATGTCGCACTATCTGTAACCCCCGTGACTTGCCTGGGTTTGCAAAACCTCACTCACTGTCCTGTCTGGAGACAATACACATCCCTTTAACCTGTGATCAGTGCTCCTTCCATTCACATTGTCGGCCACTTTAAGACTTGAACAGCAGGTTAGGTGTAAAGATTCTCATTCTAATCAGTAATCTGTAAACTGTTTGTGCTTCATATGTTCTGTCTGAGGCCAGAACTCTCCATTCACCTGACGAAGGGACGAACCCCGAAAGCTAGTGAGTTTACTATCAAATAAATCGGTTGGACTTAAACCTGGTGTTGTCAGACTTTTTACTTTCTGTTCATTTACAGGGACGCTGGTTAGTCCAGCATTTATTACCCATCCCTAGCTGCCCTCGAAAAGGGGGTGGTGAACTGCTTTCTCGAACCGCTTGGAGCCCCCCAAGGTGTAGGTACATCCACCTGTGCTGTCGCAGAGGGAGTTCCAGGATTTGGACCCAGCCACAGTGAAGGAACAGTGACGTAGTTTTGAGTCATGTTGGTGAGTGTCTGGGAGGGGAATTTCCAAGTGGTGCTGTTCCCAGGTCCTTTTCTTGGTGATAGAGGTTTGGAAGGTGCTGCCTAAGGGGCCTTGGTGAGTTCCTGCAGCGTATTTATAGAGGGTACACGTGGCTGCCACTGTGCATCGGTGGTGGAAGTAATGGATGTTTGGGGAAGGGGCAGCAATCCAGGGGGGTTGCTCTGTCCTGGATGGTGTTGAGCTTCTTGAGTATTGTTGGAGCTGCACCCGTCCAGGCAAGTGGGGAGTATTCCACCACACTCCTGACTTGTGCCTTGTGGACAGGCTTTGGGGAGTCAGGAGGTGAGTTACTCTCTGCAGGTCTTCCAGGCTCTGACTTGCTATGGTAGCCACTGTATTTGTATAGTTAGTCCAGTTCAGTTTCTGATCAATGGTAACCTCCAGGATGTTGATGGTAGGGATTCGGTGATGATAATATGATTGAAGGTTTGGGGATGAGTGGGGAGAGGAATTATAACTATTGATGAATTGCACAAACTTCTAGAAAGTCTTAAAAATGTCACAGCAAAAGACAGACTGTTTGACGTTTCCATCAGAAACATTATATGACACTGTCCCATTTTAAATTGCCCTTTCTCAAAGTCATTATTACTGATGCAGACTTCACAAAGTGCTGTTTGAACTACTCTACTTTGATTTAAAATGAGGGAGAGTCATCAATATTAATGCTGACAACATCATCCTTATAGACAGAAACCAAGGAGACTTGCAAAGGTTAGTCCTGAAGGAAAGTGGTAGATCCAGGCTTCGACTCGACTACAAAGACATCCAGCATGGTAAAAGCAACACAAGCAGCAGTGCCCTGATTACACTGACAAAGCTAATTCAAGCAAGTTAGAACACAACAATCATCTCAACTGTCCAGAATGTACGGTCACCTCTGATGTCAATGCACCAGTGAAATACCAGCCAAGGGGGTTTTTATAAAATGAAACAACATTTAAGAAAGCGCAGTTTGAGTCTTGAAAGAAGAATCCGTGTATGGAGACGTTACATCTGGTCAGTAATGAAATCTGGGTGTGAAGCTTGAAGCACTGGGAAAGACAAGGAAGAGAAAATCAACAGCATCAAAAGATGCTCCTGCCAAAGGATACAGAGGGCAGGTCCTGCAGAGAAAATGACTAACTGAAGAAGTTCTGAATGAGGCCAACAGGACAAGAGAATTCTTAAATATCAAAACAAGATGAAGGAACCAGTTTAACAATAATAAAGACCAACTTAATTAGAACCCCAACAATAAACTCCGATTTAACCATAACCCAACATTAAACTCCAATTTAACCAGAACCCCACCAACAATAAACTCCAATTTAACAAAAACCCCAACATTACAAATATTTGGATAGACAGGGACTTATTAGGGAGGGTCAACATGGTTTTGTGCGTGGTAGGTCATGTTTGACCAATCTATTAGTGTTTTTCGAGGAGGTTACCAGGAAAGTGGATGAAGGGAAGGCGGTGGATGTTGTCTACCTGGATTTCAACAAGGCCTTTGACAAGGTCCCTCATGGGAGGTTAGTTAGGAAGGTTCAGTCACTAGGTATAGATGGGCAGGTTGTAAATTGGATCAGGCACTGGCTCAATGGAAGAAGCCAGAGAGTGGTAGTGGAAGATTGCTTCTCTGAGTGGAGGCCTGTGACTAGTGGAGTGCTGCAGGGTCGGTGTTGGGTCCATTGTTGTTTGTCATCTATATCAATGATCTGGATGATAATGTGGTAAACTGGATCAGCAAATTTGCTGATGATACAAAAATTGGAGGTGTAGTGGACAATGAGGAAGGTTTCCAAAGCTTGCAGAGGGATTTGGACTAACTAGAAAAATGGGCTGAAAAATGGCAAATGGAATTTAACGCAGACAAGTGTGAGGTATTGCACTTTGAAAGAACAAACCAAAGTAGAACGTACAGGGTAAATGGTAGGACTCTGAAGAGTGCAGTTGAACAAGGGGATCTGGGAATACAGGTACAGGATTCCCAAAAAGTGACATCACAGGTGAATAGAGTTGTAAAGAGTGCTTTTGGTACATTGGCCTTTATAAATCAGAGTATAAAGTTGGAGTGTTATGGTAAGGTTATATAAGGCATTGGTGAAGCAGAATTTAGAGTATTGTGTACAGTTTTGGTCACCTAGTTACAGGAAAAATGTAAATAAGGTTGAAAGAGTGCAGAGAAGGTTCACAAGGGTGTTGCCGTGACTTGAGAAGCTGAGTTACAGAGAGAGATTGAATAGGTTAGGACTTTATTCCCTGGAGTGTAGAAGAATGAGGGGAGATTTGATAGAGGTGTATAGGATTTTGATGGGTATGGGTAGAGTGAATGCAAGCAGGCTTTTTCCACTGAGGCTAGAGGAGAAAAAAACCAGAGGGCATGGATTAAGGGTGAAAGGAGAAAAGTTTAAAGGGAATATTAGGGGGGGCTTCTTCACGCAGAGAGTGGTGGGAGTGTGGAATGAGCTGCTGGATAAATGCGGAGTCACTTTTAACATTTAAGAAAAACTTGGATGGGTTCATGGATGAGAGGGGTGTGGAGGGATATGGTTCAAGTACAGGTCAGTGGGACTAGGCAGAAAATGGTTCAGCACAGACAAGAAGGGCCAAAAGGCCTGTTTCTGAGCTGTAATTTTCTATGGTTCCATTAAACTCCAATTTAACGAGAATCCCAACATTAAACCCCAATTTAAGAAGAACCCCAACATTATCCTCCAATTTAACCAGAACTTCAACAACAGACGCATCCAGTTGGGGAGACTAGGAGATTTGTTAGATGATGGTCAATCTCGCGTGACATTTGGACAGTAGCATCGGTGATAATTTTCAACATGCTTTACCAGTGAGTCATGGGCTGGGAGATTAGGAGAGTCTGACAGTTGTTTTTTGACGTTATTAAAGGTTGCGGGTGAGTAAGTTGCAGAATTCAGGGCTTTATACACTTGACAAGACTGAGCAACGAAATCTCACAATCTCCGACAGTTAACTCTGCCTCTTCTACATTCGCCTCCTCATTCTCGATACTTTCCTGTTGTCCTCGCGCTGTTACCTATTGCCCTCTACCCTTGTGTCATGTCCCAGCAATATGGCTGTTTTCAATGTAACATCCCCTTTAGCTTTCAATACGGGCTACTATCAGTCATTTGCAGGTAGATGGGGTTAAAATACAGATCAGTCAAGGTCCAACTGAATGGGGGCAGGCTTGAAGGGGTTGGGCAGCACAGTGGTTAACACTGCTGCCTCACAGCTCCAGAGGCCCGGGGTTCGATTCCCAGCTCAGGTCACTGTCTGTGTGGAGTTTGCACGTTCACCCCGTGTCTGCGTGGGTTTCCTCCGGTTGCTCTGGTTTCTTGCCATAGTCCGAAAAATGTGCTGGGTAGGGTGCATTGGCCGTGCTAAATTCTCCCTCAGTGTACCCGAACAGGCGCCGGAGTGTGGCGACTGGGGGATTGTCACAGTAAATTCATTGTTGTGTTAATATAAGCCTACTTGTGACAATAATAAATAAACTTTTAAAATGGCCATCCTGTGTTTGGAATGTGTATTGCAATGAATTCTGTCCCATCTGCTTCCCTGAAAGTCCCTTTATATTGAAACATCTGTTTTTCACTTTCTTGGATGATATTCCACTTTGTTAAGTAACAACCAATTAAACCAATAAAACACTCCCACTAGCTCACAAGAAAACACTTGCATTTATGTAGCACCTTTCCCAACAACCGGATGCCCCCAAGGCATTTTACAGCCACCGTTGTAACAGTGGAAAGCCCAATTTACACCCAGCAAGCCCACACAAACAGCAATACGATGATGTCCAGATTTTAACAAGATTAAGTGAGAGATAAGTATTGGCCGGGACATTGAGAGAATTTGTCAGAGATCCTGGGTACCAGCAATCTTAGGCACTCTTAGTCGACTTGAGCACGAACAGCGCTGGGCACCACGCGTACTCTGATATGAGGCCTTTAATGACTTGTGCACAAGGGTGGTTGTCCTACAAACGTTTCTGAAGTTACAGAAAAATAATTTGGCAATTGTACTCAATTTCAGCAAATCGGAAACAAGCAACTTCTCTAATCCTTCACTTGCAAACATATTCGCCAATTCAGTCCTGGCTTTTCACCCTTTCTCATTTAATGAGAAACTGATCCTTCATCTGCATCGCAGATTCCCATATCTCACCTTTGGGATTTGTTACGGAAAAATCTGGCCTTGCTCAGCCTCTGATGAAGGCTGAAAATCAGCATTTTATGGAGCCTACATAGATGAAGATTAGCCTATTCATGCTGAAATAGCAGACACTGACTCCTTTGCAAGTGTGCAAGATGATAAACATTTTAAAAACTGTACAGAGAAGGCATGAAACTTTAATTCGAGTATTTTAGCTTCTGCACAATTTAGCTTCCAAACTATGAAACTTCAATCTGAGCATTTTAACTTCCACAAGTTCTTACCTTTCTTCAAAATGGTGCCATAGTAATTGTACCCGAGGGGAGGCAGACAGGACCTCATTTGAAAGTCTCAGTGTAATATCAAGTGTCAACCTCTCTGCAATGGGGCTTTAAGCCATAACTTTCTGATCTGAGGCAATAGTGTCACTAGCTGAGCTGTGGCTGATCCCTAAACATGCTCAATACACAACGCACTGTGTAGCACAGTCACATACCTTACAGACCACACCTGCTCCTTCTTGCCTTGGTAAATATATAACATTAATATAGAATCCCTACGCTGCAGAAAGAGGTCATTCAGCCCATTAAATCAGCAGTTTAACAATTATTTATTATGGTCACAGATACACTTACATTAACACTGCAATGAAGTGACGGTGAAATTCCCCTAGTCGCCACATTCCGGCACCTGTTCACGTACACCAAGGGAGAACTTAGCATGGCACCGTGCACCAACTCTCTGAAAGAGCATCCCACTCAGGCCCTTCTCTCAGCCCTATCGTAGGGCTCCACATATTTGCCACAGCTAATCCACCTAACCTACACATCTTGGGACATGAAGGGGCAATTTAGCTTGGCCAATCGACCTAACCTGCACATCTATGGACTGTGGGAGGAAACCAGAACAACAGAGGCAACCCAGGCAGACACGGGGAGAACGTGCAGACTCCGCGCAGACAGTGACCCAAGGCTGGAATTGAGCTCAGGTCCCTGGTGCCTGTGAGGCAGCAGTGCTAACCACAGTGCTACCGTGCCACTGGGTGATTGAACCCGGATCCCTGGTGCTGAAGCAACTGTGTTATCCACCGTGCCATTCCATTTACATTCCTCCACCCAGGCTGAGTCGCCCTCCACTAAGTCAACTCAACTGTGATCACTCACGCTTGGAATAGCATTGGGTACATGTACATGGTCAGAATACTGTGGAAGGAGATCAGGCTTTTCAAAAAAGTAATCAATGAGGAGGATATAAAGGAGATTCCTTGAGGTTGACCGGCAGGGAAATAAGGCAAATTCATTTTTTTTTAACCTAGTTTGAACTCCTCCCGCTCAGGGTTCTGCAGCAGAGTGTGGCGGCTAGGGGATTTTCACAGTAACTTCATTGCAGTCTTAATGTAAGCCCACTTCAGGAAGTGTACATCTACAGGGATGAAGTACAAATGATCGTGAGCTTCAAGTTTTTAGGTGTTCCAGATCACCAACAATCTGTCCTGTTCTCCATGCCCACACTGTAGTTAAGAAAACCCACCAATGCCTCTACTTTCTCAGGAGACTAAGGAAATTTGGTATGTCAGCTACAATTCTCATCAACTTTTACAGATGCACCATAGAAAGCATTCTTTCTGGTTGTATCACAGCTTGGTATGGCTTCTGCTCTGCCTAAGACTGCAAGGAACTTGGGCAGAGAAGGTCACTGGAGAATGGCTGGCTGTTGGGGAGAGTTACAGAATACAGAGATCTAGGGGTACATGTTCATAGCTCCTTGAAAGTGGAGTCACAGGTGAACAGAGTGGTGAAGAAGGCATTTGGCATGCTTGGCTTCATTGGTCAGTAAAAAGTCTGACAACACCAGGTTTTTACTGTGTTTACCCCAGTCCAACGCCAGCACATCCACTTCATTGGTCAGAACATTGAATACAGGAGTTGGGATGTCTTGTTGAAGTTTACAAGCCATTGGTAACGCCACACTTGGAATACTGTGTACAGTTCTGGTCACCCTATTTTAGAAAGGAAATTATTAAACTAGAAAGAGTGCAGAAAAGATTTACTAAGATGCTACCAGGACTTGATGGTTTGAGCTATAAGGAGAGCCTGGATAGACTGGGACTTTTTTCTCTGAAGCGTAAGATGTTGAGGGGTGATCTTATAGAGGTCTATAAAATAATGAGGGGCACAAATTAGCTAGATAGTCGATATCTTTTCCCAAAGGTAGGGGAGTCTAAAACTAGAGGGCACAGGTTTAAGGTGAGAGGAGAGAGATACAAAAGTGTCCAGGGGGTGGTGAGTGTCTGGAACAAGCTGCCAGAGGTAGCAGTAGAGGTGGGTACAATTTTGTCTTTTAAAAAACATTTAGATAGTTACATGGGTAAGATAGGTATAGAGGGATATGGGCCAAATGCAGGAAATTGGGATTAGTTTAGGGGTTTAAAAAAAGGGTGGCATGGGCAAGTTGGGCCGAACGGCCTGTTTCCGTGCTGAAAAAGAAACAAAAAGAACTACAAAATAATGTAGCCCAATCCGTCACACAAAGCAGCCTCCCATCCATTGACTCTGTCTACACTTGCCGCTGCCTCGACAAAGCAGCCAGCATAATTAAGGACCCCAGACATTCTCTCTTCCACCTTCTTCCACTGGGAAACTGATACAAAAGTCCAGACATTCTCTCTTCCACCTTCTTCCATTGGGAAACTGATACAAAAGTCTGAAGTCACGTACTAACTGACTCAAGAACAACTTCTTCCCTGCTGCTGTCAGACTTTTGAATGGACTTACCTCGCATTAAGTTGATCTTTCTCCACACCCTAGCTATGACTGTAACACTACATTGTCTCCGTTCCTTCTCTATGAACAATATGCTTTGTATGGCGTGCAAGAAACAATACTTTTCACTGTGTACTAATACATGTGACAACAATAAATCAAATCAAATCACAAAAACTTGTTACACTAATAAATAAACTTTAAAACTATGCTTTGGAGGTACCAGAATTCGATTTTGCAACTGATTCATTTGTTTTTGGTCAAAGCTTTTGGGGGCTAGTAACATTTACAAATATAACTAAAGTCCCCTAGGACTGGCTGTGAGTGAAACTACAGATAACTAATCTTCATTTAAGAGCTTTCGAAAGAGTTGGTGGCTCCAACATTTCATGGCCCACAAGTACTTACAGAAAGAGAAAAAAGATGCTTAAAACAAAACCGAAAGTACTAAAAATACTGAGGTTTGTCATCAGCGACAAGAGAAAGAGAGACTGTTTTTCAAAGGACACACCACAATAAAGTTTCATTTTTACTGGGAGTTGATCCAACGATATCTAAGGTGACGTCACAAAGGTTTGACGCTAATCTGAGTACATCAGATTCATCTAATTCCGGGCATCCAGCCAACAAGTTTTGTTTTAGGAAACTTTGTTTTGGAGCGGCACAGTGGTTAGCACTGCTGCCTCACGGGTCCTGGGTTCCATTCCCAGCTTGTGTCCGTGCCTGTACGGAGTCTGCATGGGTTTCCTCCGGGTGCTCCGGTTTCCTCCCACCGTCTGAAAGATATGCTGGCTAGGTGGATTGGCCGTGCTAAGTTCTTCCTCCGTGTACCTGAACAGGTGCCGGAGTGTGGTGACTAGGGGAATTTCACAGTAACTTCATTGCATTGTTAATGTGAGCCTATTTGTGACTAATAAATAAACTTTACTTAAGAGTCATTAATTGGCGCATAGATCAGCACTGAGACTGTGTGATTCAGGCACCACTGAGCACTCCATCATCTATCCCTTGCCTTTTTGAACCATTGACTTTTAACTTTTAGCAGAATTGCTTTCTTTTTATTTCATTTTTGACAAGACTGTTTTTTTTAATAAACTAATAAGTTTGTTGTTTATTGAAAGAAGCCTGTTTAAAGTCTCTCTTTCTTTTATTCATTCATGGGAGGTGGGCATCACTGGCTGGCCAGCTTTATTGCCCATCTCTAGTTGCCCTTCAGAAGATGGGGGTGTGCTTTCTTCTTGAATCGCTGCAGTCTATGTGCTGTGGGTTGACCCACAATGCCGTTAAGGAAGAAATTCTAGGATTTTGGCCCAGCGAAGGAACGGCTGATAGAACATAGAAAAACTACAGCACAAACAGGCCCTTTGGCCCACAAGTTGCGCCGATGACATCCATACCTACTGGGCTTACCTATAACCCTCAATTCTATTAAATCCCATGTACTCATCCAGAAGTCTTTTAAAAGACCCTATCGAATTTGCCTCCACCACCACCAATGGCAGCCGATTCTTTTTTTCATAGAACCCTACAGAGCAGAAGCAGGCCCTTTGGCCCATCGAGTCTGCACCGAACACAATCCCACCCAGGCCCTACCCTCATATTCCTACATATTATACCCACTAATCCCTCTAACAAAGAGGGATTCCACTCACCCACCATCCTCTGAGTGAAAATCTTTCCCCTGATATCTCCTCTGTACCTACTCCCCAGCACCTTAAACCTGTGTCCTCTCATAGCAACCATTTCAGCCCTGGGAAAAAGCCTCTGAGAACGCATCCAATCTATACCTCTCAACATATTATACACTTCTATCATCCTTCATCTCTCTAAGGAGAAAAGTGTTGACTAATCTATCAAAATAGAACGACATCCCAGGGATTGAACTAGTGGAGTCAAGCATCATGCAGGACACCAAAGTTAAAAGGAGTGCAAGATGACAGTAAATCAGGTACCAGCGGATTGGATAGAATTGGGATAGAACATAAAATATAGAATAAAATATAGAATATAAAAGTAGGGAGGTCTTGCTGCAACTGTACAGGGCACTGGTGAGGCCGCAGCTGGAATACTGCGTGCAGTTTTGGTCGCGGCACTTGCGGAAGGATATATTGGCCTTGGAGGGAGTGCAGAGGAGGTTCACCAGGCTGATACCGGAGATGAGGGGGTTAGACTATGAAGAGAGACTAAATAGACTCGTTGGAGTTCAGAAGGATGAGGGGGATCTTATAGAGACGTATAAGATAATGAAGGGGATGGATAGGGTAGAGATAGAGAGATTCTTCCCACTTAGAAAGGATAGCAGGACTAGAGGACACAGCCTCAAGATAAGGGGGGGGACAGTTTAGATCAGAGTTGAGGAGGAACTTCTTCACTCAAAGGGTGGTGAGTCTCTGGAATTCTCTGCCCGTTGAAGTGGTGGAGGCTGCCTCGCTCAATATATTTAAGTCACGGGTAGATAGATTTTTGATAGACAAGGGAATTAAGGGTTATGGGGAGAAAGCGGGAAAGTGGAACTGATCCACTTCAGATCAGCCATGATCTTATTGAATGGCAGGGCAGGCTCGAAGGGCTAGATGGCCTACTCCTGCTCCTGTTTCTTATGTTCTTACGTTAGCACAATTTTGGCTTGCAAATTCTGGCATGTACAAGGGAAAAGAGGGGAGGGATTCCACAGTTCCATCATTCTGAAAATTAACAATAGCATCAAAATGTGCCTGATAGGCGTGTCTCAAAGATTCAATTCCATTTTCATTTCACACTTGCCTCCAACTGCAAGGAAGCAAACTTTCCCAAGAAAGTAAGTTACATCGATATAGGCCAGAGATGCTTTCACAGTTTCTACACTGGCCAAATCAGGATGATGTGGATGTGCTGGCGTTGGACTGGGGTAAACACAGTAAAAAGTCTGACAACACCAGGTTTCAGTCCAACCGATTTATTTGATAGTAAATTCACTAGCTTTCGGGTTAGCCCCTTCGTCAGGTGAATGGAGAGTTCTGGCCTCAGACAGAGCATATAAAGCACAGTTTACAGATTACTGATTAGAATGCGAATCTTTACACCTAACCTGCTGTTCAAGTCTTAAAGTGGCTAACAATGTGTGTGGAAGGAGCACTGATCACAGGTTAAAGAGATGTGTATCGTCTCCAGACAGTACAGTGAGTGAGGTTTTGCAAACCCAGGCATGTCACGGGGGTTACAGATAGTGCGACATGAACCCAAGATCCCTGTTGAGACCGTCCTCATGCGTGCAGAACTTGGCTATCAGTCTCTGCTCAGCAACTCTGCGCTGTCGTGAAGGCCGCCTTGGAGAATGCTTACCTGAAGGTCAGAGGCTGAATGCCCATGACCACTGAAGTGTTCGCCAACAGGAAGGGAACAGTCTTGCCTGGTGATTGTCGAGCGATGTTCATTCATCCATTGTCGTAGCGTCTGCATGGTCTCCCCAATGTACCATGCCTCAGGACATCCTTTCCTGCAATGTATCAGGATGGTGAGAGGCTTGGAGGGGAGCTTGCAGCTGGTGGTGTTCCCAGGTATCTGCTGCCCTTGTCCTTCTAGATGGAAGTGGTGGTGGGTTTGGAAGGTGCTGCCTAAGGATCTTTGGTGAATTGCTGCAGTGCATTCCGGATAACATTGGTGAAGGTAAATGTTTGGCCTTTTTGATGAGCGAACCAAGCATTCAAACTAATGGAAAATAAGCAAACTACTGCAAGTGCTGGAATCTGAAAGAACAGAGGATGGTGCAAAAGCTCAGCAGGTCTGACAGCATCGACCAGGCGAGAAAGAGTTGATGTTGAGAGAGTCATAAGCCATTTCCAACAATGGGTCTATGACTTAAAACATTAACTTTTTCTTTCTCCTGATAAATGCTGGCAGATTTGCTGAGATTTTCCAGTGACCTCTGTTCTTTTAAACTAATGATGCAACTTTTTTGGAATAGTGAGGCTAGAATTACGCACTCCTTCCATCCTGGTCGTTTTTTTAAACTCATTCATGGGACATGGGCATCACCACAGGGCAGCATGGTAGCACAGTGGTTAGCACTGCTGCTTCGCAGCTCCAGGGTCCTGGGTTTGATTCTCAGCTCAGGTCACTGTCTGTGTGGAGTTTGCACATTCTCCTTGTGTCTGCATGGGTTTCCTCCCACAGTCCAAAGATGTGCAGGTTAGGTTGATTGGCCATGCTAAGAAATTGCCCCTTAGTGTCCAGAGTAGCATTAGTGGGTATAATATGTAGGGATATGGGGGTAAGTCCTGGGTGGGGTTGTGTTCGGTGCAGACTCTAGGGTTCTATGTTCTACACATTGCTGTGGCTCTGGGGTCACATGTAGGCCAAACCAGGTAAGGACTGCAGATTTCCTTCCCTAAAGGACATTAGTGAACCAGATAGGTTTTTCCAACAATCGACAATGGTTTCATGGTCATCAATAGATTTTTAATTCCCTTTTTTTCAAATTGAATTCAAATTCCACCATCTGCCATTGCGGGATTCGAACCCGGGTCCCCCAGAACATTAGCTGAGTTTCTGGATTAATAGTCTAGCGATAATATCATGAGGCCATCGCTTCCCCTAAACACTATTAGCATTTAAGTTTATAGCAGTAAAGGAGAGTTAAGAAATTTGCAACCTTGGCCAAGTACTCAAAGAACAAAGCACGGGAAACAGACCCTTCGGCCCAACAAGCCAGCACCGCCATTTTAACATTGAGTGCCCTCCTCTACCCATGACCTTTGTCTACATCTATTGGGGAAGATTGAGGGAAGACTAATTTAGGGACAATTTGTTACACCAATCAGCCTAAGAGCACGTTTTTGGGACGTGGGAGGCAACTGAAGCAACCGGAGAAAACCCACGCAATCACGGGGAGAATGTGCAAACTCCCGCAGACACCGGCCCAAACCCATGTATCTGCACAGCAAACAGTGATAGTCACTGAGCTATCATGTTGCCCGTCAGATGGTCCAGTTTAAGCGTACACTAACGACATGAAGCACTAGGCAACTCTCGAAGCAACATCCAAGAGCAGCCCTCGCACGACCCACCGCTTGTAAGCCCCTTGTTGGTCAACAAGGCAGACCGATGCTCCATGCAGGATTGTTTAAATGTCTGACATCAAATGGTCTACATTAATTTAACATTTACACTACCAACCCAAGCTGAGGACATATCTAAACCTAATGTCAAAATCAAAGTCATGCATAAAGTCACTATTCAACATTTACTCAATTCTTTATAATAAAAGTATGCAGAATCTTAGTTGTAAAATTGAGAGAATATGCAAAATATTTGTGCAGATAAATATTAATTTCACCAACTAAGAATGAGGTGACAAAGAAAATTCAATGTATTGCAGTCACTCAGCAATAACTGACCCCCAACTAAAGTTTAAAGTTTATTTATTAGCATCACAAGCAGACTTACATTAACACTGCAACGGAGTTACTGTGAAAATCTCCTCCCTGGTGACCACACTCCAGCACCTGTTCGGGTACAGTGAGGGAGAATTTAGCATGGCCAATGCACCTAACCAGCACATTTTTAGGGCTATGGGAGAAAACCGGAGCGCCCGGAGGAAATCCACGCAGACGTGGGGAGAACGTGCAGAGTGACCCGAGCCGGGAATCGAACCCGGGTCCCTGCTGCTGTGAGGCAGCAGTCCTAACCACTGTACCACCAATTGAAATTATGCCCAGTTTTCAAGTTTAACAAAATCAGCAAGATTAGTTTAGAACAGACGCCAGGTATAGATAGCAATAGATTTGAAAATAAGTCCCATTAACTGCAGTTCACCTTATTGCTGAGGTGACCATTGTTACAACTGCGAATTTAAGAGTTTATATTGAAGGTGCTGACCCAAACTGTAATACTGGTTGTCTTACCTCCTCCTGGGACACTTGTGTTTCCTCCTGCTTTCGATATCAGTTCTCAGAGTTCAACAATCTCCTGTTTTCAAATAGCTGTGTCCTCCTGCACTTCCTATAGCGGGGGGCAGCAGATATCCAAGCTGGGATAGGGTTCCAGAAGAGAAAAGACTCTACATATAACTGATCCACTGAATCATTTGCCCATTTCTAGCTATTAGTGTTCGTTAAGTTTCTCAGGAATCTTTCTCCAGACTTCTGTTCCAATTTCATCTGTGTATGGAAAACAGCATGTTATACACCAGATTCTCAAACTAAAATATATCTTCCCCTCACTGATGGACTGAATAATCATAGAATCCTACAGTGCAGGAGGAGCTCATTCAATCCATCAAGTCCGCACCGACCACAATCCCATCCAGGCCCTATCCCAATAACCCCATGTATTTACTAGTCCCCCTTGACACTAAGCGGCAATTTAGCATGGCCAATCCACCTAACCCACACATCTTTGGACTGTGGGAGGAAACTGGAGCATCCGAAGGAAACCCACGCAGTCGCAGGGAGAATATACAAACTCCACAGATAGTGATCCAAGCCAGGAATTGTACCCGGGTCCCTAGCGCTGTGAGTCAGCACTGCTAACCGCTGTGCCACCCCAAGCAACTCACTTTAGGTAAAGAACTTTATATTGCATTGATATCTTGGGCAGATACGTCAAATATTATGCAAATTTTTAATTATCGAGAAGTCAAATCTGACCATTGGTTACCAAGGTTTTTAATGTTGTTCTTAAATGGTGATGGTGATGCAAGCCCAGTGCCTTTCATTCTGATTGATAAATAAAGCTGTAGATCAGACAGAGTTGATTCTGTACCTTAGACAAACCTCATTCTATCACGCTCTGTCCACCAGTTGAGTCAAAATCCTGGACCTCGCTTCCCAACAGCACTGTGGGTGTACCTACGTACCTGGAGGGACATTACGTTACTGTTGTATAAGTCATTGGTGAGGCCACACTTGTAGTATTGTGTACAGTTTAAGTCACCCTGTTGTAGGAAAGATATTGAGAAAATGGAAAGAGTGCAAAGATGATTTATGAGGATTATACCAGAACTAATGGGCCTGAGTTATAGGGAGAGATTGGCCAGCCTAGGAATTTATTCCTTGGAATGTAGGAGAATGAGGGGTGACCTTATTGAGAAGGCAGTAAGCTGCCTTCTTAAACCACCGCAGTTTATGATGTAGATACACCCACAGTGTTGTTAGGATTTTGATGCAGAAACAGCGATTATAGTCCTAAGTCAGCATGGTATATGGCTTAGAGGGAAACTCACAGGTAATTTTCCCTGGCACCTGTTGCCCCTGTCCTTTGAGGTGGTAGAATGTTTGGAAATGCTGAGAAAGGAGCCTCAGTGAGTTGCTGCAATGCATTTTGCAGACGGTAAACACAGCTGCCACTGTGGGTCAGTGCTGGAGGAAGTGAATGTTTAAGGTGGTGGATAGGGTGCCACTCAAGTGGGCACTGTTGCCCTGAATAGTGTCAAACCTCTTCAGCGTTGGAGTGGCACTCATCCAGGCGATGAGGTGACTAAAAGCATTTGCAAGAACTGCAAGGGGATGGGAAGGGGGAGTAATGGATAAGCCTTTTGCATCTTCTCACTTATTTTGCTATTTTTTAAAACTGAGCTTTCCGATGAACCTGGCTGCTCGATTGTGGGCCTCTCTCAACGCGGTTCAGAAATTCAACAGCTGTGTCAGACTGGATACTCCTCTGAACCCCACGCCTGCACTGCGGCGACCACACACCACTTCATTCATTCAAGCTTCCTTCAGCTACTATGATGGTCAACCAATCTTAGGCTGGCTGCAGTGATGTTCTTTCCAGTGCACCAAGAGTTATCTATCTATTGTAGAAAGGTTGGAGAGTTTGAAAATTGGCCAAATGTTCATTTCTCCAGCCTTCCTTCCTGACGAATGCTGCACTTTACCAAGTCCAATGGTATTTGATCTGAATGAAATAAACTGGACAAGATCCAAATATATATTTATATACACTTTATTTCTATTGCACATTGTATCATTTAAAGCATTTTTCGCAGAACCAACTGAAAGAAATAATCTCCTTGGTGAATTCCAAGGCTGAGAAAATCTGCATTTTTTTTGCAGACTAAATCGCAGGTCAATGTAGACAGGTGAATATGGCAAAAACAATAGAGTGACTCCTCAGCCATCAGTTGATGAGGAGTCACCATTAACCCAATCTACCACTCAGCATCTTTCTATTTCGCTCTTGAAGGAGGGTCTTATCAAGGAGCTGAGTGCAAGGGCAGAGACACCTGGTACCAGGCCTGCTGCAACCTTCAATATCTGAAGTAGTCTTTGGGCAATCACAGATCTTCCCTCTGTGGACTAAATAAAACATGTTATTTCAGTCCAGTGTTATCCAGTTTGCAAATTGAAGCAAAGATCAAAGCAGAAATTCCACAATATACACAAAGTCGCTCTGGTATGTTACCCTGCAGAATGGGCTGTTTCATCCCGGTTTTTATAACATGACCTTTTGTCCCTCATTCAGTTGCTGTGTATTATGCACAGTTTACAAGCCAAAGGGTAAGTAACTACCCTTTTAAACTCACCTTCAAAGGGAGTGGCACAGTGGCTAGCACTACTGCCTCACAGCACCAGGGACCTGGGTTCAATTCCTGGCTTGGGTCAGTGACTGTGGAGTTTGCAAATTCTACCCGTGTTTGAGTGGGTTTCCTCCAGGTGCTCCTGTTCCTTCCCATAGTCTAAAGATGTGCAGGTTAGGTGTATTGGCCATGCTAAATTGCCCATCAGTGTCTCGGGATGTGTAGGTTAGAGGAATTAGCAGGGTAAATGTGTGGGGATGGTGCTTGGGGTGGGATTGTTGTTGGTGCAGACTCAATGGGCTGAATGGCCTCCTTCTGCACTGTGGTCATGAAACCACTCAGTGAGCAGCCAATCTGGTGCTAGAGTTACCTGGCCAATATGATTTAGAGGTTCAATCGAGACATTGAAAAGGCAATTTAATTTTATCTGAGAAGGAAGGATATGCAGGGTTACAGGGAGAATACAGGGGAATGGCACTAAATCAGTTGCTCATTCAGAAAACTGGTGCAGACACAACGGACTGAGCGGCTTCTTTTTGTACCTTGGCAATTCTGTGATCTGAATTCTAAAACGGAATATGACTATCTTACGGACATGAAGTGGAATTCTCTCTTTTAAACCCCAATTAAATTCATTCCACTTATAAACATGGTTATGACCAGAAGTGAAAATGATCGATCTGTTCAGTTCAATGCCCTCAGTCGTTTGTAGTATATATAAATGATCTGACTGAAACTGGTGGTGGATTGATTAGTAAATTTGCAGATGACAAAAAAATTGAACAGCAGGTAGTGATGAGGATTGTCAAAGGATACAGCAGGATATAAGTAAATTGCAGACTTGGGCAGAGAAATGGCAGATGGAGTTTAATCCAGACAAATACGAGGTGATGCGTTTTGGAAGATCAAATTTAGGTATGAATTTTACAGTAAATGGCAGAATCCTTAGGAACATTGACATAGAGGGATCTGGACATACAGGTCCACAGATCCCTGAAAGGGGCAACACAGGTGGATAAGGTGATTAAGAAAGCATACAGCATGCTTGCCTTCAACTGCCAGGGCAGAGTGTAAAAGTTGGCAAGTTATGTTACACTGTATAAAACTTCAGTCAGGCAGCATTTGGAATATTGCATGCAGTTCTAACAGAAGGATGCTTTGGAGAGGGTGCAAAGGAGGTTTACCAGGATGTGGCCTGGTCTGGAGGGTTTTAGATTTGAGGAGCGGTTGGGTAAACTCAGATTGTTTTCACTGGAAAAGTGGAGGCTACAAAATTATGAGAGGCATAGACAGGGTGGATAGCCAGAAGCTTTTCCCAGGGTGGAACGGTCAAATACAAGAGGGCACAGGTTTAAAGTAAGAGGTGGTAAGTTTAGGGGAGATGTGTGGGTAAAGTTTTTCACACAGAGGATGTTGGGTATCTGGAACACACTGCCAGTGGAGATGGTGGAAGCATGCACATTAGCCATGTTCAAGGTGTACTTTGATAGACAGATGAAAAGGAGACAAACAGAGGAATAGAAATTGTGCATCGGCGCAGGGTTGGTTGGCCAGAGGACCTGTTCCTGTGCTGTATCGCTCTTTGTTCTTTATTAGATGTCACCTAATCTTTGGAATAAGAGTAAGTGCAATACTATATACAGAGTTTTAGGTATGCCAGGTTAGGACTATGTAAAATAGCTGCAGAGTTGTGAAGAGGGCTTGAGAGAGAAACTGAGCATCAACGCTAGTATAATATTGTGCAATGTTATATCAATACTTGTAGCATCTAACTCATCCATAGATTAGCAAATCTTACAAGAAAGTCACAGAAGACACCTTGCTAACACCATTAAACCTAAACACCAGCTTGCGCCTGGGTTAAACTCGAAACACTCTGCCCACAGACCACACTCCCAGGCTGTTTTGCTTTTACTCTCCCCTCGCCACGTTATGAGAAAGCATCTCCGGTGCTGGACTATTTTTTCAAGTTCACATCTTTATAGAGTGGTTGAAAACATTCTGAAACCGTCTACAGAGGAAAAAACCTGTAGTATGAAAACGTAAGGACACCCACGGATGAGCCAGGCCTCAGTACACAAAGTAAATTTAGTTTATTGATGATGTAAGCTTTCCGTTATTGAAAACTCCAGCTGGTTATTTTTCCTTTACAACATAACTTTTGCAAAACACCAATACCCATATCCAAATATCCCCACCCCTTATCATTAATCTGTTGTATTAAACAGCAGAGGACAAAACCTCTTACAAGATCTCCCAATCCCAGATTGTCAGAGGTCAGGTCAGCTTTCCTGCATACAATCCACGCACAGTTACAAACAAGGACAGGGGTAGGCCATTCAGCCCTCCAAACCTGCTCTACCATTTAATATCATTACTGATCTGACAGTAACCTCAAGTGTCTCCTATCCCTGATAACAGATCACCTACTTACTCATCAAGAATCTATCTCGTTCTGCATAAATGTAAAGACTCTGCTTCCACTGCCAATTGAAGAACAGGCTTCCAAAGATTCTGAACCCCCAGAGAGAAGATATTTCACCTTATCTCCATTTCAAACAGATGGCCACTCATTTTTTAACAGCGAGTCTCTGGCTCTATACTCTCCCACAAGAAACACCCTCTCCACATCCACTCTGTCAATACCCCTCAGGATCTTGTATGTTTTAATCAAGTCGCCTTTTATTCTTCTAAACTCCAGCGGATAAAGGTTTACCTCTCCAAACCTTGCTCAAAAGACAACCCACCCATTCCTGGCATTAGTCTAGTAAAGCTTCCCCGAACTGTTTTCAACGCATTTACATCCTTCCTTAAATTAGCTGACCAATACTGTACATAATACTCCAGATGTGGTCTCACTAGTGCTTTGTACAACTGAAACATAACAGCCATATTTTTGTATTATTCGCTGTACCCGCATACTAGCCTTTTGTGATTCATGCATTAAGCCATCCAGATCTCTCTGCATCTCAGAATTCTACATCCTCTGATCATTTAGATAATATCTTTTTTTTAATTCTTTTTACCAAAATAGACAACTTTACATTTTCCCACATTATACTCCATTTGCCAGATCATCGCTCACTCACCTTACCTTTCTTTATCTATTTTGTAGCCTCTTTACATCATAGATTCATATTTTACAGCACAGAACACTAGTAAACTAAACTCTGACAACTTTAATCTCATTTTGCAGCCCAGAGTCCTGGAGGTTCCAGCAGTGCTAGTGAATATTTAAATGCTCGCTGAATGTTACAAGAGTTTCTGACTCCGCTGCCCTTTCAGACTGTGAATTCCAGACTCCTACCGCCCTCTGGATGGAAAAAGTTTCTTCTCTCACCTTAAATCCAAAATCCCTGGTTATTGACTCCTCCACTAATGGAAAAAGTACCATTCTATCCATCCTATGTCCCTCATTATCTTAGAACATAGATAATGAGGGATATAGGATGGATAGAATATACACCTCTTATACACCTCCACCAATTTCTGTATCATCCGCAAGGCTCTTGGCCATGCCCCTCTCAGTTAAGTCCCAATTATTAATGTACACCACAAATAGCAAGGGCCCGAGCACTGAGCCTTGCCAAACCCCACTGGGAACAGACTTCCAGTTATGGAAACATCCCTCTACCATCACCCTTCTATGAACATCATCTTCACAACTTACTTTCCTATCTTTGTGTTGTCAGATAATTTGGCAACCATCCTTTCCATCCCTTTGCCCAAGTCATTCATATAAATTGTAGACAGTTGAGGTCCCAGTACTGATCAGGCCAGTCCCTGTGGCACACCACTTGTTACATCTTGAAAAAGACCCATTTATGCCACCTCTTTGCTTCTTGCAAGCCAGCCAATTTTCTGCGCATACCAATGTTACCCCTACACTATTAAGCTTTTATTTTCTGTAATCACCTATTAGGAAAGATTATAGGCTGGGGCAGTTTTCCTTGGAGCAGTGAATGTTGAGGGATCTGATAGAGGTGTACAAGATTATGAGGAATTTAGATAGATTGGATAGGAAGGCACTTTATCAAATGCCAAACTACAGTACATCCACTAATTCCCCTTTACCCACATATTATTTCCTCAAAGGATTCTAATAAGTTAGTTAAAACCATACTGACTCTGCCTGATTACCTTGAGCTAATCCAAATGCCCTGCTATAGTTTCTTTAATAATAGCTTCCAACATTTTTAAAAATTTAATTATGCATCACAAGTGGGCTTACATTAACGCTGCAATGAAGTTACTGTGAAATTCCCCTGGTCGCCACACTCTGGCACCTGATCTGATACACTGAGGGAGAATTCAACATGGCCAATGCACCTAACCAGCATGCCTTTCCAACTGTGGGAGGAAACCGGAGCACCTGGAAGAAACTCACTCAGACACAGGGAGAATGTGAAAACACCACACAGACAATGACCCAAGCTGGGAATTGAACCCAGATCCCTGGTGCTGTGAAGCAGCAATGCTAACCACTGTGCCACCATGCAGCCCTACCCTGTCACAGATATTAAGCTGTCCTGTAGTTTCCCACTTTCTGTCTCACTGTCTTTTTGAATAATGGAGGTACATTTGCTATTTTCCAATCTATTAGAAACTCCCTGAACCTAAAGAGTTTTGGAAAATTAAAAGAAAGATTCCCTTCTTCCCCTGCAGGGAAGTGCTTGCTCTCTACTCAGGATCTACCCATAGCAGCACAACAGACCCTAGACTCCACAGGGAATCCTGAAAACAAATCAGCTTCAACAACTATTTCTATACCTACAAGCAGTTTTCAATTAACTGTCCCAAGGTGCTTCACCAGCATTAAATCACAAGATGTAACACTGAACTACATAAGGTGATATTAGACCAGATGTCAAAAAGCTTGGTAGATATGGTGGCTTTTAAGATTAAAGGAGGAAAGTGGAGTCAAAGGGGTGAGAGGAAATTCCAAAGTTTGGGAACCAGGCAGCTTAAAGCACAGCCACCAATAGTGCAGCTGTTATAATTAGAAATGCACAAGAGATCAGAATTTTGGGGTTGGAGGGGTTTACTGAGGTAGGGAAGGGCAAAGCCATGAAAAGGTGGTACAGTAGTTAGCACTGCTGCCTCACAGCATCAGGGACCTGGGTTCAATTTCTGGCTTAGGTCATTGTCTGTGTAGAGTTTGCACGTTCTCCCCATGTCAGTGTGGGTTTCCTCCAGGTGCTCTTGTTTCCTCCCACAGTCTGAAAGACGTGCTGGTTAGGGTGCATTGACCCGAACAGGCGCTGGAGCGTGGTGACTAGGGGAATTTCACAGTAACTAATTGCAGTGTTAATAATAAGCATTACTTGTGACACTAACAAACTTTAAACATGAAGGAATTTGAAAAGAAGGATAAGAATTTTAAAGTCAAGCATTGCTTGGCCAGTAATCCATGTAGATCAGTGAGTACAGGACTCACTATGACTTCAGGCATGGACCTTAGAGTTTCAGATGACCTCAAGTCTACAGAAGGAAGAATGTGAGACAGCAGGCAGAGGTGGACTGGAATAGTTGAATCCAGAGGTAACAAAGGCACGAATGAGGTTTCAGCAGCAGATGAGCTGAGATAGGGTGGAGCTGGACAATGTTACAGAGATGTAAACAAGTGCCTTTAACGTTGGCACAAAGGAAGTCACAAGCTCACCTCGGGGTAAAATGTAACCCTAGGATTGCAAACAGACTGGTTTAATCTTAGACTGTCACCAGGGAGAAGAGAGGGATGGAGTGAGTAACTAGGGAACCGAGTTTGGAACGGTGACCAAAAAGTCTGACTTTCAGAATTTTCAATTGGAGGAAATTTCTGCTTATGCAGTACTGGATGTTGGATGAGTTGTCTGGTAATTTAGCAACAGTGCAGGAGTCAAGAGAGAGAGCGCTGAGGTGGAGTGTACATTTGAAAACTCAATATAAGCTTCCCACAATTTTGTATGAAAAACATCAGACCAAAACTGAAAGACCGAGCCATCAGAAACCAGCATACAGCTTCGGAAATAAGAAAAGTGCAGAATCAACCAGGGCCACAGTGCAAAATAACGGGAACGGGACAAGGAACGTTAAAATGCCTTTGTGCCTTAAAGTATGGCGCATTCACAGTAAAGTGGATGAATTAATTGCACAAATAGATGTAAACATGTATGATATAGTTGGGATTATTGAGACATGGCTGCAGGGTGAGCAGGGATTGAGGAAGGACAGACAGAAAGGTAAAGGCAGTGGAATTGCAATGTGGTTAAAGAGGAAATTAATGCCATACTGAGGAAGGATATTACCTCCGACAATGTGGATTTTATATGAGTGGAGCTGAGAAATACTAAGGAGCAAAAAATGTCAGTGGGATTTGTACATAGAACCCCCCCAAAACTGCAGTGGCAATATTGGGAATGATATTAAACAGGAAATTAGAGATGCATGTGATTAAGGAACATTTGTAATTATGGATGACTTTAATCTGCATATAGATTGGGCAAATCAAATTAGTCTCAATATCGTAGAGGAGGAATTCCTGGAGTGTGTATGGGATTTCTGGACCAATACACTGAGGAACCAACTAGAGAACAGGCCATCATAGACTGTGTATCATGAAATGAATAATTAGCAATTTTTATGTGCAAGACCCTTTGGGGATGAACGACCATAACACGATAGAATTCTTCATTAAGGTGGAGAGTGGCACAGTTGATTCTGAGATTAGGGTCCTGAATCTTAATAAAGCAAACCAAGATGGTATGAGGCATGAGTTGGCTCTGATGGATTGGAAAATGTTACTTAAAGGGTGGCACGGTAGCACAATGGTTGGCACTGCTGCTTCACAGCTCCAGGGACCTGAGTTCGATTCCCAGCTCAGGTCTCTGTCTGTGTGGAATTTGCACATTCTCCTCGTGTCTGCATGGGTTTCCTCCGAGTGCTCCGGTTTCTTCCCACAGTCCAAAGATGTGCCGGTTAGGTTGACTGGCCATGCTAAAATTGCCCCTTAGCGTCCTGGGATGTGTAGGTTAGAGGGATTAGCAGGCAAATGTGTAGGGATATGGGGATAGGGCCTAGGTGGGATTGTGGTCGGTGCAGGCTCGATGGGCCGAAGGGCCTGTTTCTACACTGTAGGGTTCTATGTTAAAGGGATGATGGTGGATCAGCAATGGCAAACATTCAAAGAATGCACGGATGAACTGCAACAACTGTTCATTCCTGTCTGGTGTAAAAATAAAATGGGAAAGGTGGCCAAACCATGGCTTCCAAGGGAAATTAGAGATAGTGTTAGATCCAAGGAAGAATTGACACACATTGGCGAGAATAAACAACAGACCTGAAGATTGGGAGCTGTTTAGAATTCAGCAAAGGAAGACCAAGGGCTTGATCAAGAAGGGGATACAGAGAAGGAGAGTAAACTTGCAGGGAACATAAAAACTGACCGTAAAAGTTTCTACAGATATGTGAGGAGAAAAAGATTATTGAAGACAAATGTAAGTCCCTTACAGTCAGAACAGGGGAATTAAGAAATGGCTGACCAACTAAATACAAAATCTAGTTCTGTTGTCACAAAGAAGGACATAAATAACATATCAGAAATGTTGGAGAACACAGGGTTTAGTGAGAGTATTAGTAGGGAAATGGTGTTGGGGAAATTGATCATATTGAAGGCTGATAAATCCCCAGGGCCTGTTAATCTACATCCCAGAGTACTGAAGGAATTGGTTCTAGAAATAGTGAACGCATTGGTGGTCATCTTCCAAGGTTCTATAGACTCTGGAACAGTTCCTATGGATTGGAAAGTAGCTAATGTTACTCTACTATTTAAAGAGGGAGGTAGAGAGAAATGGAGAATTAAAGACCATTCAACCTGATGTGGGGAAAATGCTAGAGTCCATTATAGAAATTTTAATAGCAGAGTACTTGGTAAATAGTGGCAGAATTGGACAGAGTCAGCATGTATTTACAAAAGGGAAATCATGCTCAACAAATCTACTCGAATTCTTCAAAGATGTAACTAGTAGAGTTGACGAGGGCAGCCAGTGAATGTGGTTTATAGAACATAGAACACTACAGCACAAACAGGCCCTTTGTCCCACAAGTTGTGCCGATCACATCTATACCTACCAAGCCATTGAACTATCTGTAATTCTCAATCTCATTAGATCCCATATACTCATCCAGAAGTCTTATAAAAGACCCAAGCGAGTTCAGCTCTACCACCACCGACGGCAGCCGATTCCACTCACTCACCACCCTCTGAGTGAAAAACTTACCCCTGACATCTCCTCTGTACTTGCTTCCCAGCACCTTAAACCTATGTCCTCTCGTAGCGACCATTTCAGCCCTGGGAAATAGCCTCCGAGAATCCACCGATATTCCTCTCAACATTTTATAAACCTCTATCAGGTCACCTCTCAACCTTCGTCTCTCCAGGGAGAAGAGACCTAGCTCCCTCAACCTACCTTCATAAGGCATGCCTCCCAATCCAGGCAACAGCCTTGTAAATCTCCTCTGCACCCTCTCAATAGCTTCCACATCCTTCCTGTAGCGAGGCATCCAGAACTGCAAACAGTACTCCAAGTGGGGTCTGACAAGGGTCTTATAAAGTTGCAGCATTACCTCCCGGCTCCTAAACTCAATCCCTCGATTAATGAAGGCCAGTACACCATACGCCTTCTTGACCACATCCTCCACCTGCGAGGCCGATTTAAGAGTCCTATGGGCCTGGACCCTAAGATCCTTCTGCTGTTCATCACAGTTAAGACTCCTACCCTTGATATCGTACTCCTGCATCCCATTGGTCCTGCCAAAATAGACCATTACACATTTATCCACGTTGGAGTCCATCTGCCACTTCTCCGCCCAGTCTTGCATCCTATCTATGTCACGCTGCAACTTCTGACATCCCTCCAGACTATCCACAACACCACCAACCTTCATATCGTCGGCGAACTTACTAACCCATCCCTCCACTTCCTCATCCAGGTCATTTATGAAAATGACAAACAGCAAGGGTCCTAGAACAGATCCCTGGGGCACTCTACTGGTGACCTCCTGAAAGTTTATTTAGACTTTCAGGAGGATTGCGACTAGGTCCCACATGAGAGATTGCATGTAAAATTAAAGCACATGGGATTGGGGGATAGTGAACTGACAGTGATAGAAAACTGATTGGCAGACAGGAAACAACAAGTAGGAATAAACAAATCTTTTTCCAAGTGGAAGGCAGCAACAAATGGGGTACCACAGGGATTAGTGCTGGGATCCCAGCTATTCACTCTATAAATTAATAATTTAGATGAGGCAATATCTCCAAATTTACAGATGACACAAAGCTGGGTGGAAGGATGAGCTGTGAGGAGGATGCAGAGATGTTCAAGTGTGATCTGGACAAGTTGAATGAGTGGACAAATGCACAGCAGATGCAGTTTAATGTGGATTGCGTGTTATCGAGGAGGAGTTAGACAGAGCTCTTGGGGCAAAAGGGTTCAAAGGATATGGGTGGGGGGAAGGCAAGAACAGTTTACTGAGCTTGATGATCAGCCATGATCATAATGAATGGTGCAGCAGGTTTAGAAGGGCTGAGTGGTCTCCTCCTGCTCCTACTTTCTATGTTTCTTTATGCCAGCATTGAAAAAGACAACTCTTCTTAAAATGGTGTTGACATTCTCACTCTGACAAATCACCTCTCCTGCAAATGGCACCCGTGCCTCTGATTGGCCATATTGAATAAAAATTAAGTATCTTTTTCCCTCTCTGAAATAGAACCTCACCACCGTACATGGAATGCTCAGTTAAAGCTACGGTTGTGTTCCTGAACATGGCAACTTTAAGTAAAACAACTGTAGTGAATCGTGGGTTCCCATAAGAATCAATGTCAAAGACAGAGTTAGATTCCTTCAGACACATCTCGCTTGAAAAAGCAAATGTACAAGTTAAAATATTGTAACAATCATGTGCAGCATTCTGCATTCCTAGATTAAATAACTTGAAAATTAAAATACATTCAATATATAACATAATAGAGAATACATGTAAAATATTTAAAAATATACTCATTTACATTACAGTACATTTGGATTGACCAGGTTCCATCTAGTGGCTGAGGTTGGTTGTTGGAGGTAGCTGACACCGACCAACATCTGCCACTACACTGAGCTTTGGACTTCTGCGCGAGTTCAGAATGGGAGCAGGAGAAAGAGTGGCTGAGGAACAAACTCTGGGGGCTAAATGGGAACTTTATGGGTGGCACAGTGGTTAGCACTGCTGCCTCACAGTTCCAGAGACCCCAGTCCCATTCCAGCCTTGGGTGACTGTGTGGAGTTTGCACATTCTTCCCATGTCTCTAGGTGCTCCAGTTTCCTCCCACAGTCCAAAGACGTGGTTAGGTGGATTAGCCACAGCAAGTGTGCAGGATTACGGGGATAGGGCAGAGGGGAGGGTTTGGGTGGATGCTCCGATTTGGAGAATTGGTGCAAACTCCATAGAAACCCTACAGTGCAGAAAGAGGCCATTTGGCCCATCGAGTCTGCACCGACTACAATCCCACCCAGGCCCTACCCCCACATCCCTACATATTTACCCACTAATCCCTCTAACCTACACATCTCAGGGCACTAAGGGGCAACTTTAGCATGGCCAAGCAACCTAACCCGCACATCTTTGGACTGTGGAAGGAAACCAGAGCACCCGGAGGAAACCCACGCAGACACGAGGAGAATGTGCAAACTCCACACAGACAATGACCCAAGCTGGGAATTGAACTCAGGTCCCTGGAGCTGTGAAGCAGCAGTGCTAACCCACTGTACTACCATGCCGCCCTCAACGGGACTCTATCTGAAGCACAGCAATTCTATGGCATCTATGGTTAAAGAAAGAATGGATGGCACAGCCGGCAGCAAGGGGGAGAGAGTGACAGAGGGTGAGTGTGGAGCACTGGAGGAAAGGTCATGTACAGACACAGCAGGAAGTCTGTGGCAAACATGTTAAAGTGAAACTGGCAACATCAAATAGATGTGTGATTACTTAATTGATAACATTAAAAATGAAACAATATTAAGTGGGGATTTAGTGTTCAGTATGCACCCAGGCCCGTAGAAAAGATAAAAATCAGTCAAGACAACTAAGAATCAGTAAAGTGTAATCCAAACAACAAAGAAATAATATCTGACACATCGCACGGTCCCAACACTATCCAAACAACAACTAGCTCAGAATGCTTCTTACCTCCAGCTCAGCAGGAATCAGGGGGCTCGAATAGGAATCTGCCAGTTGCTTCAGAGTGTACATCTCTACTGACTGGTGTTTAACAGCCTTGCCTGTGCCAGAAACGCAGATGTGAATTGGGTTGCCAAAGTCTCAGGTGAATATTATTCAATTGATATTTGCCCTAGCCAATTCAAAGCAGATCACTTTCCCTGAATTTCGCAGCGAGTCACTTATAATAATATCACTTATTGACCGCATGAATGGGATTTTACAAACACAGCATACCTCCCTGCTTTCTACCCCATTCCTCAATGACCCTCCATCATTCCTATTTTCAGCTCATTCACTTGCCCACCAAACCCTGCTAAACTGGACCTGACTTCTGGTCACCACTGAATTTTAGGATGACAGAATCCCTACAGCACAGAAGGCGGCCATTTGGTCATCGAGTCCACAATTCTACCCAGACCCTATTCCCATAACCCCACATGTTTACCCTGCTAATCGCCTGACACTTAGGGAAATTTAGCACGGCCAATCAACCTAACCCACACATCTTCGGACTGTGGGAGGAAACCGGAGCACCTGGAGGAAACCCATGCAGACACGGGGAGAACATGCAGACTGCACAGACAGTGATCCAAGGCCGGAACTGAACCCGGCTCCCTGACGCTGTGAGGCAGCAGTGTCAACCACTATGTCACCATGCTGTCTAAATTGTTTTGACTAATCTGTCAAAATAGAACGACACCCCAGGGATTGAACTAGTGGAGTCAAGCATCATGCAGGACACCAAAGTTAAAAGGAGTGCAAGATGACAGTAAATCAGATACCAGCAGATTGGTTCGCGCAATTTTGACTTGAAAATTCTGGCGAGTATAAGGGAAAAGAGGGGAAGGATTCCACAATTCAATCATTCTGAAAATTAACAATAGCATCAAAATGTGGCTGATAGGAGTGTCTCAAAGATTCAGTTCCATTTTCATTTCACACTTACCTCCAACTGCAAGGAAGCAAACTTTCCCAAGAAAATAAGTTACATCGACATAGGCCAGAGATGCCTTCACAGTTTCTACACTGGAATTAAAGCAAACAGAGATTAATGGAGATCTTTTTCAAAAAGGAAAGAGACAATGTAATGATAGTACAGAGATGATTCATGCTCTTTGCCCTTTTGGGCCCATTTTAATGTATACAGCTTGTATAAAAGCAGGTCCTTATCTTGATGATGCTCACTCTGTGCGTGATTTTGGTTTCACCATTTCTGATGATTCGTATTAGGAAGAAAATCAACAGTAGCTGCCATATGCTTGGAATAGCGAGCTCTGCATTGTCAAACTCCGAACTCAATTATTTCTCTGCTTACTTTAATCCACTGAGCATCACAGATAAATTATCCAATTCGTGACAATAACACTGTCAACAGCCCAAAATTTGTGCTGGTTGGGTGCATTGGCCGTGCTAAATTCTCCCTCAGTGTACCCAAACAGGCACCACAGTGTGGTGACTACAGGATTTTCACAGCAACTTCATAGCAGTGTTTATGTGAGCCTAAATGTGACTAATTAACTTTAACTCTAGATCATTGGTGAGGCCACACAGAGTAGTGTGCACAGCTTTGGTCTCTTTAGGACAGATTTGAAACTTACACTGGAGGCAGTTTAGAGGGGTTCACTGGGCTAATTCCTGGGAATGAAGGGATTTGTCTTACGAGGAGAGGTTGAGCCCACACTCATTGGAGTTTAGAAGCATGAGGAGTGACCTTATTGAGACACAGGGGTCGGGGGGGGCGCTTTACAGGTTTGATGCTGACAGGGTGTTCTCCCTCTTGGGGGAATCTGGAACAAAGGGCCATTGTTTCAAAATAAGGTGTCTCCCATTTCAGATGGCACTGAGGAGGAATGTTTTCTCTCAGAGGATTGTTAATCTTTGGAATTCCACCCCACCCCCTCACTGAAGAGCTGAGTGTGCTGGGTCAGTGAATATATTGAAGGTTGGGCCGTTGAATATATTCATTGCAGTATTAATGTAAGACTACTTGTGACATTAATAAATAAAAAACTAAAAACCTCAAATGAGAATCTATTGTCAATTATGCCGAGTAATTACCAGGGTCAAATACATCATGAACAACTTGATTTCTACTGCCTGCATTCAGACACAATTTCTACACTGATGAATACAGCAGGGAGGGTGAGCCTTTAATTGAGATTGTTATTATTCCAGATTGTTCTTATTCCATGTGATCAGAGTTAGTACATTGTTCCCTATCCAAAGGAAAACAATAACATTGAATTCCAGACTTTATAATTATGTAATATAGTTTACCCCACATCTTTTCAATAGTGATGAATTCTATAGTTCGCAAGCTATTGTTCACACTGACTGTAATTTCAAAGCCCTTTTATTGAGACAGTCCCTAATTGATAAAGGAACTAAAACTCCAGGTGGCTGTAAGTTAGAATTCCTGGCTGTGACATTGAACTTCTGATAAACCAATCTATAGCTTTTTCTAGTGAAACAGAAGCTGATTGGGGGAGGGGGTGGGGGAAGGGTAAAAAACAAAGCTGACAGGTAAAATCAGAGCCACTGGTCAAAACAAATACAGAACTCTCAGAGTTCAGTATTTCAGCAGGAGAACAGTGGCACAGTGGTTAGCACTGCTGCCTCACAGCTCCAGAGACCCAGGCTCGATTCATAGCTTGAGTGATTGCCTGTGTGGAGTTTGCACGCTCTTCCAGTGTCTGCGTGGGTTTCCTCCAGGTGCTGTGGTTTTCTTCCATAATCCAAAATTGTGCGGGTTAGGTGGATTGGCTGTGCTAAATTGCTGCTTAGTGTCAGGGGGACTATGTAGGGTAAATGCATGGGGTTATGGGGGTAGGGCCTGGGTGGGATTGTGGTCAGAGCAGACTCAATGGGCCAAATGGCCTCCTTCTGCATGGTAAGATTCTATGAACAGTAGAATGGCTGCAGGAAAGCTGTGCGTGTTAGACAACTAGGAAAAAAAGTCATCAGACAACTGGATAAAAATACCAAAAAGGCTGATTGCATGAGAAGAATCTGAACGGATGCGCTGTTTGGTGGATATTGTATCTTTTGCACTTGGTGTAGTAAAGCTACTGTCAGACTGTAGTTCAGACCTAACTCCTGAGTGAATAGAGGAACTGAAACTCCACCTGGGAAAAACAGTGTTCTGTGGAAGTGTGTGTGTGCAATGTGTGCTGTGGGGAACTGCCAGTAAATCCCAGAGATCCATCTTTGTTTTATCAGCATTACGCCTGTTCACTCAGGTTTAACTTGCATTGATTTGACCGTTACAGTAAAAATTTTTAAAAACTGAAACCTTATCCATCAGGTAGTTCTGGGGTAGTTTGGGACTTTTGATTCTTTTATGTTAGTGATCTCCACAGGAATTCTAACAAGTATCAGCTTTGGCACAACGGTACCACTTTCATCTTCAGAAGCGGACCACAAGACTTGAGCACGTAACCTAGGCTGACACTTCAATATAATGCAGCACTCATCCAGCACTATCAGAGGTGCTTTTCCTTTGGTAGGACATTACACCAAGTCCCCATCCTCCGTCTCAGGTGGATGTACTCTTGAAGACAGAGGGAGGTCTCCTTGATGCTCTGGCCAATGTTTATCTTTTTTAATTCATCTCTGGGATGTAGATGACACTGACTAGGCCAGCATTTATTGCCCACTTCTAATTGCCCCTTGTGAAGGTGGTGGTGATTCTTGACTGCAGGGGTCAATCTGGTGTAGGTACACCCACAGTGCTGTTTGAAAGGGAGTTCCAGGATTTTCACCCAGCGACAGTGAAGGAACGCAATATGTTTCCAAGTCAGGATGGCGAGTGTTCCCATGCACCTGGATAGTACAGGTCACGGGTTTGGATGTTGTGATTGAAAGAGACTTGATGAACTGATGCAGTTAGTGCATCTTGTAGATCACAGAATCATAGAACACTACAATGCAGAAAGAGACCACTTGGCCCATCGGACTGCACTGACGACAACCCCACCCAGGCCCTAACCCTCTAAGCCCACATATTCACCCGGCTAATCCCCCTGACACCAAGAGGCAATTTAGCATACTCAATCAACCTAATCTGCACATCTTTGGACTGTGGGAGGAAACCGGGGAGAATGTGCAAACTCCACACAGACAGTCACCCAAGACTGGGTTCCTGGTGCTAACCACTATGCTGCCTACACAGATGGTACACACTGTGGAGGGTGTGAATATTGAAGGCGGTGGATAAGGTGCTAATCAAGCAGATTGCTTTGTCCTGGATGGTGTTGAGCTTTTTGAGTGTTGTTGAATCTGTACTCGTCCAGGCAAGTGGAGGATATTCCGTCACACTTGTGACTTATAGATGATGGAGCAAGTCAGGAGGTGACTTTTTCTCTGTAGAATTCCAACCCTCTAACCTGCTCTTGTAGCCATAGTATTTATATGGCTGGTCCAGTTCAGTTTCTGGTTAATGATAACCTCCTGGATGTTGATAGTGGAGGATTCAGCAATGTAAATGCCATTAAACGTCATGAGGAAATGGTTTGATTCTCTCTTATTGGCGATGGTCATTGACTGGCTGTGTGGTGCAAATGTTACCTGCCAACTAATTGGTTATTTATCTTATTGCTATTTGTGGGAGCTTGCTTTGCACAAATTGGTGACCACATTTCCTAAATTACACCATAGAAACTCTTCAGTGCAGAAGGCGGACATTTGGCCCATCACGCCTGCACTGACAACAATCCCACCCAGGCCCTATACCCAACGCTCCACATATTTACCCTGCTAATCCCTCTAACATACGTATTCTGGGACACCAAGGAGCAATTTAGCGTAGCCAATCACTCTGACCTGGACATCAGAGTGTGGGAGGAAACTGAAGCACGTGGAGGAAACCCACACAGACTCAGGGAGAATGTGCAAACTCCACACAGACAGTGACCCAAGCCGGGAATTGAACCCGGGTCCCTGGCACTGTGAGGCAGCAGTGCTAACCCACTGTGCCGCCCACCGTAACAGCAACTACACATTAAAAGTACTTTTATTCTATTTGTAAAGCACTTCACAGACAATAAAAGAGATAAGCATACTGCACCTCCAAGAAACAAATCTGAAAAACTGCTCAATAGGTTAGAAATCTGCACGAATGCTGCTCTCCTGGCACCAGTGGATAATATATAGAGCCAGGATTTGACAGTAACTAGACTGAAGTGTGGCACAGTGGTTAGCACTGCTGCCTCACAGCACCAGGGACCTGGGTTCAATTCCCAGCTTGGGTCACTGTCTGTGCGGAGTTTGCACATTGTCCTCGTGTCTGCATGGGTTTTCTTGGGTGCTCCAGTTTCCTCCCGCAGTCCAAAAATGTGCAGGTTAGGTTGATTCGCCATGCTAAATTGCTTCTTAGTGTTGAGGGACGTCAGAGAGATTAAGAGGGTAAATATGAGGGGTTATGGGGATAGGGTCAGGGTGGGATTGTGGTTGGTGCAGGCTCGATGGGCCGAACGGCCTCCTTCTGCACTGTAGGGATTCTATGATTCCATTCTAAACTGATGCACATTTAAAGGCAATTGCAACTCACCTGTGCTGACTACGCAAATCCATGACAAAGACAATGAGATCTATCCGTGGTCTGGTGTGTTCATTCTCCACAGGTAACGGTAGGCGTTTTGCTAAGTGACTAAACAAAAATAAGCCAGTTTCAGAGTTATACTGGGATTTCAACTGCAAATCCTTTGATAAATTGGAGATGGCTACACGTTAGTTGTCATGGTGAATAGGTTTGTGAACACAATCCTAGACAGAAATGCAATGATGGGAGATGTCCGGTTATATGGGTGACATCCCAGTGCAGACAGACAGTGTTACCCTCATATTGGTGTAACGTGACAAGTCCATATAGTTAGCCTGCAGCAGCATATACACAGGACTGAAATTGAACTTGCTTCAACATGCACGGTGGCACAGTGGTTCGCACTGCTGCTTCACAGCACCAAGGACCCAGGTTCAATTCCCGGCTTTGGTCACTGTGTAGAGTTTGCACATTCTGCCCGCGTCTGCGTGGGTTTCCTCCGGATACTCCGGTTTCCTCCCACAGTCTGAATGATGTACTGATTATGTGCATTGACCCGAACGGGCGCTGGACTGTGGCGACTAGGGAAATTTCACAGTAACTTCATTACAGTGTTACAGTAAGCCTTACTTGTGACTAATAAATAAACTTCTCATCCACCAAGCATAGAAAGAACTTCTCCATTTCTTTAACTGTGATGTGCCGAGTAAGTAGATATGTTGAGGGGGAACTGCCACTGCATACAGATTTACCCAGAGAGCTCTCATGTCAGTGAGTAAAAATCCAATTACTTAAAACATTCATTTGGGTGGTTTCTTTGGCCCATGTTGCAAACAAATGCATGATTTTTTTTATGGTGGAAACTGCAGTGCCATCATAAGTAAAGAAAGATATGAACTCTTCCTCTGCTCATTCCCGACCCGAGTTCCCTCCCACTTGTCCAATCTACAAATGTGAATTTTTCTTTAATCGTTCCGGCCTCATGGCTAATAAAAGTTTAAAAACAATCTTTTTTAAAGAGAACCAACTTTATACTCTGTTGTTTAACAAGTCTAACTCTGTTTGCATCTTCTTTATGTCTCCTCATAGCTCATTTTCTAATTTCAGACACTTCACAGTGTAGGAGAGGCCAATCAGCCCATCAATTCCACATTCACTCTCTGAAAGAGCATTCTACCTAATCCTACTGCCTTGCCTTATCCCCGTAACCTTGCTCATTCTTCCAGTGCAGCAGGCAGAGAGGGGAGCGATTTTGGAGAGGAGAGCTGGAAGGTAAGCTGAGTTTTGATTTTAACTTACTTTTTTGGAGCTCTTTTTTTTCAAATCAGCAGAAAGTCAGCCATGGGGAGACCTGGATAATTTTGTTTTATCCAATAAATTTGAACGGTGAGGAAATCCGAGACATTACACGTGTAGTGTCTCCCACCCCCCTCCTCCTCTAACCTAAGAAAGAAAGACTCGGTGTGGGAACAGGGAAGCTTTTCTTTTTTCTAATTCTTCTTATCTTGTTGGGAGTTTGGTGGAGAGGATGGCAGGTAGGGCAGTCCAATGTTCCTCTTGCAGGATGTGGGAGGTAAGGGTCACCGTTAGTGACCCTGCTGACTTCACCTGTGGGAGGTGCACCCAGCTCCAGCTCCAGCTCCTCACAGACCGCCTTAGGGAATTAAAGGCTGGAACTGGATGAACTTTGGATCATTTGGGAGGCAGACGGGGTGATAGATTGCAGTTATTGGGAAGTGGTAACACCTAAAAATGAAGCTAGCTGGGTGACAGTCAGGAGAGGGGAGGGGAGGAAGCAGTCAGTACAGGGATCCCCTGTGGTTGTTCCCCTCCAAAATAGGCATACTGTGTTGGATACTGGGGGGAGGGTGTGTGTGTGCGTGTGTGTGAGAGAGAGACGACTTTCTGGGGTAAGCCACGGTGACTAGGTCTCTGGCACGGAGTCAGGCTTGGCTCATAAGGGAAAGGGGGAGAATAGGAGAGCAATAGTAATGGGGGACTCAATCATTAGAGGCACAGACAGGCGGTTCTATGGGCATGAACGACACTCCAGGATCATAGTCTGCCTCCCTGGTGCCGGGGTCCTGGATGTCTCTGTATTCTAAAAGGGAGAGTAATCAGATAGACGTCATTGTCCACATTGGTGTAAATGACATAGGCAGAAAGAGCAGGGAGATACTGCAAGAGCAATTCAGGGAGTTAGGTAGAAGGCTAAAAGCAGAACCTCTAGGGTAGCAATCTCTGGATTACTCCATGTGCCCCGTTCTAGTGAGGCTAGGAAAGGGAGATTGTGCAGCTGAACATGTGGCCAAAGAACTGGGAGGGAGGGTTTCAGTTTTGTGGATCACTGGGAAGTCTTCCAGGGAGGATGGGACCTGTACAAGAAGGAAGGGTTACACCTGAACTGGAGGGGCTCCAATATCCTGGCTGGGACGTTTGCTAGTGTGGTTTGGGAGGGTTTAAACTAATGTGGCAGGGGGGTGAGAATCAGAACAATAGGTCAGCAAGTGTAGAGACTGGTGACGAGCATGAGGCCAAGACAAGGCTACCTAAGAGGAAGAGCAATCTGGGTGAGGATGAACTCAGTGGGCCTGGAGTGCATCTGCTTCAATATAAGGAGCGTAAAGGGCAAAACAGATAAAGCGGCATCTCGGCCTTTTGGCTAAGATGCAAATTAGATCAAGCCTTGGAGGTGGAGTTACACCTACTCCAATCAGCCTGGATCATGTAGCTCAAGCCCAAGGCAGGAGGTGAGAGCCCTGTCTTGTCAGCTTGGATCGGGAATGTCCCAACTTGTTGGAATTCTGAATTGGCTTGAAATTGACTTGATTGGATTGGAAAAAAAAGATAAACATAAGGCCTTAATGCATGTGTGGAACTGGGATGTGGTTCAAGTGACAGAGACTTGGTTAAAAGGACAGGACTGACAGCTGAATATTCCAGGGTATAAGAGTTTTAGGCGAGACAGAGGAGGAGCTAGAAGAGGTGGGGGAGTAGCAATACTGGTTAGGGAGCATATTACAGCTTTAGAAGTTGGACAATTTGGAAGGATCATGTAACAAGACACTGTTGGTAGAGCTCAGAAACAGGAAGGGCGCAGTCACTATGCTGGGGGTATACTACAGGCCTCCCAACAGCCCACAGGGAGGTGAGGAACAGATGTGTAAGGCGATTCTGAACAGGTGTAGAAAAAATAGGGTTGTTGTAGTGGGAGACTTTAATTTCCCTCATATAGACTGGAAATCCCTTAGGGCTGGGGATCTGGATGGCTAGGAATTTGTAAAATGTGTCCAGGAAGGTTCTTTGGAACAATGTGTTCATAGTCCAACTAGAGAGGGGGCTATACTGGACCTAGTACTGGGGAATGAGCCCGGTCAGGTCATCAGTTTCAGTGGGGGAACATGTGGCGAACAGTGACCACAATTCTGTAAACTTTCAGATAGTCATGGAAAAGGATGAGTGCTGTCCTATGGGTAAGGTGCTGAATTGTGGCAAGTCTAACTACAGCCAGATTAGGCAGGATTTGGTGGCTGTTGATTGGGAGAGGTTGTTCGAGGGTAAATCCACATCTGGCATTTGGGAGTCTTTTAAGGAGCAGTTGATAGGAGTACAGGACAGGCATGTGTCTGTAAAAAGGAAAGATGGGATAGGATTCGAGAGCCCTGAATAACCAGAGAAATTGTGGGTCTAATCAACAAGAAAAAAAAGGCATACATAAGGTTCAGGTAGCTAAAAACAGACAAAGCACTGGAGGAATATAGAGAAAGTAGAGAAGAATTCAAACAGGGAGTTAGAAGTGCAAAAAGTGGTCACGAAATGTCTTTAGCAGACAGGATTAAGGAGAATCCCAAGGCATTTTATCCATTTGTTAGGAGCAAGTGGGTTGTCAGAGAAAGAGTCGGACCTCTCAAGAACGAAACAGGGGAATTATGCTTAGAACCCAAGGAAGTAGGTGAGATCCTAAATGAATACTTTGCATCAGTATTCACAAAGGAGAGGGATACATTGATTAGTAGCGTCTCAGAGGGATGTGTAGACCCGTTAGAACAAATCACAATTACAAGGGAGGAAGTGTTAGGTGTTTTAGGAAGCATTAAGGTGGACAAATCCTCAAGGCCAAATGGCATCTGTCCTAGATTACTGAGAGAGACAAGAGATGAAATTGCTGGGCCTCTAACAGAAATCTTTGTTCACTGAACACAGGTGAGGTCCCAGAGGATTGGAGGATAGCAAATTTGGTCCCGTTATTTAAGAAGGGTAGCAAGGATAACCCGGGTAACTATAGGCCAGTGAGCTTGATGTCCATGATAGGGAAATTGTTGGAGAAGATTCTAAGAGATCTATACATATTTAGAACTGAATAGTCTCGTTAGCGACAAACAACATCGTTTTGTATGAGGGAGATCATGCCTCACAAATTTGGTTGAGTTTTACGAGGAGGAGACAAAAATGATTGACGAGGGAAGGGCCATGGATGTTGTCTACCTGGATTTTAGTAAAGCATTTGACAAGGACCCTCATGGCAGGCTGGTGCAAAAGGTTAAATCTCACAGGAGCAAAGGTGAACTAGTTGGATGGCTACAGAACTGGCTTGGCCATAGAAGACAGAGGGTAGCAGTGGAGGGGTTTTTTTCTGATTGGAGGTCTGTGACTAGTGTTCCACAGGGCTCTGTACTGGGACCTCTCCTGTTTGTGATATATATAAATGATTTGGTAGAAGATGTAACTGCTCTGATTAGTAAGTTTGTGGACGACACAAAGATTGTCGGAGTTGCGGATAGCGATGAACGTTGTCAGAGAATACAGCAGGATATAGATAGGCTGGAAAATTGGGTGGAGAAATGGCAGAAGGAATTTAATCCAGATAAATGCGAAGTGATGCATTTTGGTAGATCTAATGCAGAGGGGAGCTATACAATAAATGGCACAACCATCAGGAGTATAGACACACAGAGGGATTTGGGTGTGCAAGTCCACAGATCCTTAAAGGTAGCAGCACAGGTGGAAAAGGTTTTGAAGGTATATTGCACGCTTGCCTTTATTGGCAAGAGGGGCAATTTTTTCACACAGATGAACAGTCCAAAGATGTGCGGGTTAGGTTGATTGGCCATGCTAAAATTGCCCCTTAGTGTAGTGGGATGTGTAGGTTAGAGGGATCAGCAGGTAAAACGTGTAGGGATATGGGGACAGGGGCTGGGTGGGATTGTGGTTGGTGCAGACTCGATGGGCCGAAGGGCCTGTTTCTGCACTGTAGGATTCTATGATTCTATGAGAGGGTGATGGGTGCCTGGAATAAGCTGCCAGAGGTAGTAGTTGAGGCAGATACAATTGCGTCTTTTAAAAAGCATTGAGACAGTTACATGGATAAGATGGGTATAGAAGGAAATGGGATTAGCTGAGTGGTAAAAACTGGACAGCACAGACAAGTTATGGCCAAAGGGCTTGTTTCCATGCTGTAAACCTTGATGACTCTAAAGCTGACCTACCCTAGTTATAATTGTAACACTATATTCTGCACCCACTCCTTTCATTCTCCTTATGTACTCTACGAAAGGTTTGTAAAGCAGGCAAGAAACAATACTTTTCACCTTATGTTAATATATGTGACAACAATAAATCAAAGTCAATCCTAACCTTGTTTAACAACCTCCTATGTAGCACCTTATCGAATGCCTTCTGAAAATACAAATACTTAAAGATCCTGTTAGTTACACCCTCAAAAGACTATCGGTAACGAAACAATGGCCCTTTCATAAATCTATGCTGACACTGCCTAAATTGCCAAGTGCCCAGTTCTCAAAATTCAGATTTGAGTATTTTCGTAATACAGATGCAGATGTGGCTAGCTGGCCCTACCGTTCATTTTCTCTGTCTCCTTCCTGAAACAGTGGTGTTACATTCCAGTCCACAGGGAGCGTCCCTGAATCTGCTACCTTTCCAGCTCTTCTAAAACACTAGAAAATACCTGGTCAACAGCCACCTCGAGGAATTTGTCAACTTGCAGTTCAACTAATTTCTCCACAACTTTTTCTTCTATTAATTTATTTTTAATCCTTCACTTTCATTAGACTCTTGCTTCTCCACAATTCAGACTATCTTCTTTCTGCCTTCATTTCCCTCTTGGTCATCCTTTACTAATTTTAATAAACACTCACCATGTGGACTTACCAGTTTTTTTTGGACAAAATTGGAAGTCTCTTCATTTAATCTAACACTATCTCCGCAAAGCAAAGACGGACTCAGATCCCACTGGTTTGAACTGGACTTAGACCAGATTCCCAGGGGGAAGAGAAAACTGTGTAAAACCTTCCAGAATATTTGCACACTGCCTCAGTAATTGGTATTCTGACAAGAGACTGAGTATTGCTAGAACACGCCACTGAACAGTTTACTCCTGTATCATCAATAACAATTTTCCCTTGTTGCATCTGACTATAGTAGCTTCATTGCAGTGTTAATGTAAGCCCACTTGTGACGCTAATAAATAAAAGTGTAAACTAAACATAGTTTAGTTTTAAATGATTGTAGCAAAGGACATTCAGCCCATCATGTCTGCACGGACTCTTTGGTAGAAGCAATGATTATTACGGTGTGGATAATGTTTAAATAATTTGGGTGCTCCTTGTGGGACTTACACATTCACTTCAAAGGACTTGTTCTCCTTCAGGATTGCCGCTGCAAGTTGGTCCAGATGAAGACCTTCAGCTCCCACCAACTGCAACAGGAAGAGAAGAAATAAATCTCTCCAATTCTGAATTCTCCTGCAGTCAAAACATATTTAGCGACATGGATCCAGCCACTGACTGAAGGCACCAACAATTGACGGGTACATTTGGTGCCTTCTCAAAGCAGCTAAAACCTCAGCAGCAAATTCAGAGGGGAAAGAATCATGACCAAGCCTCGTCCTTTATCACAAATGCTCAGAGAAACATAGAAACTAGAAGGAGGAGGCCATTCATCCATCACTTATTTTAATCACAGCTGATCATCGAATTCAATATCCTGATCCCCCCTCCCCCCCCTCATATCCCTTGATCCCTTTAACCCCAAGAGATATATCTAATTTCTTCTTGAAATCAAACAAGGTTTTGGCCTCAGCTACTTTCTGTGGTAGTGAATTCCACACATTCCCCACCCTCCGGGTGAAGAAATTTCTCCTCATCTCAGTTCTAAAAGGTTTACCCCTTATCCTCAAACTATGACCCCTAATTCTGGACACCTCCACCATCAGGAACGTTCTTTCTGAATCTACCCTGTCTTAACCATGTTAGAATTTTATAAGTTTCTATGCAATCTCTTCTCACTCTTCTAAACTCCAGTGAATATAATCCTAACTGACTTAGTCTCTCCTCATATGACAGACCTGCCATCCCAGGAATCAGCCTGGGAAACCTTCACTGTACTCCCTCTATAGCAAGGACACCCTTCCTCAGATAAAGACACCAAAATGCACATAATACCACAGGTGTGGTCTCACCAACGCCCTATACAATTGCAGTAAAACATCCCTATCCCTATACACAATCCTCTTGCTATGAAGGCCACCATACCATTTGCCTTCTTTACTGCTTGCTGTACCTGCGCACTTACTTTTAGCGACTGATGCACGAAGATTCCACCTCTCTCAAGTTACACCCAATCGTGTAATAATCCGTCTTCCTATTATCATTACCAAAGTGCAAAACCTCACATTTATCCATATCATACTACATCTGCCAGGCAGATGCCCACACACTCAGCCTGTCCATCATTATTACCCCCCACCAAATTAACGGACAGATTAGGAGAAGGAATGGAGAGAGGGACTCAGAGGATGGGGTTGACAAGATGACTGGAAGAGGGACACATCAACAGGAGACCATTCAGCCCACCATGTTGGTGCCAGAAAGGGGGGGCACAGGTAAAGGGAAGTCTTTACCTGGAAAGGTAAAGAGAGAGAATGAGGAAGAGTGGATGAGGGGGAGAAGAGGAAGGGGAAGAGGGAATGAATGGGAGTGAGGGGTAGTGAGGGCGAGCAGTGTGTGTCTCTCTCAACAGCACAGTGGGGTGGGGGAGGAATGCTGGTTTAGGGGCTGGGGGGGTTGAAGGGTGCTGAGGTGAGGGACTGGGTAGTGAGGGTGAGGGGCCGGATAGTGAGGGGGTCAGTGCCTCACCAGCGCGGGGAGGGAGGAGAGGGTGAGGGGCCGGATAGTGAGGGGGTCAGTGCCTCACCAGCGCGGTGAGGGAGGGGAGGGTGAGGGGCCGGATGGTGAGGGGCCGGATAGTGAGGGGGTCAGTGCCTCGCCAGCGTGGTGAGGGTGTGGAGCCGGATAGTGAGGAGGTCAGTGCCTCACCAGCGCGGTGAGGGAGGGGAGGGTGAGGGGCCGGATGGTGAGGGGCCGGATAGTGAGGGGGTCAGTGCCTCACCAGTGCGGGGAGGGTGTAGAGGGTGAGGGGCCAGATAGTGAGGGGGTCAGTGCCTCACCAGCGCAGGGAGGGTGTGGAGGGTGAGGGGCCGGATAGTGAGGGGGTCAGTGCCTCACCAGTGCGGTGAGGGGCCGGATAGTGAGGGGGTCAGTGCCTCACCAGTGCGGTGAGGGGCCGGATAGTGAGGGGGTCAGTGCCTCACCAGTGCGGTGAGGGGCCGGATAGTGAGGGGGTCAGTGCCTCACCAGCGCGGTGAGGGAGGGGAGGGTGAGGGGCCGGATAGTGAGGGGGTCAGTGCCTCACCAGCCGGGGAGGGTGTGGAGGGTGAGGGGCCGGATAGTGAGGGGGTCAGTGCCTCACCAGCGCAGTGAGGGAGGGGAGGGTGAGGGGCCGGATAGTGAGGGGGTCAGTGCCTCACCAGCCGGGGAGGGTGTGGAGGGTGAGGGGCCGGATAGTGAGGGGGTCAGTGCCTCACCAGCGCAGTGAGGGAGGGGAGGGTGAGGGGCCGGATAGTGAGGGGGTCAGTGCCTCACCAGCGCGGTGCCGCTGTTCAGATCCGGGTGTTTGTTCAGCGGCTTCAGCACCGCCATTGCGCGCGCCAAACCAAACCGCCCGCCCCGGGACCACGTGATCGGGAATATGTTAATCAGAACGTCGCCATTGGAAATGTCCGTATGAATAAACTAATAAATTAACGCCTTATTACAGCGGAGGCACAGTCACAGCGACACGGACAGGCCGGAGGACCGCCAGTCACAGCGACACCGACCAGCCGGAGGACCGCCAGTCACAGCGACACCGACCGGCCGGAGGACTGCCGGTCACACGACCGCCAATCACAACGACACCGACCAGCCGGAGGACCGCCGGTCACAGCGACACCGACCGGCCGGAGGACCGCCGGTCACAGCGACACCGACAGGTCGGAGGACCGCCGGTCACAACGACACCGACCAGCCGGAGGACCGCCGGTCACAGCGACCACCGACAGGTCGGAGGACCGCCGGTCACAGCGACACCGACAGGTCGGAGGACCGCCGGTCACAGCGACAACGACAGGTCGGAGGACCGCCGGCCACAGCGACAACGACAGGTCGGAGGACCGCCGGCCACAGCGACAACGACAGGTCGGAGGACCGCCGGCCACAGCGACACCGACAGGTCGGAGGACCGCAAGTGCTCAGTTACTCCATTCACATGGGATAAGAGTGTGGCCCCCCCACTATTATTCCCTATTTATGGCAATGACATAGGTGACTATGTGGGATATAGAATTAATAAATGTGCAGATGACACAAAGGGCCTGTACTGTAATTTTCTTTGTTCTGTTTATTCTTTGGATACTTTCAATGCTTGCATTACAAAGATGTTAGCTTTTCCAATTTGCAAATCAAATATATTTCACTAGGATTTTCTCTTTATTAGGGTACCATGGTGGACTCTGTTCCTTTAATTTGTGCTCAGGATGTGGACAAGGCTGGCATCTGCTGCCCATCCTCTGTCACACAGCACAGCCAACCCACTGGGCATCCTTTATATTGCCCTGTTTGTGATCAGAACTCCCACTCATCTGAACAAGGGGCAAACCCCAAAAGCTAGCGGCGTTTGCTACCAAATAAACCTGTTGGACTTTAACCTGATGGTGTGAGACTTCTTACTGTCCTCAAACCGTGCCAGGAGAGCATCCGTGTGACCGGGACCGGCACTCTGTCGAATTAGCTTTCTTCGTCTGAAGGAAAAGCCTTCTCACCATTAGTACTCCCTTCAGTCCTGTCCAAAAGTGTCAACCCAAGGTATGTGCTCAAGTCTTGGATCATACAATCTTACAGAGTAGCAGGAGGTTATTCAGCCTGTTGGATCTGCACCAACAACAGTCCCACCCAGGACCTATCCCCGTAACCCCACATATTTACCCTTCTAATCACCCTGACATTAAAGGCAATTCACCATGGCCAACCCACACATCTTTGGAGTGTGGGAGGAAACCCATGCAGACACGGGGAGAATGTGCAAACTCCACACAGAGAGTGACCTGAAGCTGGAATTGAACCCGGGTCCCTGGCGCTGGGAGGCAGCAGTGCTCACCACTGAGCTGCCGTGCTGCCCACAGGCTGGTGGCTGAGCTAAACCTGTGGTCAACTTGCGTTCGGGCGCCTCTTCAAAAACTACTCCAAACTGAGAAAACATCTTTGATTTCTCCTCTCAGTAGGAATCTTCTCTCATTCTCCTTTACTCCCCTCGCACTGTCTTCATTAAGCCCTTTTCTTCACTCGATCCTCTCTCCCACCTCAAAGCTTCATCCTAAGAGTGGTGTCACAGGTGGATAGGGTGGTAAAGAGTGCTTTTGGTACATTGGCCTTTATAAATCAGAGTATAAAAGTTGGAGTGTTATGGTAAGGTTACATAAGGCATTGGTGAGGCTGAATTTAGAGTATTGTGTACAGTTTTGTTCACCTAGTTACAGGAAGGATGTAAATAAGGTTGAAAGAGTGCAGAGAAGGTCCACAAGGATGTTTCCGTGACTTGAGAAGCTGAGTTACAGAGAGAGATTGAATAGGTTAGGACTTTATTCCCTGGAGAATGAGGGGAGATTTGATAGAGGTGTATGAGATTTTGATGGGTATAGATAGAGTGAATGCAAGCAGGCTTTTTCCACTGAGGCTAGAGGAGAAAAAAACCAGAGGGCATGGGTTAAGGGTGAAAGGAGAAAAGTTTAAAGGGAATAATAGGGGGGGAATTCTTCACGCAGAGAGTGGTGGGAGTGTGGAATGAGCTGCTGGATAAATGCGGGGTCACTTTTAACATTTAAGAAAAACTTGGACAGGTTCATGGATGAGAGGGGTGTGGAGGGATATGGTCCAAGTGCAGGTCAGTGGGACTAGGCAAAAAAATGGGTCAGCACAGACAAGAAGGGCCGAAAGGCCTGTTTCTGAGCTGTAATGTTCTATGGTTCTATGGTTCTCTGTGACATAACCATTCTCAATATTAACATAGCCCTTCAATTTTAGCGATTATTTTTTGGCTGTACACCTGGGTGCATCCTGTTCTGTTACCAGGAAGATATATCAGAACTCCAGTTTTATCCTTTTTGTCTGTCCCTATTTTTCCTTATCTTTAGTTTTTCTCTGTATCTTTAAGGGCAGCATGGTGGCACAGTGGGTTACATAAGAACATAAGAAATAGGAGCAGGAGTAGGCCATCTAGCCCTTCGAGCCTGCCCCGCCAATAAGATCATGGCTGATCTGTCGTGGCTCAGTTCCACATTCCCGCCCTCTCCCCATAACCCTTAATCCCCTCGCTTATCAAAAACCCATCAACCCGCATCTTAAAAATATTTAGCGAGGTAGCCTCCACCACTTCAATGGGCAGAGAATTCCAGAGATTCACCACCCTTTGAGTGAAGAAGTTCCTCCTCAACTCTGGTCTAAACTCCCCCCCCCGCCTTATCTTGAGGCTGTGCCCTCTAGTCCTGCTGTCCTTTCTAAGCGGGAAGAATCTCTCTACCTCTACCCTATCCATCCCCTTCATTATCTTATACGTCTCTATAAGATCCCCCCTCAGCCTTCTAAACTCCAACGAGTACAGACCCAGTCTATTTAGTCTCTCTTCATAGTCCAACCCCCTCATCTCCGGTATCAGCCTAGTGAACCTCCTCTGCACTCCCTCCAAGGCCAATATATCCTTGCGTAAGTGCGGCGACCAAAACTGCACACAGTACTCCAGCTGCGGCCTCACCAATGCCCTGTACAGTTGCAGCAAGACCTCCCTACTTTTATATTCAATCCCCCTCGCTATGAAGGCCAGCATCCCATTTGCCTTCCTGACCACCTGCTGCACCTGCAGACTGGGTTTTTGCGACTCATGCACAAGGACCCCCAGGTCCCTCTGCACCGTCGCATGCTGGTATGCTGGTTCACGGTGAAACATCCCTGGATCAGGCCCAGCTCGTTTCCTGAAATAATCCACATGTTTTTCCACACAGTGACCTCGTACTTCCAACATGTCTGAAACCTGTCCCAATCTCTCGACAATCCTTCCCATTGCCTGGACTGCTCCACTGCCAAAGTTTTGTGCCAAGATCATTGATTTTGAACTTTCTGTGCTCTTTGAAACATTTGATTTGCTTTATTATTGTCACATGTATTATTATACAGTGAAAAGTATTGTTTCTTGTGCGCTAGACAGACAAAGCATACCGTTCATAGAGAAAGAAAGGAGAGGGTGCGGAATGTAGTGTTACAGTCATAGCGAGGGTGTAGAGAAAGATCAACTCAATGCGAGGTAGGTCCATTCAAAAGTCTGACAGCAGCAGGGAAGAAGCTGTTCTTGAGTCGGTCGGTACGGGACCTCAGACTTTTGTATCTTTTTCCCGACGGAAGAAGGTGGAAGGGAGAATGTCCGGGGCGCGTGGGGGTTCCTTAATTATGCCGGCTGCTTTTCCCCGAGGCAGCGGGAAGTGTAGACAGAGTCAATGGATGGGAGGCTGGTTTGCGTGATGGATTGGGGCTACATTCACAACCTTGTGTAGTTCCTTGCGGTCTTGGGCAGAGCGGGAGCCCAGACCGAGCTGTGATACAACCAGAAAGATCTAGAATACCTGTTCTTCTTCCTGGGAGGCTTGCTCAGTCTCCACCACCCCCAACAAATCTGGAAACACCAAATCCAAGTGGGTTCGTAGGTGGCACCCTATTAATAATTCAGTTGGTGGAACTCCAGTGGCACCTTTCGGTGTAGCGTTATACAACAAGAAGAAACTTGCTAAGCGCAAACGCAATAGCTCCTGAGCTTGCTTTTGCATAGAAGTTTTAAATGTTTGTATGGCTTGGTGGTGGGAGGCTGACTAAACGTGGGGTTTACCATTTGACCTGACAAACCAGCAGAACCCCTCAGCTGTAAATGCTGTGCCATGGCCGGGCACTAAGACCTCTGGGATGCCACGTAAGGCAAAAGTCTGCTGCAAGGTGGCATTAAATCCCTACAGTGCTGACGGAGGCCATTCGGCCCATCGAGTCTGCGCCGACTCTCTGACAGAGCATCCCTCCCACACTCTATCCCTGAAACCCTACGTAAACACCCCACTAATCCGCCTAACCTACACTGGGACACCAAGGGGCGATTTAGCACGGCCGATCTACCTAAACCCGCACATCTTTGGACTGTGGGAGGAAACCGGAGCACCCGGAGGAAACCCACGCAGACACGGGGAGAATGTGCAAACTCCACACAGATAGGAAATTTGGAATGTCAGCTGCGACTCTCACCAACGTTTACAGATGCCCCATAGAAAGCATTCTTTCTGGTTGTATCACAGCTTGGTATGGGCTCCTGCTCTGCCCAAGACCGCAAGGAACTACAAAAGGGTGGTGAATGTAGCCCCAATCCATCACACAAACCAGCCTCCCATCCATTGACTCTGTCTACACTTCCCACTGCCTCGGGGAAAAGCAGCCCGGACCCCCACACACCCCCGACGTTCTCTCTTCCACCTTTTTGGGCGACATGGTGGCCCGGTGATTAGCATTGCTTCTTCGCAGCACCAGGGAGCCAGGTTCAAATCCGACCTCAGTCACTGCCTGCGTGGGGTTTGCACATTCTCCCCGTGTCTGGGTGGGTTTCCTCCGGGTGCTCCGGTTTCCTCCCACACTCCAAAGATGTGCGAGTTAGGTGGGTTGACCCTGCTAAATTGACTGTAGTGTCAGGAGGATTAGCAGGGTAAATGTGTGGGGTTAGGGGAATAGGGTCTGGGTGGGATTGTGGTTGGTACAGACTCGATGGGCTGAATGGCCGCCTTCTGCACATGTAGGGATTCTATGAATCTATGATTCTTCCGTCAGGGGAAAGATACAAAAGTCTGCGGTCACGTACCAACCAAGAACAGCTTCTTCCCCACTGCCATCAGACTTTTGAATGGACCTACCTCATTATAAGTTGATCTTTCTCTACACCCTCGCTGTGACTGTGACACTACATTCTGCACCCTCTCCTTTCCTTCTCTATGAACAGTATGCTTTGCATAGCACGCAAGGAACAATACTTTTCACTGCAGATTAACACGTGCGACAATAATAAATCAAAGCAAAAAATCGGGGGGTGGAATTCTCCGACCTTGCTGGTCTAAAAGCCCGGAAATTCCTGCCCTCCCTTCAATGGGGTTTCACGGTCTCCGCAACCCGCCCGCTAAAATCCCAGCGGCGGGCGGGATGGGAGGATTCCAGCCCGGGTGTCGGGAGTGGGAGTTGAACCCACGAACATGCCGATTTTGATGTGAAGCTATTTGACTTCAGGCTGATCGAATATGAACCAAATCCAGCAATTTGCTTTTGACGTTAAGCAAAGCTCATCATTCCCGCTGTCTTGGGGGGGATGCGTAGGTGACACAACGTCACTGCTTTGGGTTGCAACCTACAAAAGGACGTGTAGAGATCATTAGAATTAACCCTGCTGCCTAACGAGTGAGGGCATTAAAACCAGGCGCGATAAAACGCGGACAATCTCAGTCCATCCCGGATTTTATTCTCTGCGTGAGTTTGTGTCCAAGCTTTGATGAGATGCTTCATGTCTCTCTCTCTCTCTCTCTCCTCAGCACCACATGGAATAGCTCAGCAAGCTGGTTACCCTGACAACCGAGGGATGAAAAATCTATCCGGCCCATGAATTAGAGTGCCGATTGGCCGAGTCCAGTCTTCGGGGAGGGATTTTTCAGGCTGGAGGTTTGCCAGGTTGGTGGTGTGTGTTTCGAGGAAAGGAGACAGAGAGAGAGAGAAAGGAATAGAGAGTTTGGCATTGGGCTCTCTGAGGGCAGTGTCTGGCTGCCAATCCCTGCGGCCTTCAGTTGGCGCCAGCCTCCAGGGCTCTCTGCTTCAGCCCAGGAAATGGGACCTTGAAGAGGACGCAGGAAGTGCCTGTACTGGTGGACCTCAGGCCTACCTCTCGTTGC